>NW_012150174.1:8324773-8421202 GCF_000956105.1 Propithecus coquereli
CTGAAGGCCTGTATATAATGATGCCTGCCTGGTGCCTCACACGTGCTGGTAGATGTCATTATGTCACACCCAAGAGCAATTTCTCCAAGGGTAAAGAAGGGGGACATCAGAGGCTGGGAATAGTCGAACTTAGCACCTGCAGTCACCCTCTCCAGAGGCCCTGGGGCTGGGGTGGCTCCTGCATCCCAAAGCCCCTTGAGGCGTCCATGGAGACCAAGTACCTAGTGTATTCTGCCCGCGTCCCGGAGCTCAGCAACTTACTCTTCTCACTGTCTGCTCACTGCAAAGTGCTGAGTGAATAAGTTGCTTCAATAATCCAGCCTGCAACTCACTCCTTCCTTACAGTGCTGCTGGAAGGAGGTGAACTGACCTTGCTGGGCTCCTGTTGGGGCCAGTTGGGTGTGAATCCTGGCTCTGCCACTTATTAGCTGTGACTTGGGACAGGATACTTAATTTCTCTTTGCCTCAAATGGCTGTAACTTAAAGCTTAGTTCATAGTAAATGCTACTTAACTGTAGGTCATTATATTATTTTTTATTCAACTAATATATTTATGTAATATGTGTTTATGCATATACTTCTGCATGTACACATGTACATGTACACACACTTGTGTAATTACTGTGTGTCAGTCTCTGCTGGACACTTTCAATATGCCAATTCATTTACTCTTGAAACCACATTGCCAGCTTCTCCCCATTTTGGCTCAGAGATGTAAAGATGCACCCAAGTCTCAGCCCTAAGAGGTGGTGGATGCAGGCCGGGAGTCCTCAAACATGACATAGGTGTTGCTGTGTCACACCCAGGAGCAACCACTCCAAGGGTGGAGGCTGGGAAGGGCAGAGCAGACCTCAGCGCCATTTTCTCTACCACCACGGCCTCCCTTAGATTCCACCGCCTCCACAGGGCATGGCCCAGGTGACTGCCTCAGGGCTCCCTCTCCATCACAGCCACCGGCTGGAACCTGCCTGCAGTTGGCCCTGATTCCCGGCCCGCCTGGAGCTGGCCCCTATTCTCTGGGTGAGTTGAGCACCCAGCCGGTTTCCCACTCCGCTTTTGGAAAGCACCTCATCTCCATGTCTCCTTTGGTAATTGCACAAGAGAGGCAGAGCCGGTGGTCTGGGGGTGCAGGCGGACAGGGAGGGAGCAGAGGGATGTGTTAGGCATGGAGATGTCATTGCTGCAGTGTTAACCGACTCTTTGTAGCGAGGGATGGTGAACTCTGGGCAGCTCCCGCAGTGTCAGTGCTAAAAAAAGGAGCCGCTTGATTTGTTATTCATTCCACATGATATGTTCTTCACTTCATGTCCAAATTCCACAATTAGAGTTGTAAACAGCGAGTCTTGCATGACTTTTATTAAACTCCTATAGGCAGGGAAGCAGCAGTCATTAGCAGCGCCACAGTGGGCCAGCATTCAGGCTCGCCCACAGGCTGGGTGAGTCTCCTGCCCTCTGCCACCACTCTTTGGAGAGCTTTTCGCTCCCAGGCCTCTCTGGCCTTGGGGGCAGGTCACTAAACCCAGGGACAGAGGAGCTAAATTTAGATCCCAACTTGGCTCTGTGCTCTCTGATAAGTCACTTCACCTCTCTGAGCCTCAGCTTCCTAATCAGTAAGATGGGGGCAGGTGCTAAGAGTTTAAGGAAGTAACAAACCTGCATGTGCCCAACACCAAGTCTGGCACAGAACTGGGCTCAGTAATGTTGGTCTCTTGTTCAAATTAGAGCAATCTCTCAACAAACATTTATGGTGATTAAAGGTAGCTTGCACCTATTGTTTACTGTTTCAAGGCATCTTTCTAAATGCTCTGTGTGTATAAGCTCAGTTAATATCCTCAAGAGCCCTTTGAATTAGGTACTGCTGTTACCCCATTTTTACAGGGGAGGAAACTGTGGCTCCTGGCAGCTATGTAACTTGCTCAAGGTCACACAATTAATGAGTGGTGGAACCATGCTCGGAACCCGGGTTGCCTAACTACAGAGCTTATGCTCAGAGCCGTGACCTGATACTATCTCCCTAGTTTAAACATGTGGCCCCTGTTCTTGGGAAGTTCTCAGCGTAGAGTCAGGACAATAAGCCACCAGTGTGGCGCGATGCTGGCTGGGCACACAGGGGCGTGCAGTGCACACTTGCTGATGAGTAAAGTCTGCGGTGAGAGTACAGGGAGGAGTCGCTGACTTAGTCAACCACCCAGGCATACTCTTCTTCTCAGAACCTGAAGGAAAACTGAGTCCACTTTTTCAGTTTTCTCCCTGAAAGTACTTACAGCAGGTCCCCGAGACAGGGCTGGAGGAGATTTGAAAATACCACTCCATCAACCCTGCCCTTCCCCATCCCCCCCTGGGTGAGGACACAAGCTCTCTCTCGGCTCAGGAGGGCTGTCTGCACATGCCTCCTGCCTTTGGGGTGCTCCCCTTTCCCCTGAGGACCTGGAGCAGCATCTCCCTCCCTGTTGGGAGACCTGTAATCTCAGCATCCCAGAGCCAAAGCCCCGGCTTCCTTTCTCCCTCTTCTTATCCTTCCGGCCTCAATCCCAGACGCACTTCCTCGGGGCAGTCTTTCCTGACCGTCCTGTCCAAGGTGCTCTTACTTGATGTTCTTGGATCTCTGCACCTTGTCTGACTCCATCACAGCCTTATATTTGGTGACTATATGTGAATTTGTTTACTCGCTGATGGTCTTTCTCCACCACCTGCTGGTAAGTCCCCTGAGGGCAAGGAAGGGTCTTATTTATTCTCCACTGTATCCCCAGTGTACTGCCTGGCACGGAGTAGGGGCTCGGTGCTCCTCCGGTTAATTAATGGATCTGTTAATAAGGTTGTTGGCTTTTTCAGTAAATAAAGGCCTAGGCAATCTTCCTCACAAAGACCTCCGAGAGCCCGCCTAGGCACACTGGCTTTGCCACCTCCCAGCCTTCATCCGAAGCCTGGTTCTTCATCTGTAAAATGAGGGTAAAACCATCTACCTTGCAAGGTTTTTTGGGGATTAAATGGAGAAATACAGTTGACCCTTGAACAACATCAGTTTGAACTGCACAGGTCCATTTATTCATGGATTTTCTTCCACCTCTGAGACAGCAAAACCAAGCCCTCCTCTTTCTCCTCCTCCTCCTCAAGAGAGGAGGAAGACATTGAGGATGAAGACCTTTATGATGATCCACTTCTACTTAATGAATAGTAAATATATTTTCTCTTCCTTGTGACTTTCTTATTAACATTTTCTTTTCTCTAGCTTATTTTATTGTAAGACTACAGTATATAATACATATAACATACAAAATATGTGTCAATCTACAGTTTATGTAATTGGTATGGTTTCCAGTCAACAGTAGGCTATTAGTAGTTAAGTTTGGGGGAATCGAAAGTTATACATGGATTTTCAACTGTACAGGGGGTCGGCGCCCCTGTCCCCTGCCTTGTTCAAGGGTCAACTGTACATAGGATGCTTAGCACCATGGCTGGCACACGGGAAGCCCTCGATCAATGTATGGTAATTGCTGCTAGTGTTAGTGTTAGTTATTATTGGTCAAGATCAGAGCTGGTGGGATCTATACCTCTTCTTTCAGACTCAGTATTTTTTCATGGAGACCTGGGGATAGGCACTGGAGGGATGTGCCCTCTCATACTAGAATGGAAGCCAGACCTTGATCACATTTCTTTTTTTTTTTTTTTTTTTTTTTTTAAGACAGAGTCTCACTGTGTTGCCTGGGGCGAGTGCCGTGGCATCAGCCTAGCTCACAGCAACCTCAAACTCCTGGGCTCAAGCAATCCTTCTGCCTCAGCCTACCGAGTAGCTGGGACTACAGGCATGCGCCCCATGCCCGGCTAATTTTTTCTATATATTTTTAGTTATCCGATTAATTTCTTTGTATTTTTAGTAGAGATGGGGTCTCGCTCTTGCTCAGGCTGGTTTCGAACTCCTGAGCTCAAACAATCCGCCCACCTTGGTCTCCCAGAGTGCTAGGATTACAGGCGTGAGCCACCGCGCCCAGCCTGATCACATTTCTTGATGACCGGCCAGTTGCTGTGGGCACAGGTTGGGCAGGAGTGGGGGGCACCTCCTTCCATCAGTGCCTCTCCTGCCACCAAGTCTAGCTGGCACATGAAGCTGGCCTGCTTTTCCATTTGACCCAACCCCTAGGCAAGAGAAACAGAAACTGCTCAGACCCCAGGGGTTCTGTTGGCAGGGCTTCTTTCACCAGTGTTTTCCCGTGCAGCTTTCTATAACTCACTACCCCACTCAAGATGGTCTTACAGAACGGCACCAGAAGAGTCCAGGATACAAACTGCAAGCTGGCGACAGAGTGGACATTGCAAGCTTCCTATCTCCTGAATGGCACAGTACAGTGCCCTCCCTGAAAGCACTTCTGCTTTCATTTGGAGCAGGAAATGGGGAGCTTTCCCCATGGTTTCCGAGTGCTCTCATGTCCCTTGCACCAAATGCAGGCCCTCAAGAAGTGGGCTGCTTGATTGGCTGCCCCTTGGTGCTTGCTGTTTCTTAGTAGAGTGTCATTGACATTTTGCACGGGGCAGTTCTTCATCGTGTGGGACTGTCCTATTCAGTGTAGGATGCTGACCATTTCTGGACCCTGACCACCAGCAGTGTCAGTATGGGACCAAAACAACTGAGTGCATCTCCAAAGGTCCCCTGGAGGTGGTGGTACCACCCCCATCTGAGAATTTGAGAGGGAAAGAGTATAAATAAACAGGTTCTGAGATTTGGGAATGGCTGGTAGCATTAAGTGTGGACATCTGAATGTTGTTTACATCAGGGCAGCTTAAGGATATGCTCATCTATTTCAAGAAAGTTTCTAAGGAGATATGTTCAGAATATATCATGGGCATAAATGGATTCTTATATTCGATTTTCCCAACTAACTTCATTGTCACCACATTGCCTTTGTCCCAGATGCTTTCAGTGAAATCTGTTTTTGTTGCTGTGCGTGAGCTGTGCCAGGGTAGAGCTTTAGTGGAGTCCTTGAGGTTAGCACTGTGTTAATATACTGGGAATTTAAGCAGAGCTGGGCCCTCTAAATCAATCAGCAGAATAGCTTTATCTTTTTCTTTCTCAAAAATACAGTATTAAATGCAGGAACACGTGTGAGAGTGGAGGTTGGCTTGGGTGAAGGACACACGTTCAAAAGAAAAATTTTATAACATTTTTTCTGCAGGAAAAAAGGACTCACTGGTCTCAATTCTTGCACAACTGGGCTGCAGAATAGATTTACATCTCTGCAGTATCTTTAGCATCCTTGGATTGTACTCAGAAATCACCTAATCATATTTCCCCGGGGCATTATAGTGCTTAACAATATGTGTTGAATAAAGGAATAACTAAATAAATGGAAAATTAACTAAAGCTTTTCAAGTGATGATCACAAAATGCAATGAGCCAGTGTTCACCTCTCACCCCCTCTGGAGGTTTCTGTGGTGGCAAGGTTCACCCTGGCACCTGCTCTGGGAACCTGAGGACGGTCAGTACCATCCCCATGATGCATGCCATGGCCGTGGGCTGTCTGGGAGGACAGGGTGGCAAGAGAGCCTCAGTCTAAGGAAGTGGGCGAGTAGGTGGAGCTGACCAGTGTAGACTCCTCTTCCTCACAGTGTACTACGGAGGGATGGAGAGAGAGGGCCTGGCCCTCAGAAGAGGTGTGGGATTGACAGGAGGTGTGTACTTGGATTTGCTTTATAAGGAAAGCAATAAGGGAGCATGTTTTGAGGCCAAGGGGAAGAAATCAGTAGAGATGGAGATCTGATGTATGGGCAGAGAGGAGCAATTAAGGAAGCAACATCCCTGGGGGGAGGGACAGGGCGAGGACAGATGGGGTTGATCTTGGACTACAGGGAGGAACTTCCTCTAATGAGGCCTGGAGGCAGGATGGAGGGAGGTTCCAGAGGCCGTATTGCAAGTGACGTTACTGGAGAGAGAAGGTTTAGAAACCCTGCTGAGTTTGAGTGGCTCAGATGCTGAGCAGGTGCCCTGAGGAGGAATATTAGAACATGCAGAGATGCCCAGTTGAGGTTGAAGACCATGAGTTTGTGGCGGATTTAATTTGCCCGGGTCCATGAATTTACTCTGGTAGTGCCAGCATCCAGGGAACAGATGTGGAGAAGGGGAACGAGGCTACAGAGGTGGGGCTTACAGGGTGTAGAAGGCAGAAAGGATAAGGAATTAAAGACTTGAAGCTGTTGGCAAAGGACTGGTTGTGGGAAATTCGGTGTAGCCTTTCTAGGGAAAGGTCAGGAGGGAGCTGTAAGTATGAGTGGAAAGAAAAAAGGTGATTATTCCCAAGGCCTTAATTAGGTGGTGAGCAGGCATTTGGGAAGTAAGAGAGCGGGCAATCTAGATCAATAGGTGTGTCTTAGTCTATTTTGTCCTACTATAACAGAATGCCTGAGACTGGTAACTTACAACGAACAGAAATTTCTTGGCTTATGGTTCTGGAGGCTGGGAAGTCCAATATCAAGGTGCCATCACCTGGCAAGAGCCTTCTTGCTGCATCATCTCATGGAGGAAGAGCAGATGGGAGGGCGAGAGAGGGGACTGAACCCATCCTTTTGTAAGAAACCTACTCCCTCCATGATGGCATTGATTGATTCATAAGGGCAGTGCTCCCATGACCCAAACACCTGCCATTAGGCCCCACCTGCCAACACTGCTGCACTGGGGATCAAGTTTCCAACACTTGAACTTTGGGGGACACATTCAAACCATAGCAAGGTGGTTGGGTGAGAGTTGGGTAATAGTTGGGGGCACTAAGAACTGCGGTCTGGGTGTGGGTGGCTCAGATAAAGCACAGTCTCCCCTTAGAACGGAGACCACAGTGCAGGGAGTGTCAATGATTGAGACTCTGCATGCTGTCCAGTGTGATGTAGAGGAAGCTGAGCCTGATGTCAAAGATGCTGGTGGACGTGGCAGACTGCCGGCTACTTGGGTGAGAAGAACAAAGTGGGCAGAGGGTGGTGCTCTCTGATGTCTGATCCTTACAGAGGAGAGTGTCACCTCCACCACGTGTCCCTGAGGGCCAGGCCAGATGCATGAGTGCTTTCCAGGTCTCTGCTGTGTCACGTTTGCTATGGAAATTGCACTGGCCAAAGTAAGTCACACAGCCAAGCCCAGGCTCAAGGAGGAGAGAAATTGACTCCACCTTTGAAGGGAAGAGCTACAGGGTCACATTGCAAAGTGTTTTGCATGCAAGGCTAGGAAAAATCTGTGTCCATTTTTGTAACACATCACAAGGCCCAATCATGTTCACTCTGTATTATTCTATTCATTTGTTCGTGCAGTCATTCAGAGATATTTATTGAGTGCCTCTCTTGTGGTATGGCAGGAAAAGGGATCCCAAATAAGAGTGGCTTTAGTTTTCCAACACTTTCTCTGCCACGGTGCAATCCATCTGGCATTGCTATCTGTGGTGTATAACTTCCAATAAAGACATGATCTGGAGCCTTATTTTCCCCAGTAAAGCTGGTTATATTTTTTCCAGGAACAAGGAAGATGGAGATGGAGATGGTTTTGGAGCAAGTAAAATAGAGAGATTTATATTTGCAGATTAAAATCAGGCACGTTATTTCATCCACGTGAACTCCATTTTTCTGGGCTGACTTCTCCCTACTGGATCTTAACCTGCACATTTTATTACTATGCTCTTTCCTATATCTTCCTGCTCACTGAGATTGCCCATGTGTTAAGATATCTGCACATGCACAAGCGCACATGTGCACACACGCACACACATTTCTCACTGGGAATATTCTAAGCTCTTTTTAATGCAGTGCAGGATAACCATCATATACCAGCAAGTGACTGAGCTTCCTCATTTCTCCTGGGGGCCAGGTAAGGCTCAGGCCTGGCATAGACTGAATGCTGGGAGCAAGTATTAAGAATCTTGTCCTTGGCAGATACCTTGTTCTATCCAAGCCATTAGTCCACAGGGCTGTATGGAGAGTGATGTCCAAGATACTGGTCCAAACTGGACAGAGAGAATATGGGATATGAGACAGGTGCCAGGGAGTGAGCCTGGCTGAGTTTCTGAGCTGGAGTTCAAGGATCCCTGGAATAATTGATTAATACATTGATGTAATCAACTAATAGGTTTTGAGTATATGTCATGTGTCAAGCAATGGATTAGATAAAAGGATACCAAGCTGAGCAACACAAACACTGTCCCTGCCCTCGGGGAACTTGGAGTCTAATAGAGAGTGGCAGATGTCACGATGGCGTCGCTAACAGCTAACACGGAGCGCGAATCATTCCATATAATTCCCCCAACACCTCTATGAGGTTGGCGGCATTATTAGCCCCTGCTTTTACAGATGAGTAGACTGAGAGAATGAACGGCTGTGTAGACTGTCTCTAGGCATGCAGCTAATAGACTTGAATCTAGGCAGAGCGCTCTGGACCCAGAGCGAGTCTTTCTTAGATCACCCCCTTCCCCTCCCCTCATTAAATCAAGTCCCCTTGGCGTCTATTTCCAAAGTCCCTTGTGCTTTTCCTTAAGAGCACACATACTATTTCAAAGTTCTATTTTTGTGCGATGATTAGGGCAGGGGGCTTAACAAAATGGCTGTCAGTTCAGCTTCCCTTGTTCTCCAGTGTGGCCTCAGTGGCTTATAATAACACACGTTTCTGGGCCATGCTACACGTGCATTTCTTTCCTGACCTTCTCTGCGTGTTTCCGTACCTTGTCAACACAGCCGATGGTGACCAAGGGCATGCTCTTCACCCACGGCCCAGGCTCCTTTGCCACGTTAGCAGTCTGGTCCACCAAGATATCGCAGGCAACGCGTTTGCCCAGTGTCTCATGGCTGCGTGGGAGAGGTTGCCACCTTTCCAGCCTCCAGTGATGGTTCCCTCACCACCCTCCTCTGGCCCCAAAGTCAGTGTCCCGTACTTCAGGGTTTGGCAGCACACTTCCTCCTGTGTCAGTTTCTGTATCAGTCATCTTAGGCTGATGATCTCCAAATCTCAGTGGCTTCCAGGAAGACACGTTTCTTTCTTGTTCATGCTACACAGTAATCATGGTTCAGCTTCAACTCTGTGTCACCTCACCTTTTTCTAGGGCCAAAGGAGCAGCTCCCAACTGGGATGCTGCAGGTCCAGTGGCAGAGAGCAAAAGAGAGGTGGCCGATCACATGCTTGCTCTCAAAGCTTCTGATTGGAAGTGACACCTGCCACTCCCACTCACATTCCATTGGCCAAAGCTAGACACATGGCCACATGTGACATTAATGATGTGGGGATACGTAATTGCTCAGGAGGGAGGGGAATACAAGGAGGAGCCCCATAGGACGGGGCAGTGACTATTCCGAACAATGAACCCATCGGTTACCCTAGTTAGGAAGCATGCATTGACTGCCACGTTGGCATACTGCTGCATTTGTGCAAGGAGGAACGTCGGGGGAAGTATTCCTCGGTGCACAGGATATGCTCCCTCTCCACTGTTCGTCAGTGAGCAGGCGCGGCTTACGGCAGACAAGCAGACGCAGCTGGGAAGGGCTCTGAGCAATACCTTCCAAAATAGGGGCCTTAGTGGGGCTCAATAGTCAGATCCAGGCATTCGGGATCCCCTGAACACAGAGAACTTACTGATGAGGGAGCTACTGTATTTGTTAATTGGAGGGGAGGGAATCATTGCCAACAACGACCACAAATAAACAAACTTGGGTATCTTCAGCTAAAAATAAAGAGTGAGTGCCATTCGAGGAAACGCAGGGTGATTCCTTTTTGTAGACTCAGAGGGAAGATTGACTAGGAAAGGCAGGAAGTGGGCAGCCCCAGGGGCCTCAGCAGTAAAAGTCCTCGGATCTTCTCTAGAGAGTTCCCGAAATGTGTCTCAGCTACAGGGCTACTGTCTCCGTGTCTTTCCATGTCACGTTTTAAATTCCTGGGAGGAGTCTTCTTGTAACAGCTCCATCTCCCAAATGGGTGGGTGGCAGTCACAGAGTATGGACCATCTGGGGCCAACCCTGGGCAGAGCTGTCTTCAGAGGACATGGGTCACTGTTAGACAGACAGCCCCTCCCAGGGGCGTGTGCAGGATTACCAGACGCTGGTACTTCCCGAGGGTCAAGGCGAAGATGAAATGTGCTTCTCACCCGAAGGCGTCCGCATCACAGGAGGGGCTCAAGGGCTGCAGAGGAGGGTCGGCGAGAGGAGTGTGTATGGTGGCAGCCCAGGGACATCCACGCCAGAGGGGTGCAGCAGTCCCTCAGCCCTGGGACTGCCTTTCAGTAGACTCAAGTGTCACCAGGGCTACCATACCGGAAGGTGGCCTGTCACATGTGGTGTCCTCAAAAGGCTCAGGGGCACCAAGTGTGGTGCTCACGATGAGCCACATTGCTGACTGAGGTTGTGCTGGGGCCCAAGTACAGTGACAGCACGGGCTCAGCCTGCACCTCGTACCTGTGCCAGGGACCCTGGGCATGAGGGCCACAGGTGGAGCGAGCCCTGGCCGGCCACTGTCTTGAGTTGGGCTTCTATAGAAGCAGGCCCTGAGACAAGGGTTTGTGGCAAGCAATTTACCTGGGAGGTGATTCCAGGAAGTACTGGTAAGGCAGAGGGAAAATGGGGCAAGGGAGGCAGGAAGGTCAGTCCAAGTGCATGATGAGCAGGTACCAGTGGGGGCTGCTGGGGTCGGTGTTGCTGGGGATTTCTGGAAGCCATAGGGAACACGTCCCAGAATTATCCCCAGGGGCAAGAAGGGTGGGTTATTTATCCACCAGCTTCCATACGTCCTTGGGTGAGGTCTGCTCCTGGGGCCCAGTGCAGGCCGAGCAGCTCCTGCTGCAAGAACAGGCCCTCAGGCAGGAGGCAGCGGGGACTGACAGAGGAGGGCCATCCACATGTCCAGGGCTGGGGCACCAACAGCATCTGCTACAGCCACAAATGGGGCCGACGCCAGGTTATGCTGTGAAAGTGGATGAAGTGGGTTTTCCAGCAGTCACCCGGGCTTTGCCTTCTACCCAAGAGACACTGAGCCCCGAGGGGCATTGGGAGCGGGGTCGCCAGCCCCTTGCCGTGTTCCTCATCTGAGGGTGGTCTCCTCAGGGCTGCTGATGGGCCAGGTGCATTTGGAAGGAGAGCCCGCGAGGGCTGTCAGTTCTCCTGCCTTTCGAGGCCAAGTACAATGACTCCTCAATTCCAGAAGCACTTGGCAGCTCTTTGCTCCGTCCCTGATCTTGTCCTCACAGCAGCACACATGCTGTGCACATCCCTCTTCCTTGAGGTAAGCCCCGTTCTTCAGCCGCTGGGGCCTGCCCCACTGCCCGGGCCAGTACTATTGACGGGGCCTCTGCGATCTCTCCCTTGGCAGTGCGTCTCTGCCTGGCGTGACCTGCGTTTGCAGCTCCAGTCTATGTCAGAGTGCGCCGCTGGAGAGAGCTCCCAGGCAGGAGCCTGTGCCAGGCAGCGGGGCTGATCTAGGTGCAAGTGGAGAGCGTGAGCATCAGAGGGAGGGGCGGAGGCCCAGGTCGGGCAGCTAGCAAGCACTGCTCCCTGCAGACACGGCAGGCTGCAGACGGGCTCCACCAGCAATCCCAAGCCAGGGCACCTGTTCGTTGTCTTATTCTGGCCCATACTGAGTTTATTTCCCCATAATTCAGCTTTCCCAGCAGTTCTCAATTTCTTCCATATACCCACATAAGGGACCATGTCCAGAAACTCAGCCCACACCCGGGGACCTACTAGGCCCGTGTGAACCTCCGGGCTCACTAGCTCCCCACTCACTCAAGAAACTGGCATGTAAATGAGTGAGACTTTTCCTTATCTTGTAAAAAAAAGTCAAACATTCATAAACTTCAGTACTTTATTATTAAAACAGTGACTTGCTTTATTATAATGAATGAATAAACCATATACACACGTGACACCTACATTTGCTCTGTAGCCAAGGACTACTGAGCTATATGACA
This sequence comes from Propithecus coquereli, assembly GCF_000956105.1. Classification (NCBI taxonomy): domain Eukaryota; kingdom Metazoa; phylum Chordata; class Mammalia; order Primates; family Indriidae; genus Propithecus; species Propithecus coquereli. Next base: position 8,336,683 of record NW_012150174.1, read on the forward strand.
TGGTGATCTTTTTGCTTTATCCCCTTTGTATTTTGGAAATGCCTCCTGTGTGGTAGTCAAGACTCTCGGTTGCATGTGACAGAAACCCTGCTCAGGCCAACTTAAATGCAAAAGAAATCTGATCGTCTCATGTCACTGACAAGTCCATGTCTGTCTTGGGCTTCAAGCAGAACTGGATGGAGGAGCCAAACTCTTCCCTTTCTCACTCTTTCCCCACCTTCTGGCTCTGATCCCTGCGTGTATAACCTTATTCTCTCCTGCAGTCAGGGAGCTTTCCCAATTTACCTGACGAAGAAGGCAGCAAGCAGCTCTGGGTTTGAAGCCTTCCAGTCACGTGATCTCACAGCAGAAAATCCCAGGGAGGGTTCTCATTGGCCTAGACGGGTTCACACGCCCATTCTGAACCCAATATCTGGGCCAAGGCGGTGGGGCACTCTGGCCACCTGTGAGACACACCCACTCCCTTGGCCAGGGGGAGGCCAGGTGCTGTTATAAGACGAGCAAACAAAACTCTCAGTATCTCAAGAATCCTGCAACTCTCTCCACTGGGTTGTCTCTGCTCTCTGGCTGGTGATTCACTCCAGCTCAACCCTCAGTTTCAGTGCAGGAAGACTAGGGCAACCCCTGTCACTCGGCTGTCTCCTGGGGCAGAGGGACTCACTAGGGAAACACTGGGCCCAGGAGCTCAGAAAGACACAGGAAGAGAAGACAAAGCAAAATGGGGAGCAGGGTTGCTGATCGGGGCTGGAACCCCACAGATGGTGGCGGAGAGATGGTTGACACCATGCTGGTAGGGGCAAGGCCTGGAATTAAACGTGAAAACACAGCAGCCACAGCAACGGCTGTGATGCTAAGGGAAACCTTCCAGGCCCAGCCCCAGTGCTGTGTGGCTGCCTCCCCTGGCCGCACGGTGGGAGGCAGAAATCAGGCTCTTTTCTATTCAGTCTCAAGTTCAAAGAAGACTTCTTGGTCAAAGCTCTGCTTTTCTTCCTGTTGCTCTGCAGACCTGCATCTGGAATCTCTCAAACAGGCCTGCAGAAGCTGCCTGACTCACCTCCAGCCCAGGCACACTTGCCAGGCCCCTTGGATATTTTGGGCTCAGAAGACTCTAAGGATCCCTCAGATGTGCTAACAAACAGAGTGGCTTATTGATCTGAGGTCACAACGGGGTGCTGCCCACACTCTTCAGCCCCCAGGTTGCTCTTCCAGCCTCCTCTCCCCCGCACCCCACAGGCACTCTCCCTCCTAAATGATGTCGTGCTATCAGGCCTCTGCCACTTGGCTTTGCCCGTTCCCTTGCCAGGAGTCCCTTGTCCTTGTCAGCTATCTAGGCAAACTACTCTCTTCTCTGGCTGTTCTCAAACCTCATCACTCACTGACAGCTTCAGGTAGAGATTGTCACCCGTGCTCTGGAGTGCCTAGCACGTTGACCAGTCATCTGTTGTAAGCCTGGCTGTGAGTATATTTCATTCACTTTCTGCACGTCTGTCTCACTGCCAGCCTGAGAGCTCCTCCAAGGAGGGGCACGTCCTGTCCCCTCGGCTTTCCCAATGCCCAGGTCAGGCTTGGTACCTGAGAGGGCACAAAGGGTGTTTGTTGACTTGCAGTGGACCAACTACTGACAGACAGGCTGAGTACCAGTTGCAAAACTCCCCCCAAAGCTGGGGGATTCACGTGCCCAGCCTCACCTATTCTCCCTCCACCAGGGAAATGGGTTCACAGGGGAAGCTCTGAGCTAAAAACCTTGCCTTACACATGTATGCTCCATCACAGTAATGGCAAATAGTGTTTATAAATGTTTTCTCTTCCCCCTGTGGACTTAGTGCTGTGGTTGGTGAACATAAGATCATTTTAGAAATGACTTTCCTTCATTCCTGATTTAGCATCAGCATGCTATGGCCCTCAGCAGAGTAATGAACCTCTGTGTCAAGGGGTTAATGACCAATAACCAAACCCTTAAATCAGCCTGCCTGTCCGCAGAGAGGCCTGCAGCTCCTTCTTCAGTAAAGAGGAAAAAGAGCCCACTTCGAATACACATTCTGGATGTCACAAGCATCACTCTGTAAATTGAAATGTAATAAAATGTAATAAAGCAAGGCCCCATTTCCTACCTCCCACCCACCATGCCCGGCTCCCTGCCCGCTGTTTCTGTGAACACTCGCCTACAGAGATTAGGGGAGTCAAGGTATTGAAGCTGGACCACCAGTCCTCTCCCTCCTGGGTCCTTTCCCATCCTCCAGCGGAGACCCTCGTCCCTGCCCTGCAGTCCCTGTGGCCAGACTAGGGGCTACCAATATTTTAATCCTCTCAGCAACTGCATTTCTCAGGACAGGAAACTGAGGCTCGGAATGGCTTCCTAGCTAGCAAGCGAGGGAAAGAGGTGTCGAGTGGAGACCCACATCTTCCTGACTTGGAAACCCATGTTCTTCCTATCCCACAAGGCCACCTTCTTCCTAGACCAGTGGTTCTCAAATGCTGACATGCAACAGACTTACCTGGAAAGCTTGTTAAAACACAGGTTTCTGAGCTCCACTCTCAGAATTTATGATTCAGCAGGTTTGGTTTGGGCTCAAAAATGCATTTCTCACAAGTTCCCAGATGATGGGAGGCCCACATTTTGAGAAACATTGTCCTGACTAAGGTGCTTTCTAGCTTCTTGGCCACCCTCCTCGGAGGCTTCAAAGCAATGTCCCTGCAGATGAGGGTCCCCACATCCCATCCCTAGGCTACCCCAGTCTCCTTAAAACAGCTATTCTTCAACCTTGGCTGCATGGTAGAATCCCCTGGAATAAATCTCCATGCCTGGGCCCACCCCCTGAGACTGTGCTTTATGGGTTTTAAAGCTCCCCGGTTGGTTCTAACATGCATCCAAGGTGACAGCCCAGCCTTCGCCTGATTGCATTCAGAAGTGTGTCCTTGTGAGTCCTCTCTCTCCCTCCCCCTCTCCTCCCGCATTTCATTTGCTCTCAGATCTTCCTCCTCTTCCAAGATCCAGCCCACAGCTTGGCCTTTTTTCCCCTCAACGACCTTTGCCGACAGCCCCCCCCCATTTTAACACTTTGCAATCACCCCAGTATGGTGACTTTTTATTCCTAGACTGTGTCACAGCCCCCTGGTGTGTCCCCAACCCCTGCAGAAAGCTGGACTTTTAATTCCTTGTTGGGCTGGGACAATCTAGGGTGTAGGTAGATGTCCAAAGAAATGACCTCAAGGATGCTGGTTCATCCTGGGCCACTTTTACCATGTAAGAACCTGGCAAATACAGTTGTTTTCTACCTTGTGGTGGGTTCTAGAACCTCTTGTAAAGAGTGTCCCACCATGACTCTCTCCTTTCCACCTCTGTCACCACCCACACAAAGATTGTGGCCAAATACCACCACTGCTGCCCCATGCTGGAGGCTCGGCGAGAGATTGTCTCTAAATGCCTCTAAGATACCTCATTTTTCAAGAGCAACCACTTGCTAGGCCAGCAGTGTTGCCAAGGAAACATCATTTAATGGAGGAAAAACAGCTGCTGAAAATTCCCATTGTTTGGAAGACAAATGGTACTTCAGTTGTGCCTTGAAAATGTTTGTATCAGTAAGTGATGTAACTCGCCCCATTTTGCTCCTGTGAATTTTTCTGGGAGGCCCTCCTTGCCTCTCCCTCCATCCAACCCATGATTCTTGCATCTCAGTCTTTGTTCAGCTTGGTGACAGTTCCAGAATTTCTGTGGAGGCTAAGGCGTGATGTAGGTATGGAGGTCTTGACAGAAGAGCGAATTGAATGGTTGACAAATACATAAATTGGCCATATCGAAGAACGCAAGGGCCTGGGGGCCTGGTGCAGCGTTGGAGGCGGGAGGTTGAAGTACTCATCCAAATGTTTGCCAACGCCACTCGCTGGGGCCTAAGCTAATAAAGGCTTACTAATCCCTAACGTCCTCCTCCTGGACAGATGCCTCGTGCTTTACAGGAGTGGTTTTCAAACATTTTTTTTTTAATTCTTCATAACCTTTTGTTCAAACAAAATGTTACATGAAAGCCAACTATAAGGAAGACAAGAGAAGATCTGCCATGGCTGGGCTGGGAGAGGGGCCCTAGAATCCCACCCACAGTGGCCCTTGAAACCCCTTCTTGGAGCAGAGCTCAGCACGACAACCTGGTGGGAAGGGCCCTGGCAGTCCCATTGCTGGTTCTGAGGGGCGAGAGCAGGTGGCTCTCAGGAGCCGAGCTCCTGGGCCTGGGCCAGCCTCAGCAGAGGTTTGAGACTAGGCGGAGGTGGAGGCCTTCCAAGGAATGGGGACCATCGGGCTGCTTGACTTGAGGAGGGGACACAGGCCCTGAACTACTAGGAACTGTCCCTTGCCTGGAACTTCGCCCCAAGCTGGGAGGGGAGAGAGCGACTGCCCACCTGTGTGCCTTGGAACATTTTTTAAACCCTCATAGGCTCAGTTTCCTTATTCTTAAAAGTGGAAGGTGGCCACAGGCAGGGAAGTTGCCTAGCAGAAGGCCAGGCATATAGGTATACAAAAGTATGTCTGTTTTCGTCTCCTCTTTCTCCTCCTGAGGCCATCCCCTCTCCCAGGGACAAAGTTTCTGTCACTAAGGTGAAGCTTGATTCATGTGAGGGGCGGCTTCTGTGCAGGACCCTAAGTGAGATTCTGCAAGAGCAGCACACCCCACACCCACCAGGATGGGAAGGGCTGCTGAGGACACGCAGGCAGCAGGGTCCACCTGCACCCTGCAGGGTGGGAGCCTTTGTCCCAAGGTAGGGGACGGAGCCAGGGGAATCTCCAGCCCTAGGAGGCTTTGCCCCACCTTGGCTCTGTGACCCTGAGGGGCTAGTGTGCAAGCAGGGCACTGTGGCTCCCTGGCGGGCTGTGTGGCTGAATCTTAGTCATTCCTCCTGTCCCTGGCCCGGAGGGAGGAGAGGAAATGCCACTGAGACCTGAGGTACGATGTGTGGGTTCTTCTACCTTGCAGGTGATTTTTCTCTTTCTCTTGCAAGCATCGGAATGAAATGCTGGAGACCCGGTTTGCAGCGCTGCTGAGCTGTGTGGGGCCAAGTGGAGAGTGAGCCGAATCAATCATTCACAGCTGAGAGGAGCTGAGTGGTCTGGGATGTCATTTCTATGCCCCGGGGGGTTGTAAAACATCCACAGACAGGATAACAGCTCGCCTAGGCTGAGTTACAGGAGGGCCGTGCTGTCTCAGCACTTCGCAGCATCCTTTACTACGTGCCTTCTAGTAAAGGCCCGTCCAGCCCTCTGGTTCTCCTAGTCCAGGCTCCCTGCTTCGAAGGGACCTCAGTGGAAGCTGGTCTCCCAGCCATCCCTCTGCCCTCCAGCCTGGGAGGCAGGAGAGGGAGGTGGGCGGTCCCACGTGTGGCTCTGGAGTCAGACTGCCTCCCTTCAGTCTCAGCTACTCTTCGCCAACTGTGTGACTTTGGACATGTTACTTAAGCTCTCTGTGCCTTGGCTTCCTCGTCTACAAAATGGCGGGGGCATGGTAATAGAGTACCTGCCTCATGGAGTTATTACTAGGATTAAACGAGCTAAAACATGGAAATCACTTCATGTCCAGCACACAGCGAGAGGTACAAACATTTCAGCTTTTATCATCAGGAGTCCAAGTCAGGGTATCTGAGCAGCGGTGCTGCTGACACGTGGGGCCAGATCTTCGCTGTGGGGGCTGTCCTGCACATTGCAGGATGTTAACGGCATCCCTGACCTCTACCCCCTAGATGCCAGCAGCTCCCAGCACTCCTCCTCTGCCCTGACAACCAAAACGTCTCCAGACATTCCAAGTATCCCCTGGTCAGCAAAATCGCCCCTCACTGAGGCCCACAGTTCTAAGTCACTTCTTGCTTAAACCTTCGAGAGTCCCTGTTGCTCAGAAAGCTCAGCAGTGCTTGCTGGGCCTGCAGGCACGGAAAGTGGACATCTCGCACAGAACTGCTCCCCCTTTTTGTGTTGGGGCCATTGATTTCTTCAATCTGCTCCTAGCTGGGCTTCTGAAATGTCCAAGTGAGGACGTGTGAGAACCCTCTTTGCCAAATCTCTCTCTGTGATCTGCCAGCTCATGGTTACCCCAGTCAAGATGCACTTTGTTGTTTGCTTTTTAAATAGCAAACAACTGTCTGTCCCTATTATGATTTTCCCAAACTCGGGAGCAATAAACAACTCTGATGACAGCTATACCCGATAGTAAGTGCACACACATCTCTCAGAGCATCTCCCCAGACTCTTCAGAGTAGCTAAGTGGATAAAACTGATTTTGGCTATTACCTGAGTGGCCGCTCATGTCTGTGGAGCCCACCCTGGAGATGAGAGCCAGGCTCTAATGACAGAGAAGGGGATGGAAGTGGCTGGCTCCCTGCTGTCCTTGTCTTGCAGCCCATACTCCAGAGCCTCAGGAAATCTGGGTCCTGGCACGCAGATGCCTAAGAGCCACACCGTCCTGAGGAGGTCATGGTGCATCCAGCCCAAGGGCATGAACAGGCGTGCACCTTTCGGAGGGAGGCCAGGCGGCAGGCACAGGCTGAAGCCCCACACTGCTGCACATTCAGGAAAGACTTTCTGGAGGCTGCGAGTTCTCGTTCCTGTTTCCAGAGTAGCAAGAGTTGGGGTAGGTGAGTGAAGGAAGTAGGGACAGCTCTCACATTAGTGTGATCAGGGCCATTATTTCCTGGTACATTCTTGGTTGCCCCAACTTGGCTGTGGCTCCTCCAGGACAGGGACTTTGGCTTTTCTCATCTGTGCATCCCCAGAACCCAACTTAGAGATTATTTCTTGGTGGAGTGGATGAAATGGATGTGATGCCTAACTGCGTAGCTGTTTAATTTTCTAAATCCTACCAGTTGTCAAATTCTCCCTCAATCCCAATAAACTAGAAGCCACAACAGAGCACCCGCTTTCCTCGGTGGTGACCTGGAAACCCAGGCCATGCAGTGGACAGTCTCAGGGCTTCCATTAGCAGCCCACCTCTTGCCCAGTGTAGCTTTGCCTCTGTGCTCTGGTAATATTTCCACATTGAAACTGGGCATTCCACATTTGGCCTCTGCTCAGAATTTTGGTCACTGTGACCCTTCACCTCTGTTATGGGAAGAATCAATCACCTTAGTCATTTTGATATCTATTTACATAGATTCACAGAGCCTGATGACTTGTAAGATGACCTCAGAGAACAGATCTTAGCGGTAACAAACGTGTTCTGCCTGTCTCTCCAGATGTACTCTCCACTCACTTCCTTCCACCCCGGGAGGCTGGCTTTATGGAATGTCCCAGTGGGCTCCCACGATCTCTGGTCTCCAGTTGGGTTCTGCCAGTGCTCTGGCCCTGCAGAGGAGTGGAGTGGGGAGGGGAGGTGAAGTTGGGGTGTTTATTCAGCACTCCTCACCATTACCCCCAAACCCTACTCTCGAGTCAGCCTTCACTCACAGGTCCTGGTAACTGCTCTCTCCTTTCATCCCATTGGGCCTAGGGGTGGCAACATCTCCATGTTACTATCCCTAGAAAACTATGCTCTCCCTTGTGGTTCCTGACACCCTACCCATACCTTTAAAAATTGTACCTTTATTACACACTCCAGATCGCTCACCTGGAGTGTGCCATCTGTTTCCTGCTGAGGTCTTAACTGATACACTGGCCTGAGAGGTGACCCTGCCTGCCCTGCAACCCTCCCTGGGTGCTCAGAGAGACTCCTGTGGGTAGGGAAGAACACACCATGTGGGACCACCCTTACCCTGCTCTCCTGCACTGCCTTCTTACCTCCTCTGTCCCTTTTGTGGCCTGGCACCCAGGTTTAAAAAGTACTTGTCAACCACCCTCTTTCACTAAAGCAAGAAACGTCATTTTACCATTTACCAATTAATCGAAGATATTTGCTGATGAGAATTTTTGAAAATGTCAAGATAACAAGAGAGTCCACCCTGAATATTCTAACCTAAAGCAGAGAAATGTGGGATTTTGGTTTGCCCAGGGGGCCTAATCATGTGGGATGGGAAAACAGAGGGTGAGTTCCTTTAGTAAGTGAGGAAAATAGCTCACAGAGCCCTGTGACTTCCCGCTCGGTTGGGAAGCTGGTTGGAAACGACTGCTCGGGGTTGAGAGAAGTTACCAAAAACTTTGAAGGCCAAGGGTCATGTAGCTTTCCTCTAGGCCAGGCCCAAACTACCGCCCGTGGGACAGCCCCTGTCCTTGTAAATGAAGTGTTAGTGGAGCACAGCCATTCATTTATGTATTTTCTACGGGTGTGCTTGCCCTCCCACAGCAGAGTTGAGCTTTCAGAGACTGTGTGGTCCTCTGTGCTAAAACAGGTCACAGAGCTAGGTGACCGCTGTCCTCTGAAGGCTTGCGCTCCACACAGGCCCCCGGCTGGGCGTCTGAGAGCTTGGACTGCAGGAGGAGTCCCATCAGAACTGGCAGGAGTGGCTCACTACACCTAGACCGATTGTTCAGGTACATCAGTCAGTTCAGGCATATGGCTCATGCTTGACAATACGGTTTATGCTTAACAACTGCTTGCCTTCTGGAAGTGTGGAATTTTGGTATATGCCAGGCAGAGGCTGCTTATGTGACCGGCCCCCAGTAAACATCCTGGGTGCTGAATCCCTACCACGCTTCCCCAGTAGACAGCATTTCTCATGTGTTGTCACAACTAGGGGGAATTCAGCGCGTCCTGTGCTACTCCACTGGGAGAGGACCCTCGGGGGCTTGTGCCTGGTTTCTCCAGACCTTGCTAGATGCCTTTCCCCTTGCTGATTTGCCCTGTATCCTTTCCCTGTAATAAATCACAGCAATGAGTACTCGTAGGCTGAGTCCTGTGAGTCCTCGCAGAGAATCATGGGAACTGGGGGTAATCTTGGGGACTCCCCAACACGCCCACAGAGCCAAACATATTTGCCATCTGGCCCTTTAAAAAAAGTGAGCCAGCCCCTGCTCCGCACGCCTTAGTGTGAACAGAAAACATGCTACACATCTCCCAGCCCGCAGGGCCCTGAGCCCCTGACGCACGCCCAGGTGTTTTGCCCTGCACCTACTGATAAAGCACAGTACCTGGCACCAAATATTTATGAGGGAAGGAAGTCGGTGAGTCTGTAAATAATGGATTCATGAGGTGGTTTTTTTACACTGTGGGTGGTGGAATAAATTTAAAAGGTTATGACCAATGTTTTTCAATGAAAGAACAGAATAGAAATTATCAGAGTGTATTACATATAGTAAGAGTAAGTTTTATTTTCTTGAAAATTTTGGTTTAGTTATATATGTGGAATAGATACTGTACTGGATCATAATTTAAAAGGATTTCTTCTTATCTATTGCAATAGAAAATAATTTGAAGGCCACTGGCCATAAAGAATCCAGGGTCTTCCCTGACTGTGACCTCTTTGCCAGCTGCCCGGTGAGAATCACCACCTTCCCTCTCATCCCCCTGGCCATTGGCATCGACCCTCACTCTTCCTCCCTCCCTCCACCCCCAGAACGTGTACTACACGAGCAGTCAGCAGATCCATGTGGGCATCCTGAGCCCCACAGTCGATGACGATGACAACCGGTGCCTGGTGGATGTCAACAGCCGGCCACGGCTCATCGAGTGCAGTTACGCCAAAGCCAAGAGGATGAAGCTTCACTGGCAGTTCTCTCAGGTGACACAGTGTGGCCATGGTCAAAAACTGGAAGAGAGGAGGGGCTGGAGGGGAGGAGGGGGACACTTTGGCAATAGTGAGCCTGCTCCTCCAGGCCGATTCTCAGAGATTTGCTGAGTGCCTACCTACTATGTGCCAGGGGTTTCATATACAGGCACAGGACAGGGCTGCATTTCCTCCCTTTGTTCCTTCAAGTTAAGAGGCAGAGGGAAGCCCGGAGGTGTGTGGTCAGGGAGGCAGCTGGGTGTGTGCCTGCAGGAGAGTAGCTGTTGTTTCCGGGTCAGGCTGGGAGCAGAGTAGGCTTGCAGGCTGGACACAGCAGGGAGATGGATGGACGCACCGGGCCCCAAGGAGGTGAGTGGGGCTCACTTTCCTGGGGCGAAGTGGGGTTCACACCTGAGATTGTCTACAGGGTCTGCTGGGCCCTTGTTCAGCTCCCCCTTGTGGTCCGTGAATGGGACATTGCAGGAAACTGGTGGTGGGATGGGGTGGTGTAGGGCAGGGCTGGTGGCTTTTCAAAAGATAGGGTACTTACCTTGGAATGTTAAGAATGTGTAGGAGGCTGCTCTATTTAGGAGTGAAAGGCATTCCAAGGAGAGGGAACAGCATGTGCAAAAGTTGTGAGACATCAAAACCCAGGGAACTGCAGATAGTCAGGTGTGGCTGGATCCTGGAGGCACAGCGAGGGGCAGCCAGAGAAGAGCCTGGAGGGGCTACTCAACCGGGTCACGGGGGCCACAGACCATGGCAGATTTGGTTCTGGGGGAGGTGAGGCTGTGCCACCCCAGGGCGTGTTTAGGTCTGTCCCTCTGGCAGGGATTATGACCCTGCATTAGAAGGGGAGATTCTAGGAAGGGAAAGAGACAGGATGAAGAGTTAGCAGGAGGCTGAAATGTAGTTTGGAAGCTCCCACCTCGCTCTTCTCCATGACCCTGGGGCCCTCAGAGCTCTGCCCCAGCCACCAAGATCTCTGCACAGGGTCTGAAGCTGACCCTAGGAGCTCAGTGTTTGGTGGTATGGGCTGGACATGCTGACGGGCAAGGCCGGGGTCCTTGAGTGTGTGCCTCGGGAGGAACAGTTGTTGTCTCTGGGTGGGGCTAGGCACAGAGTAGGCTTGCTTAGCAAGAGGGCTGCTTCAGCTCACTGGGAGGAAGAGGAGGATGGGCAGTGGCCTGTGGGCTGTCCTGGAATAGCCTCTGGAGGTCACAGCCCAGCCAGGCACCTGCGGCTCTGGGGACTTGGCATCACCCAGATGTGAGTGAGTGTTCCTGAGGGAAGTAAGCACCCCACCCCCTTGAGAGCCCTCTGTCTGTGAGCCTCGGCCTCTGCATGTCCAGCCTCATGCAGTTTGATGTGAATAAGCACAGCAACCCCACCTCTAAGAAGAGAAATTGAGATGAAGTCACCTGCCAAGATCACATGGCCTGAGAGGTGTGAAGCTGGCTAAATCCAAAGCCTAGGCTGCTTTGACATCCCAGACCAGCACCCAGTCACTTCTGCCTCCTTTCCAGCCCTCACAGAGCCCTTCCTACACCGCCCCGAGGTGCATCTCAGCTGGAGAGGCTCGGCCCCATCTCCTGTGCAGATCTAGACATTTCGGTACCATGGCTGGTCCTCTCCGCACCCCCCGTCTCGCCTGCCCATCCCTGACTATGGCGGAGAAGGAAACACTCCTGTAAAATGGGAGTCCTCCAGGCAAAGACACCACAGATCCAGCTCCCTCCTTCCCTTATCTCAGGCCATGGCCTTGAAAAGGTAGCCCCATGCAATTTCTGCTTGAATGGGCGTAGCAACCAACAAAGCAGGCAGCATTGGCCTGTGGGGCTCTGGGCACTGGGCAGTTTTCAACCACTTTAGCATATGTCTAATTTAAACTCCCAGAGTGCCTTGGCAACTACATCTTTGATCCTTTTGCAAGAGGGAACCATTTGGGAATATTATTTTTAAATTTCTAATTTGTAGACCCAGAGCAGCCACTCTCGCTTGATATTCAAAAATTAACATATGTGAAATTTTTGCTTAATGCAAAATGATCAATATTTATCAAGTGACCTGGAATCCATCCTTAAGCCCTCATTGGTGAGGAGTCGCTATTGACAAGGCCCAAAGAAGCCAGCAGGAGCCTCTTAAATGATTAAAGTGTTGTGCTTGGGCTAATTTTCTTTCAACAGATTTTAATCTTTGCAAATTACATGGGGATCCTACCAACTAGAATGTTCTGGTGCAGAAGTTGGGCTGAAAGGAGCTTTTACCAGATACATTTCAAATCTCCTTTCTGATTTCAAACACATTATGCGTTATTTACTCTCCTGAGGACCACATTTAAGCTCCACAGACACTCAGACTGAATTAATTTCAAAATAATCTAGTATGATTCTCCCAGGTTCTCCTACAAAGAAGATAGACATTTGCATATCTTAGTGTTCTATCTCATAGCCTGATTTTCTGTTTAACAAATAAAATGAATTTCCTCTAACCCTCACAAGCTTTTCTGAATTTCCAATGCTTCAGGCTGAACCAGGACAGCGTTAGATACTGACACTGAGAAACCACATTTGATGAAAACATCTCTTGGCAACACTGATGCACAGGGCTCTGATGAGCGATTTTCCAATGATGATCATTCTTTCTTTCAGTCGTTCATCAAACATTTATTGAGCACAGGGGTTCAGCAGGAGGAGTGCAGATATGAATCAGACGCGGCCTCTGCCCTCAAGGAGCTCGTGGGCATGTAAACACACAACACAACTGGATGATGAGAGCAGAAACAGAGTGGTGTGCGGTGTTCTGAGAGCCCAGGATGACCAGCTCTGTCTGCAGAACTCGGGGATAGCTTCAAGTATGAGGCTTGTTTGATCTAAAACTTAAAAAGTTACAGAAACAGTTTCCAGGCATAGAAAGGGAGAAAAATACCCCAAGTCGAGGCTCTGCCTGGCCAAAAGCATGAAACAGCCGAGCGTATGTTAAGATATGAATCCCTCGTTCGGTGTGGGCAGATGTGGAGTTTGCAGTGGGGCATGAGGGAGGTAAGACTCAGTTGCGTGGGACAGGTGACAGTGGTTGTTGAAGGCCAAGTCAAGATGTTTGGACTTCACCTTAAAAGCAAAGGGAGGGACTGGGGGAGGTTCTTAAGCAGATTTCCATGGTGAGCTCTGAAAAATTCCCCTGGCCACACAGTGCAGAATGGATGGAAAGGAAAGAGGCAGCAGACAGGGTAGCAAGTTAGAGAGGAGGCTGTTCCATCATCCTCGGAAGAGACGGGAGGACTTGGTTGCCACTGGGGCGTGGGACAAGCAGCTGTCGAGGAGGACGTGGAGACATTTCAGCAGTCTGTTGGACATAGCGATGGATGAAATGGTGGTGGCTGGGGGAGGGTTGTTAATCCGGGCCCACTCCCAGCTCTGTGTTTGAAGAACAGGTGGTGAGCAGCCAGCGCTGTCTCCCGCAAGGACGCAACATGACAGCCAGCCGTTCCCACATCAGTACATGATGAAACGCTGTTGATATTAGCGGTGGTGGTTGTTGCCTTCGGTGATTTTTCCAGCCTGTGACTCCCCCAGAGTTAAAGAATTTCCCGAACTGACTATGCTGTGATTATAAATTCATACACATTAAGTATATGTCTTTCGATCTTTTGAGAGGACCCTTCATACTGAGAGTTGGGGGATTCTGGGATTTGGCGGTGCAGTGTTAGTGAAAGAGGCATTTGGTCAGTGATCCCTGGACCAGTGGAAGGAGAGGGAGGAGGTAGACACCAGATCACTACAGGGAAGTACCTGGTGGCCGGACACCTGTCAAGCAAATCCGTGGGCTGCCTCTCAAGGGTAACGAGACCACCCCACCCCCCAACCACCACTGTTACTTTCAGTGGTTCAGCCCATGCTGGAGTCCTCTCCTCAAAGATATTATTGAAGGGAGTCTTGCCCCAGGAAGGCTGTTGTTATGACGGATGTCCCCTAAGCTTCAGCTTCCTTAAAGTCCATCTATCTATTTGGATGCACAGTTGACGACGGAATGGGGACTGTTTAAGACCAGAAAGTCCCCAGGAAGGTCTGAGCTCTACCTGCAAATGTCTGAAGGGCTGCCTTGCACAGGGGTGAGCAGGCTTGCTCTGTGTAGCCCTGAGGGAGGACCACTGGGGGAAATCCAGGCGAGTTTACAGAGATGCTTTCTCACAGCCATGAGGCTGGTGGCTTGGGGAGGAGGTGAGTTCAGAGGGCCATGAGCAGGTCATTGGAGGCTCTACAGCTCTGAATGGAGTTGGGCTGGGTGGTATTAAGAGCTTGCTAACCCTGAAATTCTGTAATTCTAAGCTCCTGAAGTTAGACTGCAAACCTCCACAAATTAGCGAATGAGCTGAACTTCTGGTACGAGGGTCTTGATCACACTTGACAGAATCCTTCACCCCTTATTTCACCCCATAGCCCTCTGTTCCATAGCCAGTGGACTAGAGGACAGGACTGCATCTCCCGCTTTCACCATCTCCAGCACCTAAAGGAAAGCCTGAGACAGAGGAAGCCCCCAGCATGCCGTTGATCCAAGGAAGGAGTCCTTTTTACAAAATTCACAAATCTTAACCAAAGGCCTCCTGCGTGCTGGGTCTTGTGCTAGATTTGTGGGAGATCCAAAGATGAACAAAATCCTACCCTTAATGACTGTCCTCAGATGCATGCATGCTCACTGCAAAAAGAAAAAAATCATACTACAGTATTTCAAGGGCATTTCTAGGTAATAGTGAAAGGGCCCTGCTTAGCTGAAGAATCCCTGGGTCCTACAATGAACACTTTTAGGTGGGAGTGGCTCCCAGCTGAGAAACACAGACAGGCGTGAAGTGGGCTACTCAAAGTTACAGGATAAAGCTGCACTTCTTCCTATAACTTCGGGTTTGGAGGAGGGAGGTGGAAATATTTTACACTAAAACAGATGTGCATATTGTATGGCATGGAGTACAAATTTGTATGAATATTTTTTTAAAACAGGAGCATTTGATGAAATGTCAGGGTATTTAGACAGTATTTCATGCCGCCCCAGACTCTGGGTTCTGTGGTGGAAGCATTGGCCAGGCCCAGCCAGGAGTCCAAGGGCATGCAGGGCACCCCCCGTGCGTGCTTCATTCTCAGAGTGGCATTTATGCATTTTCCAAATGGAAAACATTGAGGATAGCAACAGAGATGTCGGTGGATGCCAGGAAAGAAGAGATTTTTGGGACTACAGGGAGACTGCCCGGAAGAGAGCTGAGCCCAGAGCCAAGGCTGTCTGTCAAGGGACAGTTGGCTGTGATTTGTGGGGTCTAGTTTGATAATTTGATGCAAGGTGAGTAACCCACTCAAAAAGGAACCTATTTGCAGAGCAAATTTCCCAGGGAGCACCACTGATTCTGCCAAAGAATTTCTCCACACGGCAGGAGGAGGAATCCGTGACTTTCCTCCACTCCAATCCCCGAGCGCTGTCAGCAAGTCCAACTTCGAGAACCTTTTGTGCTGAAAAGAAAAGCCTATAATCGGGTATTTCATTATGGCTCCGGAATAAGTCAGCCTTTCATTTCCATGTCATATGAAGGGGCAAGTGTGGAATTGTCCGGTTTTGAGGGACTGACAAAGCTTTGTTTAGGCCCTGAATGTGTTCTTAGCTATTTTTAGCATACAACAGTCAGCACTTCCCTCCTCCCCCTCATCCCACAGAATCAGGGCCAGGGTCGGCATGATGGCTCAGCTCCCCACTACCTGGGTGAGACTTTAAAATGTATTTAGCAAACATTTATATGGTGTTTACTAAGTGCCGGGTACTATTCTGTTTATAAATATTCCTTAATCCCCATGACAATGTTATAAGGTACTTTCTATAATTATCCCCAATTTTACAGATGAGGAAACTGAGGCACAGAGTGATTAAGTAGTTTGTCAAAATTTGAGTCTGGGAATTCTGTGTCTGAGATCCATGCCATGGTGCCTCATCTTGCCTCTGGAGAAGCAGTAGGCCTCAGCCATGGGAGTCTGGGGCTGAGGCCTCCCCGCCTAGCCAGTGTCAGGTGTGTGTGAACTGGCAGGATCCCTGCCTCCTCAGCAAGATGCCCCCAGCCACCTGCTGTCCCCATATCCCCCGCCACCTATCCTTTTGCACTTGGTGTTGCAATTACCCTGTGTTCAGTCCAAGGGACCTTCACAGCAAGTCCCAGGTGGAAACTCCCTCAGGCACAGGTGAGATTAAAAAAGAAACGCACCAAAATACTTTTAAAAAATACCAAATTACTTATTGAATAAATCAGATGTTGAATATTTATAATACAGAAATACGACTTTATTCTACAAAAGAGACTTAATCTCAGGATTTCATTAACTAGCCCTAACGTCCCACCCATGCTTTGAAGTATTTGATTACTGATCATTAACTACTTAACCTGGAAACTCCTGAGCTCATTGTGCTTAAAGCCAAAGACCCACTGGGCTGCTTGCCTGTGGAAAATTAATTAGAAAAGAAAGTGGAATGGGAGCTCTGAAATAAGCAGAGAAGTCTTTGGAATACAGGAATCAGGACATACACAATCTCTTTGTGAACACCTTGATTGCAAAAGTGAGACCAGCCTGGGCTTAACTCAGATATTCTGGAGGCTCTACCTCAGGGCAAAAGTGACCAGCTGGGCCCAACCCTTCCCTGGAAGAGGGCCATGGCCTCTCTGTGGTCCTCAAAGTGTGGTCCCAGACCAGCACCGCCTGGGAATTTTAAAAAGCTTCTGCAAAGCCAAGAAAACAATCACTAGAGTGAATAGACAACCTACAGAATGGAAGAAAACATTTGCATGCTACATATATGATATAGGGCTAATAACCAGAATCTACAAAGAACTCAAGCAAATCAGCAAGAAAAAGTCAAACAACTCCATAAAAAAGTGGGCAAAAGACATGAACAGAAGCTTTTCAAAAGAAGATAGACTAATGGCCAATAAACATATGAAAAAATGCTCATCACTAATCATCAGGGAAATGCAAATGAAACCACAATGAGATATCACCTAACTCCAGTGAGAATGGCTTTTATCAAAAAGTCCCAAAACAACAGGTGCTGGTGTGGTTACAAAGAGAAAGGAACACTTATACACTGTTGGTGGGACTGAAAACTAGTACAACCTCTATGAAAAGTAGTATGGAGATACCTCAAAGAACTAAAAGTTGACCTACCATTTGATCCAGCAATCCCACTATTGAGTATTTACCCAAAGGGGGGAAAAAACATTTTATTAAAAAGACACTTGCACTAGAATGTTTATTGCAGCATAATCGCAAAGATGTGGAATCAACCCAAGTGCCCATCAGTACATGAGTGGACTAATAAAATGTGTTATATGTATACCATGGAGTACTACTCAGCCATTGAAAAAATGGTGAACTAATACTTTTTGTAACAACCTGAATGGAACTGGAGACCATTCTCCTAAGTGAAGTATCACAAGAATGGAAAAACAAACACCACATGTACTCACTACTAAATTGGAACTAATCGATCAACACTCATATGCACTTATATATGAAAGTAAAACTCAATGCAAATCAAGCAGGTGGGAGGGGGGAGAAGGGGATGGGTGAAATCACACCTAACAGGTACAATGTGATGGGCACACTTATAACTGATTCAAACTGTACAAAAACAATTCATATAGCCAAAACATTTGTACCCATGTAATAATCTGAAATTAAAACAGAAAAAGGCACATTTTCAGGCCTCCCAGATCTGCTAAATCAGAAGAGGGCTGTGATCTATAATTTAACACCCACCCCCCTAAGTGACTCTACTCTTAGCCAGCCTACATCCCCAGGAGGAACAGGGCCAGTTAGGTTGATGCTAGCTGTTCCCCACCTAGCACCACAGACACGCTCTTGGGGAAGCTGAGTGCTTGGCTATATAGTAATCTGGGATCTGCTCCTCGGTGCCCAGAAGGCTCACGGACTATGGCACCCACATGCCCCAGTGTGCACATAGTCAGTCCTCTACGTTGAGACAGCAGTTGAGTGCCCCAAAGTGCTGTCTCCTTTTGCAAGTGAGAGGACTGAAGCCCAGAGTAGCCCAGCCACAGGCCTGGGCTCATGTGGCCAAGGCTGGGCGCAGAGTCCTGTGATCTGGGCTTCCGCTGAGGCCCTTCCCAGTCGCTGTTCCAGAACAGCCCAGAAGGAGGAGGAACTCAGCTAGGGGCTGGGAACTGGCTTTAGGAATTATTATCAGCCTTCTGAATTCTATACGTTCAACTTGTGATTTTTTTTTTAACTGCTGTTTCCATATTTAATTTGATTTTCATTCCAATTAAGCTCTCTGTGCGTTGTGGCTTCTCTCCTACCAGGTTTAATTGCCCTTATTTAAATTCTTTAATTAAAAGTGTTGTGTGTTTCCAGATCATGTAGTTGTAAGTATTACACAAATAATGTCGGTGACAGGCCTGGTGAACCAAGTGACTGTGCCCTTCTCAGGGAGAGGGAACGGCTAACGTCTCTGCGTGAAGCCCCAGCCGCAGAGCCATGGGACTGACCCAGAGGCTGCAGGCTGGCCCTGGGTGTCAGGACAGAAGTCGGCTAACAGGTGTCCCTGCTTCCTCGCTCCAATGGTGTGCGCCCGACAGAGTAGAGTACCCAGGACAACCTGGCTAACGTGTCAATCAGACCCTGCAATGGCTGGTGCTGACACCCAGACCAAAAGCCCAAGTCTATTCAATGACCATGAGGCCCAGCACACCCACTCTCACCTCTTGAGGTTATCTCCTCCCCAGGGCCCAGGACTCCCCCAGGGCCCTTTCCTCTCCTCCTTCCTCCTCGTTCAGACCTGATCTTTAATTTAGGATTTTTCCGACCACTTCTCACAACTGCCGCCTGCCTCCGGCTCACCACCACCCCGGAACCTCTTTCCTGTCTACATTTTCACACATAGACTTACCACCTTCTAACATGCTAACAGTCGAACTCACTCCCCAGACCTCTGAAGCTCACTGCGAGGACCTTTCTCCACCCCAGGTGTTGGCACCACCAGCCCCCTCGGTCTGGTCCACCCACGGCCCCTGAGATAGGCATGGGGTGGGCTGGGGCTGGCCACGTCCTACTGGGGAACAGTGAAGGGGCAGACCCCTGGGTTCCCAGTGACCATGTGAACCTGGGCAAATGTCCCAACCTCTCTGAGCCTCAGTCTCCAATTCGATAAAATGGGGATAATTATCATGTCCACCTCTCCAGGCTATTGTAGGAACACGTGACATTGGGCATGTGAAGCACGTGGCACAGTGCTAGGCAAACAGTAAGTAAGCGCAGACTGGCACTACTGTGGTCTCAGGCGCAGAGCCTGCAGGCAGGGGTGTGGATGGTGACAACACTCGGCTGCCCCCAGGGGGCTGAACTTGCCAGGCGGCATTGAATGGAGGAACGGAGGGCTTCTCTGTGAGCTTTGCGAATGGACTTTGCCCAGAGAGAGGGAGAGAGCTCAGCTTGTTCAGTGAGAGAGGCTGAGGTCTGACAAGCAGGGCAGGGGGAATGCAGTGGCCAGTGCTAGCTCTAGCACCAAAGGGCACACCAGGGCTCTGCTCAGCAAGGCCCCACCATGGCCTTACGACCCTGTTCTAGAAGCTCCTCTCCCAGCCTTCAGGGAGGGGGCTCTCCTTGGCTCCAGAACCACCTGACAAGCCCAGATATTGTCACCAAGGTTGTGTCCCTTCCACTGACCTGTCCCAACCCCACTCTTGGCCCCCACCCATTCCTTCCACATTCTCCCAGGAGGCCACACTGGTGGCTTCTGCCCCAGGGTCACCACACTTCCTGTCTCTAGGGTGCTGAGGGCAAGGTTGGGCCAGGGCAGGGCCTGGGAAATGGCAGATGTGAGTCTCGGAAGGACACTTTACTGCTCAGAGACCTCTGCTCCCACCTCCCTCTCTCGGCCTCGGCAGGGAGGCAGCACATCGGGCTCAGAATGTGCCTGAGTGGCCGGTGGGAAAGGGGGGCTGTGGGAATTCCACACCCCTTCCCTGACACACGCACCCCCACACCCCTCGACCCCCTCTGCCGTCTGTCTGGGTTCTCATTCACCACTCAAATCCCTTTGGAAGGAGCTGAATTTCTTGTTTTAATTTTTTAGTTGAAGAATAACATATATACATATAGAAACATGTATAAAACATACATTCAACTTAATGATTTAAACCAAACAAACGCCTAGGTCAGGAAATAGCACACTCCCAGCACCCAGAGGCGCCCCTCTTATTTCCAGCCAATCATCTTCCCACTCCCTTCTCCCCAGAGGTGGCCAGCATCCTGACTGTAACATTGTGGTTTTATTTTGCCTGTTTGGGAAGTTATTTATGCATTCTTTTGTCTGGCTTCTTTTGCTCAACACTGTGTTTATGAGATTTACCCTTACTGAGTGTAGCTCTAGTGTGCCGTGTTTGTTTTTATTGCTGTATAGTATTCCATTGCATGAATATACCATGAGTTGTTTATCCATCTACTATTGATAGATGTCTGAGTTGTTTCCAGGTTAGAGTTTTACAATCATGTCACAGAAAGCCTTCAAGGGCATGTCTTTGGTACACACGTTTCTGTTAGAGTTGTTGGGTCATAGGGGAGTGTATGGCCAACTGTAGTAGATGCTGCCAGTTTCCTAGGTAGTGTGAGAACCGAGTCTTAACGTTTTCTCTGAAGATATCAGCCATTGCCATGGGGATGGTTGTGGCAGACTCAGACGACTTCCTTGCAGAAGAGGTTTGCCACCTCCCCGTCTCACAGTGCACTGCCTACTGTGAGCTGGAGGGGTCACAGGGTGAAGAGCAACAAGCCAGCGGGTAGACTGAGGAGGGGAAGTGGAGGTGGGCATGGGTGGGCAATGGAGGTGGCTTCCTGGAGGAAACGGAGCAGGAACTGGGCTTTGACACGCGGCTGTGGCTTAGCCTGCTGGGGGAGCATGGAGAAGGACCCCAGGCAGAAGGCACAGCTCCTTCAAAGTCCAGGAAGCCTGAGCAAATGCAAATGGGTTCAGAACACCACACGGGCTTTGGTATGGCTGCAGCAAGAGGCACGGAGCTGGGGAAGCAGTCAGAGATTCGGCTGCAGAGAAAGGCAGCACGGAGCCATGGGTGCCTTCAGTGCAGCGCTAAGGAGCTCGGACTTCGTCCTCCAGGCCAAGCATGCACTTTAGAAAGATCACCACCCCTGCCTCCGGAGGCTGGAAGGGAGGTCCTTTAGGAGGCTGATGGGGTTGTCCAGGTGAGAAAAGATGGTGGCCCACACCAGGGCAAGCGTGATGGGAGTGAGATAAGGGGACAGTCACAGGGCATTGGGTGCTGAGGAAGATGAACAAGAAATGAAAATGTCCAGGTTTCCCACATAAGTGTCTGGTTGTTGCCAAGACAGGACACACAGGAGGAGTAGGTTCCTGAGAAGAGGTGAGCTTCACCCTATACTCAAGTGCCATTAAGCTACAAGGCACCCACTTATAAGGGCTTCCACCCACCCAAGCAATTCTGCCTGCTTGGGAGGCCAAAGTCTAGTTGAGCACAACTTTGGGGGTAACTCAGAGGTGCTCAAGTTGCTCAAGCTGACGTCCCAGGCTCACAGCCAGCAGCCCCAAAGAATCAAACCCTGGAAGGATCTCACTCAAAATAAAAATTGGGGGTTCCCTCTTTGCTGCTATAGGGCTGATTTGAGGAGTAGAACATCACTTCCTTCAAGGGGTGTTGAGACATAAATCTCATGAGTATGCATGGCTGCAGAACATTCTGAAACATCAGTAGCATGGGGGAAAACCATGTCCAGGGCTCAAGGAGGACAGTGACCTGATGGACAGTATCCAGTGATACTGGATTGGTTGAGGCCAATACTGATGACCCCAGAGGTCCAGCTGGGGGCACGGGCCCCAGGAGCAGGGGGTCCTAGGCTTCTGGTGATGCGCAAATGCAGGCTGATCACGGGTGGTCCCGAAGAACTAGGCTTTTCAGAGCAGGGCCCAGCCCTCAGGGTAGGAGCTGTAGGAACAAATGAGCCAGGTAAACAGAAGTTGGGGTGGAGAGGTCTCTCTCCTAGCAAAGAACTAAGGCATCATGAAGAAATTGAGGCACATGTTCAGTCCTCCAGAGAAGACCAACACATCAGAGATGGAGGCTCCTGAGGTTCCATGGGAATGCTAGCCCCCAGGGATCTGGCCACACAAACAATTCCAGCCCCCACCAGCCGCTAGGCCTGAGGCTCCCCAAATCTCCATGTTACCTCTGTGCCCTCTGACCCCACTCTGTGCCCTGGCTCTTAGGGAGGCCCTATCCAGAACCGCAAGTCCAAGCGCTGTCTGGAGCTACAGGAGAACAGCGACCTGGAGTTCGGCTTCCAGCTGGTGCTGCAGAAGTGCTCGGGCCAGCACTGGAGCATCACCAACGTCCTGCGGAGCTTGGCGTCCTGACCGCCCAGCGCCGCCGCCGGCCGCCCCTTTGCTACTGTGTAGCACATGCTGCGACGTTGCCTGCTGTCTGTGTGGGGTTGTTTGGAGTCTGGGGGAGCCAGGTTGGCGGGCCCCCAACAAGAGGTTTTTATTTCCTATTCAATTTTCATGGAGTTTATAGCAAGATGCTAAATGGTAGGTGAGGGTATAATTATCATGAACTATTTTACAGCTGTAAATAGGGGACAAATGGAAAATATTTATAACTGACAATAAAATATGATTGATTAAGAAAAGGGTTTTGCAGTCCTTTGGTGCTCTGTGGTGCTTCATGCCTGGCTCCTCTGAATCTGGAGTTCTTGTAGCCAAAGATGTGTCCCTGTGCGCCCTTCCTGCTTCCCATCCCTGAGACGGAGGCTTTAAAGCCCTGGAAACAGCCAGAACCTGTTGTGCAAGCTTCCAGCTTTCTTTGTTAGGCCTGAGGCAGCAAGAAGGGCACTGTGACCTCGGGCCCCAATCCGGAGGGAAGGTCCCCTCTGCCTCTCCCACAGCCGGTGACTCCTCTGGAAAACAGCCGCAGTTCTTCAGTCCTGGAGAAACCGAGACAGCCCATTGGCCACTGGAGTGTCACATGCTGGGCTTCAGGCCACACTGCCCCCTCCTGAAGTCACCAGGTCACCTCCTTCACCTCCCAAAGCTGTCACTGCCCAGCCCCTCAGCACTGACACTTGCCTGTGTCCAGTTGCTAAAACCAGTTTGGCTCCTTCCGTGAATTGTGGTGTGTTGGTTTCCTGAGGCCGCTGTAACGAGTACTGCACACTGGGTGGCTTACGCAACCGAAAATTATTGTCGCACAGTTTGGGAGGCTGGTTCCTTCTGAGGGATGTGAGGGGAGATCTGTTCCAGGCCTTTCTCCCAGGTTCTGGCAGCCACAGGTGTTCCTTGGTGTGCACGTGGCCATTGTCCCCTGCATCTTCACCTGGTTTTCCCTCTGCATCTGTCCCTGTGTCCAAATTTCCTATCATTGTAAGGACACCAGTAGTATTGGAGTGAGGCCAGCCCTAATGACCTCATTTAACCAGATTACCTCTATAACGACTCTATTTTTAAATAAGGTCACATTCTGAGATACTGGAGGTGAGGACTTTGCCATGTTTTTTGGGGGGAGGACACAGTTCAACCCATGACCCCTGGCTGACTCAGGTGTGGCTCCAGGTCAGCCCCTCTGGGCCCGGCCTTGGGAGACCGGTGGCCCTCAGAGTGGAATCATCTTTCTTGGGGTCTGTTGCTGCACCCTCGTCCCTCCAACAGCCTCCAGCCGAATGTTCCTTGCTGTGGTCCAAAGAGCCCTTCCTGGCTGGGGGCTCCTGTTTCTAGTTTGAGGAACCCCAGCCCCACCCAGCTCCACCTCCAGCTCCCTCGCCCACAGCAAAGCAAGGACCAAGCACAGGCGCTAAGACTGAGGAGGGACAGGAGGCCCTTTCTGGACAGGTTTCAGCCCCTCCCCAAGTCCTCTGGGATGTCTCCTCCAGCACAGGCAGTCACCTATTTGGGATCAGTCATTTATAGGTGCAAATGGATGAACACAGAGAATCTTCCTGCACCTATGGGGCCCCAGGTGAGGAGAGGCCTGTTGTCTCGGCCACCTCTGCACACCCGGAAGCCCATGCAGCCTGGGATCCACCTCGAAGGCCCCAGGGCTTCCCAGGCCACTGCCATGGACGCCCCTGTAAGTTTGCATTTGACTCCCTAAAGAGCCTCTCGGGCCCCACTGCAGGCCAGTGAGAGGACACCCAGACATTTCCCAGGCAGGTCACACCTGACAGCCACCACCTGGGAAGTCAACACAGGGAGCAGGACCGTCAACAGGAAAGAGGCTCCCATAGGGCTGCAGGCGCTGCCTTTGCCGCTGGAGCCAGGGCTCCGATATCCTCGTCCTCACGCTTATGCTCCTGCTGAACTCAGCTGCATTCGACCTGTGCTCGTTCCGAGGGGTGTCTCCCTCTGGCTGCACCCATCCCGAACTTCTACATTCGCTCTCTGTTCTGGTCTACCCACCTCTTTCTTCACCTCAAAACCACCATTCTTCATCATCGCCCTGTGTCATGCCCTACACAAGTGTTGCCAAAGTCTGGTCCCCAAACCACCAGCAGTGGTATCACTTAAGAACTTACTAGAAATGCAATCCTGGAGCCCCACCCCAGACCTCCAGAATCAGAAACAATCGTGGTCTAGCAAGCCCTCCATCCAGACGATTATGGTGCCCCACCACAGGCTGAGACCCGCTGCCCCACAGCACCCTGGCTGGGCCACACGCGCCCTCTCTCCTGTGCTTCCGTCTTAAGCAACACCCGCTCTCGCTTCTCTACCCACTCGCAGCAACCTCTGC
The DNA here is from genome assembly GCF_000956105.1 of Propithecus coquereli. Classification (NCBI taxonomy): domain Eukaryota; kingdom Metazoa; phylum Chordata; class Mammalia; order Primates; family Indriidae; genus Propithecus; species Propithecus coquereli. Next base: position 8,361,089 of record NW_012150174.1, read on the forward strand.
TCCACACCTGCAGCCACCTGCACGCACACCCTCATCCCCACGCCATGTCTCTGGTCTCGAGAAGGACTAAGAGTGGGCTCTGGAGCCAGACAGCCTAGGTTCAACTCCCAACCCTGCCACTCACCAGCTGGGTGATCTTGGGCAGCTATGTGACCTCTTTGTCCTTCTGTTCCCTCTCCTTCAAAAGCGAGGGTACTGATAGGATATCTTTTATGGGGTTATGAAAATTAAATGAATAAATGTATATAAAACACATAGGACTGTGATGGGCGTGTAATAAGTGATATAAAGTCTCAACTCTTATGACTTCATCCATCGACGTCCTGACACCCAGTTGCTGTCACCGGTATCCACACCTCTATACTGATCTGCACCCACGCTTGGCCGCTTGGCCATGACCATCGACATCCATGTCTCACCCCACCTGTGCTAACACCCACCCATGTCTGTGCCAGCTGCCTGGAGGCACTTGTTCTCGTTGCTGCCTATACCCACACCCCTACAAATGCCACTCTACAATTTGTCCTCCTATCAAATGCACGCCAACATCACCCCACTCCCAACGGCATTGATGCGGAGCCAACCTGAGATTGGTCCCTCCCCATATGCTAACCTGGGGGCATTTAAGACAAGAGAGGGGAGCCGCTCCCTCCTGGGAACCACTTGCTATCTCCCTGGGCCTAGGCGGCCCTCAAGGGCCCTGACCCCCTGGGCGTGGGAACCATGTGGCCAGGCAGGATCCCCATATCTCAGAGGTACAAAGGTAAGAAGCAGAGAGGCAGATAAGCCGGAAAGGCAGGAGGTCAGAGCATAGGGGGGGAGGCTAAGGAGGCCTCCAGCCTCACTCCAGCCCAGCCTCTGCTGGCCACTAATTAGCAGCTGTTTAGGAGCTCTCTCAACACCGTGGAGAGAAATCACTATTTTTCTTAATGATTTGCACATTAACAACCGTTTGCTATTTCTGCTGCCGTCCCTGATATCGGAAAGGACCCTTTTAGCCTGGGCCATCCAGCTCCCCAACTCAGGCCCCCGCCCTCACCCAGTCCCTGCTGTGGTCCCCTCTGTTATGACAAATGAAAGAAGGGGACAGGCTCCTCACTCCCCACTGCAAGATGGACACACTTGTGGACCACATCAATGCAGAAGCCTCAATGCCCTGGCCACATCCCGGCTGGCCCTGAAGGTCACTGCCACATCCCCACAGCTCCTCCAGCTGCCTGCATCACCGCCTGCATCACCGCCTGCATCACTGCCTGCATCGCTGCCTGAGGCCCTTCTCTGGCCACAGGCACCTGCTCAGCCTGTGTACGGGCAGATCAGAAGTGCCAGAGAGTTTAGAATCTGGGAACAGCCCCCAGCCAGCAAAGGATGGGCCTCCTCATACTGCAGGACAGCAAGTGTGAGGCCTGATCCCTGGTTTCCCCCAGCCCCAGTGGGACTGACCTCCTCCCAGTTGCCCCTGAAAGCCCTGCGCCTTTGCTCCCTCCCCTGTCTCATGTCCCCACATCCTCTCTGCTTTCCCCACCACCTCCCAAATGCTTGTCTTTGGGTCTGCCTCTGGGAGAAGCAGCTCATGCCCACCCCTTCTGCACGATGGTCCCCACCCATGGCCCACTTGCACCTGAACACCAGCGATGCCCAGGCCCACACCTGCACCCCAGGCCTCTCCTCCGAGCCCCAGGCCTGACCTCCCACTGTGACGGGCCCTGGGGAGGTGTGTGGCCATCCCACAGACCATGCCCACCTGAGCTGCTCCCCAAGCCATCCCAGAGAGCACCCCTCCGCCAGAGACTCCTCGTGCTCCCACCTGCTTGTTGCTCAGTTCATCGCAACAGTGATGCCTCCTAAACAGCTCTGGAATCTTCCCTGAGCCTCTTCAGTGCTCCCGTGGTTATGGTCTCCCCACCCCATCTGGCCTCCACGCTGCGATAGTCACAGGGGTCTTCCTGAAACACAAGTATGGTCAGACTCACCGCGCACCTAAAGCCTTCAGTGGGGTCTCATCAAAGATTTTAAGTGACAAGCTCAAGCACCAACCTCAAAGCTTCCTCCTCCAGTGAGTCCAGAGACCGATGGCCAGAGCCCCCGGCGAGGGATCTCAGGTGCCCGGGTGTGGCGGTGGGTGTGAGGAGGCCTGGGGTCCTGGCTGCCACACTTACTGGGCGTCCGCAGCCCAGCCCACTGCCCCAGGGGTGCTGGTGTCCCATGTCCTCTCTCCCCTTTCCAGGAACTCTTTCTTGGAGGGGGGTGTTAGTTTGCTAGGGCTGCTAGCATCCTACCACAGACGGGACGCTTACCTAACAGAAGGGTATTGTCTCACGGTTCTGGAGGCAGGAAGTCCAAGGTCAAGGTGTCAGTAGGGGTGGTTCCTTCTGAGGGCGAGGGAAGGGTGTGTTCCAGGTCCTCCCCTTGACTTTCAGATGGCATCTTCTCCCTGTGTCTCTCCACACTGTCTTCTTTCTGTGCGTGTCTCTGTTTCCAAATCTCTTCTTCTTATAAGGCCACCAGTCCTATTGGATTAAGATCCACCCAAATGACCTCAGATTAACTTCATTACCTCTGCAAAGACCCTATCTCCTAATAAGGTCACATTCTGATGTACTGGGGGTTAGGACTTCAATATATAAATTTTTAGGAAGACACAATTCAACCCGTAACAGGGAGGCAGAGAAGGGGTGGTGAGGAAAAGACCCAGGCCCCAAGAGGCTGCCTACAATCACACCCTCCTTGCTCAGGCAAGTCCTGCCTTGTTGGGGGACAGCCCCTATTGTCCTGGCCCCAACAGGGTGAGGGTGGGCACTGCCCAAGTGACAGGGAATTTTTGCATAAGTACCCGAGGTGTTCATCATTGTCCTCCATGCTCACATTCCTTTATAAGGAAAACTGTCCCAACATCAGTCCCAGCTGTGACGCTGCTTGTACGTGGCCATGGTCTCTTCCCTCCATAGCTGACCCAACCTGACCCAGGGGCAGGTAGCTGCAGGCTGGCCAGGGATCAATGACTCAGCACAAAAAAATGAGCTGGGCCAGATTCTGCCTGAGAATTTGCACCATGACGCACATAAAGCTTCAGCCAGTTATGGATGAAGGCCAGGAGCCACAGCCAGGCGCAGGGACACACCACGGGGTGGAGCCAGCCCCAGAGGCAAGCAAGCCAGAGCCCCATGCAGACTGAGGTCGTGCCAGGAAGAAGAGAAGGCAGCTGCTGAGCAAAAGGCAGTAGGCAGACAGGCCCTCGAGCTGCCTGCCCCAGCCCAGCCCCAGCCCATGTACACCCTGATGGGTTTCCTTTTCCCTAAGCTGGCTGAGTGGCTCTCTGCTCTTCACAATACACAAGACTGATGGAAGCAGATGTAAAGATTTTAGATACCAGGACCTACCCATGCACAGCCCCTCACCCATGTGTGAACGCACACACAATCCCTGTCACTGCTGTGCGCGCGTGCAACAGAGGTGCACACACTTGCACAATGTACACATACATGCACAGACTTAGCCACTCATATACCTGTGTGCACATGCATGCAGCATGCCAGACACACACATGGATAGATACATACACATCCACACAGACCCCAAAGAGAAAAGGGATTTCTTCTCCCCCACCACAATCCGCTTTTATAATAGGTGCCTCCGCGTGGCCCTTGTGAAGCAGAGGCTGTTGGAAAGCAGAGCTCTTTTATTCTCCCCATTTCTTTCTAATCACAGGCAAGCGATGCAAGGGAGTTCTCAGGCAAGACAGAGTGATTGACTCTCTGGCCTTCAGACTCCATGTCTGTTTGCTTTTTTCATGGTCACAACAGCCCAAAGCCCAGGAAAACAACCACAAGACAGAGTCACCCAAAAATGTGTCGTCTCCCAAGCCACGCTCCATCTCCTGCCTTCGGCTCCAAACAGGAGGGCAGGGAATGAGGTAGACACCCTCAAACCACATCTAGCACCTGACCCCAACACCCTCAAGTCCCACTGCCCTGCTTCCTGCAAGTCTCTCTCCACCCATAGGCAGGAATTTTATCCTTCCCTGGCGTTTTGGTAACAAGATTCCACCTAGGGAGGCATTAGCTTTCATGTGGGTGTGTTTTTACATTATAAGGTATAGCCACACCATGGAAACTAGGTTTTAAAGATCGTCACCTTGGTCTTAAAGATTGTCACCACATAATGCCTCTGTGTCTCTGTTCAACCCCCCTGTTGCTATGTGCAGAGGAGAGGAACCAACTCATGTTCTCTGCAGGCGAGAACCTGTGGCCAGGGCCGGCTTTATGGGCATGTGTGGGGTGGGCAGATTTCGGGTGGGGGGCTGAGGGTTGGAGGTGTCTGGGAGGAGGTAGCAGGACTTGATGGGCATGTGGCCTGAGGCCCCAAGCTCAGAGGCCCCCCTCAGCTTAGTTTAATGCTCCGCTGTCACCACCTTGAAATTCTTAATAACTTCTGAACAAGGGGCCGTATATTTTTATTTTATACTAGGCCCAGCGAATTATGTATCTGATCCTGCCTGCGACACAGTGCTTTTGTAGAAAGCCCCCAGAATACAGCCCACAGCGTAGAACCTTCTGGGGCTGCCCCTGGTAAGAGAGGCAACGGAGGAAGCCCCTCTGCCTTGTAGAAACCACAGCCTGGCAAAGTGGGGGCCTTTGTGGGAGGTAGGAGAAAAACACACCTGCATCTACTGTCAGATATTCTACCAAAGCCACCCTTTGGCCAAACCCACTGGTGGCAGAGGGCGGCAGAGCCCCCGATGCTGTCCACAGAGGTCAGCACAGCGCAGGCCAGAGGGGAGCAAGAATGAGAGTCCGTGGCACACTCGCCCCTGCCCTGCCCTGGTCTGGACATCCCAGGCCACCTAACCATGGCCTCTCCTGTCTTCCCTCCCCCAGTCCCACACACCTCTTACATGGAACTAATCATACCACGTACTCTCGTGTTTATTTCTTTTATTGATGTGAGAGAGAGAGGAGAAAGGAGAGAAGTCTCCCCACTTACAGCACGAGTCCCCGAGGACTCCATCAGCACTGCCTCCTTCTGTTGATTCCCCTGGGCTCACTGAGACCCAGACCCTCTCCCACAGGCTCAGACCCTCTGGTCTCTGAGGAGGTGGTCACAGGCAGCCTCCACGCCACCAGCGTGCGGACACCTGGGTCGGTTTTGATGCCCTAGAAGAGCCTGGGGTGAGCCTTGACCTCGTAGCCTTGGGACAGCACACAGATCCCATCCAGCTGAGGGCATTCGGTTGGTCCTGGCGGCCCGGAGTGCTGGGCTGGGGAAGATGCTGAGGGTCTGGCTCCCACAGGCCGGAGTATCAGAGTGGACGAGCAGGAGGTCAGCAAAGTGTACACGTGCTTTACACATTCAGCGTTTCCATCCTGCCCTTCCCACCCCACCCGCCGTGCTGTCTCGGGACGTCCTCCTCCCAGCTGGGACTGAGTCTCTCCACAGACCCCATCCCCCTGGGTTGGTGCTCCGGAGCCCCTCACTGGCTGGGGAGCTACCACCAAGGGGCCGCCTACTCCTCATTGCCATGACCTGCTCCATAGACACTAACCCCCGGTCATTGCTGTCACCTGTCCACGCCACATGGACCCTCCAGCTGCATTTGGGTCATCGGCCTTTGCTGTCTGCTCACCTACTAAGCTCACCTGGATCATGATTGGTGTCTGGGAGAGGAAGGTCCTAAAAATGACAATAATAACATACATTTATTGATTAATTCTACGGCCAGGGCCGAGGAAAGTACTTTCCATTTAATTTTGCATTTAATGTTCGTTATAACCTTATCACATGGCACTATTATTACTACCCATATTTTGTAGCTGAGAAAACTGAGGCGCAGAAAGACCAAATCATTCTGTGAGGACACATAAGTAGCAGACGTTGGATTTGAACCGAGGGAGGCTGACTGCAGAGCCTGCCTTCTTATCTTCTACTGCACTGTTCTGCCTCCCTGCCAGGCCTAGGAACCCCACAGTAACCTTGTGTTCTAAGCTCCCATTGATACCAAAATGCCTCACCCTTAGGTTCTACCTGGGCCAAAGGATCAGTTACAACTAACACCTATAGAAGCGCCAACCTGGCCTAGTTACGCATTAGTGCCTTACCCACACACTCGACTCAGGTTACCCCGCAAGTACCAGCACTAGCATCATTTTACCAATGAAGAAACTGAGGCACAGAGGTTAAATAGCTTGCCCAAGATCATACAGCTAGCAAGTGGTAGTAGCCAGAATTTGAACCCAGGCCCCCTGCTACCAGTCTGTGGTCTTAACCACTATGACCTCCTTCCTCCTGGCAGCCTGGCTGCCTGAGCACTTGCTGCAGAACCCCCAGGCCAACGCTTCTGGGAGCCACCTCCGCAGGCCCCACGTGCTGCCAGGGCCGGAAGCACCACCCCCTGTTTCAGTTCCCTAGTGAGGCCGCCCTTCCAAACGTGACCACGGTGGGACTGTGATTAATGAGCCAATTATTTCCGTGGAAGACATCGTACAAAATAAATAGCCCATTTCCCTTCAATTTACTGTTTTAATAAATAAATAGCACTCCATGCTCTGGTTTTGTTTATTGCTGCTCATACCTGAAAGTTTGTGATGAATCTTCTTGTTGTTCATTTCCAAAATTAATCAGATCTGCCTGATGACTTTGAAATATGCGACTGCATTTGTCCTTCGATGTTAACATCACAGACAGCCGGGAGGCCGCGGGGAAAGGAGGGCCTGGGGGAAGGGTGAGTGGAGGGCAGGATGCCCGCAGCTCTGCATCCGCGACACCAGGCACGGAGGCCTGAGCGCCCGCACATGGGAAGTGTGCTCAGGCAGGCTCAGCGTTTGGTAGCCTCGTGATTTATGGTTCGAGGAAAACCACCAGGAGTGTCAAGGGGATTTGGAGAGACAGAAACTTCTCCTTCCTCTGCTGAAACCTTTGGAAGACTGGGAACATTAAACAAAAAGAGTCTTCCAAACCCCACTGAATCCGCCAAGTTCAAAAAGGCCTTCCCCTCCTCTCCAGGGGACACAGCGATGGCACAGTCATTTCTTCAACTGGCTCTTTTGTAGGTCCCTGGGTGTGGGCACAGAGGAAAGGAGCAGAAGGCCAGGTGTATGTCACAAGGTGCTCACCACCTGCAAGGATGTCTCGGGGGAACGGCAGATCATCGCTGCGCAGCGTGACCAGAAGGAAAAGAAACTCCACAATCAAATGTTTGTGATGTGCATTTCTATTCCACACAGTTCGATGTGCATCTTAAGTCTCACAATAGCTCATGAGGTAAATAGTAAGTACCCATTTTACAGATGAGGAAAGGAAGAGGTTCAGATGGGGTCTCAGAGCTGGTAAGTGAAAGTGGAATTATTCAGATTCATATTTAGGTCTTCAGACTCCAAGACCAGTGTTGTTGTCATTTTCATTTAGAATACAGATATTCTACGTGTGTGTGTGTGTGTTTGTGTGTGTGTGTAATTGTCCCGACCCGAGGGATAGTCAACGTAGACCTGCAGGGGAGGGAGTGGGAAATAGGAGAGGCGAAAGACACAAGAAATGGAGACAAGACAGGAGTCTGATCAAGTTTCATTTATTGGCAGTAAGGCAGAGGCTTAAGTACGGTAGAAGGAGGAAGTAGAAAGGGGGGGCGCTTTCCGGGGTGCTGGTGTCCTGGGGGCTTCCGTAAAAGGGAACCTCTGGGCGGCAGACAAGGGCCACGTCACAATGGGTAACTGGAGACCACCAAGCTTTTCACGGGCTTTTTATCGCATCCCGTGGGCTAGTCGGCCATCTTAGATGAGCAGACCGGACTACATGGCTCCGGACATGTAATCTGGTTTGGGATAGTCAGAGAATGCCACAGAGAAGAGGTGGTGATTATAACCTGGGCTCTGATGCACCCATCAGAGTGGAGTTTTCTGGACTGAAAAGGCAGGAGAATGACATGTCAGCTAGAAAGAAGAGTTAGGTCTGACTTAATGATATGGGAAAGGTGAGGCAATAAAAGAAATTCTCAAACATGGTGAGTGGCTGGATGTGAGGGGTGAGAGGGAGAAAGGTACGTAATTAGAACATAGTCACTGCCCTTCAGCTGGCATCTCTTGGCAGTGAGGGGATCTGGCTCCCGTCTGCCCCCGATTTCCTTGACTCTCTTCACTCTGCCCCTGGGACACTGGCCCATCCACCTGCAGAGGCTGCAGTAGACAGGCTGTCAGGTAAACCAGACCTATGATGTGTTAGGAGTAGAAAAAGCCAATCACAAATGTAGGAGTGGGCCATGTTTCCATTTATCCATGCTTTATAAAACTTTCTCAGGGCTTGAGAGGAAAATACACAAATGCCAAAGTTAAGCCTTCAAAGGTATCCATCCCTTGGTCCCCCAATCTGCCCTCTGGGACAATGTCCCCTCATGCAATCTGTGTGAAGAGACATGTTGTAGATCGCCACCCCAAAAGTCTGGAATTTAAAAGAAGGCCACATCCTACGCAGCCCGATTATCACTGCAGCCTCCTCACCTGTCTCCCCGCACTGGCCCTAACCCCTTTCACTCCAGTGTTTCTCATCACGTGACGCCCACCCCACCCCATTCCCACCTTGGGTCATCAAGTGTTGGTGAAATGCAGATTCAGGGCCCCTGCTCCAGAGCTACCCAATCGGGACAGCCCAGCTAACATTTACTAGTTCTTTGGGATTCAGCTTCAAAACCACCTACTCTGCAAGTGTCCCCAAGTCTCTTGGGCCATGCCGGTGCCCCTTCCCTGCTGCTCTGTGCTTGGCCACCCACTTTTCTGTCTGCCCCACCAGGCTGAGAGCTCTGTGCAGGAGCCGCCTTGCTGTCCTCAGCAGTGCTCCCACACCCGCTCCAGTGCGGGGACAAGGGCAGGCAAATCCCAGGAAGGGAGGAAGGGAATGGCGTGAGCGTGTGTGGCTCTTTCTTCCCAGTGGGTGAGGATTTAGACCAATTCTCCCCACCATAGACTCAGCCTCTGAGTTTTAGGATGACCCTGTGCTGCAGCCTTGACTCCCAGACATGACGTGGAGCCAAGTAGGTGATTCCTGGTGAACAGCACATTCCCACTGCGGCCACTGCCTTGCTAGGCCTGGGCCCAGACCCTCTGTTGGCCTTGCCAGGCCCCTCTCCCTCGGGACTGGACATTTGGTCTGGCTGCAGGATGATCCTTCCCTGGGACTCCGCTCCCATTTCAACCCATTCTTAAAACCTTGGGACTCCCACCCTCTGTAAATAAACAAGGCCCAATATCAGCTTTACCCAGAGTGAGCATGTGTGTGTGTGTGTATGTGTGCGAGTGTGTGTACAGGGCAGGCATGAAGTATGTTTGTGAGTGCAGGGTGGTATGCTTGCTTGTACACATGAGGTTGTATGTCTGTGAATATATGTTTGTGTGCATGTATGTATAGCCATGGTTTTGTATGTGTATACACACAGCTAGCATTTTTGGTATTGCTGTGACTGGGCCTGTTTTATTCCCTATTATGTTCATTTTATCACATCACACAGTTCTTTAGAGGGTCCCCACAGATCTCTTGAAATCATTATTTCCCTGTACTGTCCTTCCTACTAGGCTCTGAGATCCTCGAGGATGGAGACGTTACTGGATTTGTCTTCGAACACAGTGGCTGGGTGCACGCACGCATCCATGCATTCATTCATCCAGTGTATATGTACCAGTCTCCCACTGCGTGCTATATGCTGGGCAAACACCAGTGAATAAAAAGAGACACAGGCACTACCCTCGTGGAGCTTACAGTCTGATGGGACAGGCAAATATAAATTAAATAATTAAACAAATAATGTAAAATTGCGACTGTTGTAAGTACTAAGAAAAAGACACACACAGTATTCTGTCAGAGTATAGAAGACAGATCAAACTAGTCAGGGAAATGAGAAATGGATTCCGAGGAGGTGACATTTGAGCGGATATGTGCTGGAGAAGGAAGAACTGGAGGAGGAAGGAATGTCCTTCCATCCAGGAGAAACAGCCGTGGAGTGGCAAGAGGGAGGGCCTGCGAGGAAGCTGGTTTAGGGGGCGCTGGAAGAGTGAGGGTGAGCTAGGGGAAAGACGAGGGTGGGAGGCAGGCAGAGCCCTCCCATGCAGGGCCTTTCTAAGCTGTGTTCAATATGAAGTCTTGAGGCGGGAGGATCGCTTGAGGTCAGGAGTTCAAGACAATCCTGAGCAAGAGCGAGACCCCGTCTCTACTACAAAAAATAGAAAGAAATTGTCCAAACAACTAAAAATAGAAAAAATTAGCCGGGCATGGTGGCGCATGCCTGTAGTCACAGCCACCTGGGAGGCTAAGGCAGGAGGATTGCTTGAGCCCAGGAGTCTGAGGTTGCTGTGAGCTAGGCTGACACCACGGCACTCACTCCAGCCCAGGCAACAGAGTGAGACTCTGTCTCAAAAAAAAAAAAAATATGAAGTCTTTCTCCTCAGGGGAAGGGAAGCCACTGGCCACTGAAAAGTTGTAAGTGGGCAGATGGCAGGCTCAGAGTTGCACGTGGCTGCCAGAGAGAGTCGATTGGAGGAAGGCAGACCCATCCGCAGGTAGATCAGGTAGGAGGGCGGAATGATGGGGGCTTGGACTAGGGTCACGGCAGCAAAGAGGGAGAGAAGAATAAGTTCCAGAGACACATAGGAGATGAGGTAGACAGATCATGGCAGTGGCTTGAATATGGAACGTGAGGAAGAGAGAGGAGCTGAGGATGGAAAGAGGCCCCTTCACTGTTACGGGGAACACTTCAAGAGGACCAGACTGGGAGGCAAGACACTGAACTCTGTCTTAAACCTATTGAGTTTGAGGGCCCTTTGAGAATCCAGATGAGATGTCAGAAGAATCTGACAGTGAGATATGTGGGTCTGGAGTGTGCACATGGAAGGGGATTAATAATTGTGTCCCAAATTGATGTTCCCAGCTTCTCTCTGCCTTCCACCATTTCTTTTCATCAAGAGAGAATGATGGTTCTTAGAAAATTTAGAAATAGACATGACTCACCTTGGATAGAGGCTTCGGGAATGAGAAGGCTCTATAAACCCAAGTCATTACCAGCTGCCAGCTGTACAGAGTTTTACAGCTCACAAGGGGCTCTAACTCATTTGAGCTTCACAATAACCTGAGATCATAACATCCATTTGAGGTTACATGGCTTGTCCTGAGAAATCACGTATTGGATCAAGTGTAAACTGCTTTCTTATTATCATCTGCCTTCTGGAAGGAATGGGACTGCAAAAAGCCTCCCTTATGAGACACACAAATTCAATATGCTTTACATATATCCTTGAGCACAAATCGAAAAGGCAAGGAAGGGGCTATGAGGTACATAAGACAGTCCCTGCCCTTGAGGAGACCACAGTCTAAGGAACGAGAGTTCCAGCTGATTCTATTATAAGAAACAACACCATGAACACTATATGAGCCCCTTTTAAATAAGGCTTCCCTGATTATCAAAGTAGCAAATGTCTACTGTAGACATATGCATAATATAGAACATGCAAAAGAGAAAGCATCTGTGATTCACCTGGAGGTAAACACGTCATTTTGTTTATTTGTTAAATTTTATAAATGTTGTTTATTTAATTTTGGCATGTGCTTAGAGTGGACTTTTCAGTTACTTAAGTCCATAAATTCCCTTCTATGCTTAAGCTGGTTTTAGTTGAAGTTTCTGTAATTTGAAATCAAAAGAATCTTGACCTATAAGGTTATTTCGAGAATTGAATCAACAAAATTATAAAAAGTGCTTAACACAATACAGTACCTGGAATACAGGAAGTTCTCAACGAACACTAGGTGCTCTTTTTCTTATTCAATCTATTAGACCAGTGGGGCCAGCCACACAGAAGGCTTTTACACAAAGTACAGAAAAGCTTCCTGGGAGAAAACTGATTTTGAAGGAGGAGAAATTCAAGCACACAGACTGATTCAGTAAGCAAACCTTAGTCGGCAGTCAGTACAGGCTGGTGTTTGCCAGTCAAAATGGTCTCCTGGTCAGTTCCATTGTAAGTACAGGCTGCCTGCTCCATGGAACAGTGGGGTGAGACAGAAAGGGAAGGCCAGTAAATTTCTGTAAGTCAAGCCAGAAGTTTCTGACACCACTGTAGAAGACATTGGTGCCACAAAGAACTCAGGGTGACTGCTAACAGAACTCAGCAGGAGAAGGAGAAGGAGAAGGAGAAGGAGAAGAAGAAGAAAGAGACACAGAGAGAGAGATGGCTTCTATTATTTTGCAAAAGAGCACCAGGAACTTTTATTACTTTGAGACATCTCACACTGAAAGTTCAATTAGGACTAGTTTGCTCCGAGAAACTCAATACCCCACAATAAAGAAGCTTAATCTCTTTGAGACATTGTTTCTCAGCATTTAATACAAGCAGGCCCTGGGGGACAAAAAATAAATACAATACAGGTTCTGCCTCAAGAGTTAATCACCTAAAGGGGAAAAAAAAGTATTTACTTATTTATTTTTAACTCATCAAACTATACCAATAGCATCTGTAGTTTCCTTATATGAAGCTAATGGAGCTTCATAAAATTTTAAGCATGGCTAAACTCATATGCCCCATCTGTTACCTTACTGAGTTAACCAATGTCTCTGTGACATGCTGAGAATTGCCATTGGAGGAAGCACTAAACATGTTTGAGCTGACTCTTGTAGAATTTTTTATCTCCCATGGTGGCCTGCATGGGAGCCAAGGCCATCATGAAATCCATTCAAGTGTTAGAAACATTTTTTGGAGATGTACTTGTCGATTCCTTCTCTCCCAGTGGAGAAATCCCTTGCCTAACTCATCCCTGAGTCCCGTACCTAGCACCTCTTTGTCAGGTGGGGGCGTCAAGGGGGACAGACGTGGGCCCTCACTTGTCTGAATCACCTTTCACCTCTTCTCCCCACCAGCAAGGAATTCAGGTCTCTGCTCTCGTTGACCTCAGCTCTTTGTGCTACCCTGATATGAGGCAATCCTTCCTCTATGAAAGGCCAGAGCATTGTTCTTTAATTCCTTTCAACAGACATCTGACAGCTCTGAGGATAGCTAAATTCTTTTGAGTGTCAGAGGGATGATAGTCTGCTTAGTAGTTAAGAGTATGGATCAAAAAATGTGTAAGACAACAGTATATACAACCAGGTGATGATACTTTTGAAAAACCTTGGGAAAGTGGACAATTTTTTAGCAAAATACAAACTACCTAAATTGACCCAAGAAGAAATCAAAATCCTAAATGACACCACAGGGAAAAATGAAAAGGGTTTTGAAGAACTTTAATTCAAAAGAGCTAAGACCAGATGGTTTAACACCTGAGTTCTATCTAATCCTTGAAAAACAGATAATTTCTGATGTTAAAAAATTCCAAACTACATTAAAAAGTGAGGAAAATAACAAATTCATCTTATGAAATGTATTAGCATTAATATTAAAAGTTAGTAAAGACAGTACAAAAAGATAATGCTAGAGACCAGTCTTACAGATGAATACAAATACAGGAATTGTCAATATTAATGAATAAAAACCAATGTATCAAAAAAATTCACTATGACAAAGAAGGCATTATTTGAGGAATGAAACGTTGGTTCAATGTAAGGAAATCTATCAAAGTCATCCACTCTACCAAAATATTAAAAGATAGCCATATGATTATATAAATAGATGCTGAAAATCATGTAATAAAGACTTTAAGAAAGAAAAAGAAGAAAAAGAAAGAGGAGGAGAAACAAAAAGAGTAGGAAACCACATAAATAGAAAAGTCTACTTACCAAAAACCACCAGCAAACATCATTCTCAACTAGGAAACACTAAAGACACTGGAATTAATCTACAAAGCCACAGGAATCAAATTATTGTAAAAAACACACACACACAATCAGTGGAGTAGGAATAAATAGATCAGTGGAACAGAATAGAGAATCCAGAAATAGATTCTACCATACATATGAGAATTTAAATATACAACAAAGATGATACTTCAATTTAGTGAGGAAAAGATATTATACTTAATAAGTGCTACTGGCACAACAGGCTATCCATCTGAAAAATAAATAATTTGAACTCACATTCTATAAAACAATAAATTTCAAAATGGATTGGAGACTTTTTTGTAAAAAATAAATAAATAAAAGCCATAGAAGAGAGTTCTCAGAGACTACATATGTAATAGACTCAAGGTGTTGGGGAGACCTCCTTAAAAAACTATAAAGACTTTTTGAAATATAAAAATTTAAAACTTTTATATGATAGAAAGCATTATAATCAAAACCCGTATGCAAAAAACTAGAGTTGAAAAAAAGTATTTGTAATACAGATAGCAAATAAAAGAATAACATCTACAAAATATACATTCTTAAGAAGAAAGGCAACCCAAAACAAAATAGTCAAGGAAATAAGTACGCAAAAAACAGAAGAGGAATCTAAATGCCAGAGAGCACATAAAAAGATGCTAGAACTCCTTCATGGTCAAGAAATTGCAGGGAGGGAGGGTAAGGGCATCATACGTAACCTAGTCATCTGTACCCCCATAACATGCTGAAATAAAAAAAAAAAAGAAATTGCAAATCAAAATAAACAATAAGATGCCACTTTATACTCATCAGACTAACAAAATTAAAAAGAGTATAATACCTGTTGCTGGTGCAGATGCAGGAAAAAGTACACTCACTCATTGTTGGTGGAAATGTGAATTGCCATGGCCTTTTTAGAAATCAATTTGGCAAAATCGATTATAAATAAAACTACCCGAAACTTCAAATTTGGAAATCTAGTCCCTAGAGATAAAAATTCTGGTGTATTGGGACATATATAAGAATATTTATATTGCTGCATTGTTTTTAGTGGCAAAAGAAAACAAAGAAATAAAATGAGTGCCCAGCATGAAGGAATGGGAGGAAATTCTGTGATATGCCCCTACCGTGAAGTATTATCTGAAAATAAGCAATCCAACTGATTTGGAGGGTTTCTTTGAGGTCAGTTGGGGGGTTTCTGTGAGATACTGTGAGCAAGAAACATAAGACGTGTCTATTATACAGTCCCTTTCTGGCCAAGTAAACCATGTATATGGAGAA
Source organism: Propithecus coquereli (assembly GCF_000956105.1). Lineage (NCBI taxonomy): Eukaryota > Metazoa > Chordata > Mammalia > Primates > Indriidae > Propithecus > Propithecus coquereli. The sequence goes on from NW_012150174.1 coordinate 8,376,126, forward strand.
AAATGTGGAAGGATGTACCCCAGGATCTCGGTCAAGGTTTACAGGGGAGACGGGTGGGGCGACACAGGTAATGAGGAGAAGAGAGAAAGAAAAAGCTACACAAAGAGCAACAGAAGAAAGAGAGTGAGTGTGGGTCCTGGATTCAGATGTCTAAGCTTCTCTGAGTGGTTTTCTTCCCCTATAAAATGGAAATATTATAACAATAGGAGCCTCCGCAGAGAGTCATGAGGATTAGTACCTGACACTGAATAAATTATAACTGCTATTGTCATCGTCGGATCATCGTGTTATTCCAGAGTCAAAGGGGCACCCGACTGTGCCACTCCCAGCCAGTTCCAGGCCAGCAAGCTCAGCCCTGGGGCTCAGCCCGCTCCTTTCGAACCTGGTGCCCCTCCCGGAAAGCGCGGCTGCAGAAGGGCGCATGCGCTCTTGTCCTTTCTCACATCCCCGGACACAAGCCCACAGGCCCTTCCCCTTCAAGGATACCACGCTCCTGATTATGCAGAGGCTGACAGGAGGGAAGGGGCAGGGAGAAAGCTGGGACAGCGACCAAGGTTCCAGAATCTCGCAATTTTTGCCTAGTCTTGGCTCTCGTCTCCAGTTCTGAACACATTTTCCTAGAGGGTGCCTGGAAGTCCTATTAGCTACCCCGGTGTTCCTAGGCAGACCTGCCCCCTCCGCGGCCTTCGCTATGTCAGCCGATCCCCCCTCCCTTGAATGTACTAGAATCTACTAGACAGACACCCGTCTGTCTGCCTCTGCCTGGGTGCTGCGCAGGACAGGCAGCCAGAGGAGTCTCACGTCTGCCCTCCTTGTCCCTTCCCAGGCGAAGGGCCAGCGCCAGGGCTTCCTTCCTAACAGGCCCTGGGGCAGGGCTGTTTCAGTGGAACCACCTGTCGCTCTGGCCGCGGCAGACTGGAAGGGACACGTGCACAAGCAGACGGGAGGGCTGATGGGCTAGAACAGATGCACACAGGGCCCTTTTCCTTCTGAGCACAGTAGGAAACCCTAGCATGTATAATCAATACAGAAAATGGTCTTAATTCAGTGAAATGGTTACATTTTTCTCCAATCGCTGCCTTCGCCCCGGCCCTATCAAATCTCCCTTTCCAATCTCTTAATGATATCTTGGACAGACGCTACAGCCATCTGGTCACTCTGGGTTGTAATTTTTTAAAAACCAGTCTTAAGTTTAAAGTGTCATCTCACATCCTGCCCTCCCCTGGCACCTGCAGTAAGAAGGGGAGTCAGCCAATCCTTCTATCCTCCTCCCCTCCTCCCTCCTTCCCCTCTGGGAGGATCTGGGGACAAGGGTCACGTACGTGTCTCTTGCCTGGCTCGTGCTGCTGTGCACCTTCCTGGACTTGACGTCCTCTGAGAGGCAGGCATGGGACCTATTTTGATCCCCCTCCGCTCCAGCCTGCAGTGACACACACATGGTCTCTTGGCAAGTGTTTGGAAGACAGCTCTGGCCACGCTGCCTTTCCAGGTTCCTCTTGGTGCAGGGGACCTCCTGCCTCTTTGCCGCAGCAGACAAGGAGGAAGGGCTGCTCCGCCTCCATCCCCTGTGTGCCCTCCATCTTTCTCCAGTCTCCCCCTCCCTTTTTTTTTTTTTTTTTTTTGACACAGAGTCTCACTCTGTTGCCTGGAGTAGAGTGCCATGGCATCAGCCTAGCTCACAGCAACCTCAAACTCCTGGGCTCAAGCAATCCCCCTGCCTCAGCCTCCCGAGTAGCTGGGACTACAGACATGCGCCACCATGCCCGGCTAATTTTTTCTATATAGATTTTTAGTTGTCCAAATAATTTCTTTCTATTTTTAGTAGAGATGGGGTCTTGTTCTTGCTCAGGTTGGTCTCGAACTCCTGACCTTGAGCGATCCACCCGCCTCGGCCTCCCTGAGTGCTGGGATTACAGGCGTGAGCCACCGCGCCCGGCCTCCCCCTCCCTTTTCCTGTGAACGCAGGCAAGCCTGGCGCCCCAGTGCCCTGGTGGGAATCCTCTCAGGGCTCCAGATAGCAGTCGGCCCTTTGCTAGGGCCTCACTTTCTTGGGTGAGGGCAGGGATAGACCCCCCTTCTCTCCTCCCCCGAGGGAAAGAGAAAAGTCGCAGCACTCTGCCTCTATGTTAACAATTCCCAGCCCCAAAGATTTCTTTTCTCCTGCTTTGAAATGGTGTCCTGCATGAATGGATTAGGTCCCATTTAGAAATGTGGCAATGTATGGCACCTGCAGATTTCAACTTTGGTTTCTCCAGTTTCAGGAAAATGGATGAAGTCTCATACAACATCCTATTACAAAAATACAGGTCCTCAACCCTGATGACATTGAGCTATGGGTTCTCTAGGAATCTGGTGCCTCGGTCTAGTCAGGGAAACCCAGGACAGAGGGGAATGTGTATCAGTCGAGGAGACATCCTAAGCTACTCCATGTTCCCTTGTACACCTGTAATAACCCCGTCCCTGCAGCTTGTCTGTGCATGTCCCCTCTTGTGATCTCATGAATCCTGACTCATCCAGGCTCCCCAGCCCTGCAGGTACCCTGTCCCAAGCAGATATCCAAGGTCCCTGGGAGGTCGGGCTGGGCATCTCAGTGCCTCTGCTCTTTGCTGTGGTTAGGGAGACCTTGGAGGCCGCTGTCCTAGATACAAGATGTGACCCCGAAGTTCTGGATTCTGTCTGTCCCCTCAGTACACCAGCTGCCTCAGGCCCTCACCTGCTGTCCCTAGAACAGAAGGCTACACATCACCAGCAGGTGCAAATGGGGCCTGCCAGGTGTGCAGTCAGCTCTGCTCAGAAGAGGCCCTGCCAGATTGGGGGCTTCTCAGCTGCCATCGTGGCTGTGCTGATGGTGCATCTTCAAATCGTCTCTCTCCTAAACTAAGCGATGGCCATTTAGCTGCAATACACAAACTCAATTTAAGAACCCAAATGATACCACCCAAGTCTCGTTGGCAGGAATTATGGCTCTTGAATCAGGCACAATCTGCAGAATAAGTGAAATTGTCAACACAGGGAAATGTGTTTGAAAATATGATGTGATCTATGGCTAAAGCCTGTGGATTCTGCATCAACCTCAGAAATATTCTACGTCGAGAGAAATTTCTTCACTAACTAGCTCTCTTGAATGGATCGTATGTCTTTTTCATTACCGTGTCTGCCCTGCCTCCATTGGGAGCACTTCCCAGCTGCTGGGCCAATTGGTTTCCCACCCAAAGGCCAGCCCTGCCCCAGGTCCCTGATCAATCCCCCACCTCAGCCCCAAATCACTCGGGACTCCAAATGGACTCTCTCTGACACCCTCAGGATGCAGTGCTCCTGACCACAGCCAGACTATAGCTGCGTCCTGGAGCCGTAGTTCCCAGCTCCTTCCAACATGCTCCTAAGCCAGAGACCCTCGGTAGCTCCAGTGCCTGTGCCTACCTTGGTCCCCCATGCAGACACCCACCCCAATAATGCCAAGTGCTCAGGCCTCAGCTTACTTTGTTGGCCGCACTATGCCCTGCAACCTGCCACCTAACTGCCATGTGAACATCTGTGCATCACCTACTGGATTCCCTGTGCTATGCTGGGATTCATTTGTTTGTTCATGCATTCATTCACTTACTTGAGAAATACTTATAGAGCACCTACTAAAGCCACACACTTTCCTGCAACCTAGTGGTACAGCAGTGAACAAGATGACCTAATTCCTGCCCTCAGGAGCACCAGGCCAGGACAGCCACAGCAGGCCTGGCACATGGCGAGCATGGTGCTCTGTTTCCTCATGTGCAAGATGGGATAATGAAACAAAGCTTGTCATATGACAGCCTTCAGCCACAGTTGAGGGAAGTGGCTGCCATGGGAAGTTCAATGTGAAGTTGAGTCTCTGGGGGCTTCTGCCCACAGCCACTTATACGTCCATGAAGTAGCTGGCATGAAACTCATCACACTACATTACTACTCTTCGTTAATATTTGGTCTGCCCCACCAGGCAATGGTTTCAGGAGTGCTGAGTTGCTGTCCATATCCCGCAGCGTGTCCAGTCCATAGATGTGGGTTGTTCTGCCATGCTCTCCAGGTGAGGACACCATTGTACTGTCTGCCTCACTCACTGTGCTTTCTCCCCTGGGTAGGCGATCTCATTTCACCACTTCCTGCCATGGGCAGCTGTGGATGCTTGTACCCTGGTCTGGGTTCCTGCCACTAATTTCCTGAATCTAGTTCCAGGAGATCTTTGCATCTATGATGAGACTTAAGAGCTTGGCTATGCCAGCCCATGACCCCTGGACCCCTGGGCCCTGTGCACACGTGTGCTGCCAATACCTGGCTCCTCTGCCCAGTCCTCTGCAACCCTCCCTGTGGCCACTTCAGGAGCTGCTTCTGGGCCCTCAGCAAGGAGAGAAGAGAACTGAGTGTGGGACCAGCAGAGAAATGCCCTAGAGTCTCTCCTAGGGACACAAAGCTGTGCCTCAGAGCTGGCCTGGGGGTGCTGAGTGTGCCAGCTATAGTATAGCCACCCCTGAAACAGACACCACCATGGTGCCAGGCCCAGAAAGCTAGTCCGAACGCAGGTGAAGCTGGCCAATGTCCAAGCAGGAAATTCTCACTAAGAGGCCCAGGTTTATGATGATCCCTTTCAGATTTAAAGACACTTGGGCTGAGGCTTTCTTCACGATACCTTTGGAGCATTCCAGAGACACGGCAAAGCCAAAGGCCCTTAGGGAGTCATGCAAGATCTAGAAGAAAGGTTGTGTTGGAGGCGATACCAATTACTGTGTAACAGACTTTGGAGGAAGCATTCTGTGAGCAGGATGCCTAATAACAGAAATAGTAGCTAATCCACACATGCCCGTGTGCCAGACATTTAACTACCTTTTACATATATTAGCCCACTGACGGCTCAACAACCCTATAATTCCAGCACTATTATTATGCCCATTTTACTGATGAGAAAACGGAGGCAAACGTGGTGAATGGAAGGAACCTCCTTCTCACCAGAATTGCTATGACTTGCAGTAATAAAGACAGCAAGAAAACAGAAATATCAGAATTCTGCAATGAAACTAAGGAGTACATGTCTTCAGGACCTAGCAGGATGTCAGGTGAGGAAGTACAGGAGAATTCAGGAATGAAATGTGACTTTTTCTGAAATGTTTCTGCTTCCAATTGCGCTGTGTTCTCTATACTCCTCTGTGTTCTCTGTGCTCCTCTCAGAAAGAGCTTCCACAGGCAATCTAAGCAGCAGTCTCAACCTTGGTTACACATTTAGAATCCCCTGGGGAGATGTGTGAAATTATGATGCCCAGACCAACTGAATCAGGATCTCTGGGGGTGGGATGCAGGTGTCAGCATTATTGAAAGCCCCCACTGATTTAAGGCAAGAGTCCAACCTTCTGTGGAAAGCTTTATGGCTCGAAGTGAAGGTGAATGTGGCAGTTGAAATCCTGATCGGCAGAATGTGAGTAGCTAATCCTAAGTCCTCTCCTCTGCGGCAGGAGCCACGTGGGAAGGGGAAGCACAGTCAACAGGCCAGTGAGAAGTGTGCATGACGGTCAAAGGGGTCACGAAACACCTCACCCAAGTCCCATTGTGCCCGGCGAAATTTAAGCATAGCTTGAAAACCTCAAAGGCAGTATTTGCAGATAGGAAGCTGAAGGTGTTGGGTCCACAGAGAGGTGAAGCAATTTTGAAGACCACGGATGTTGCTGACAACGTAAATGCCTCTGTGGGTAGAACAGAAACTCTGCAAACAGAGCGTGGCCACTGGAACAGAGTCAGCTTATTTGCGCCTGGGGTCAGACAGCAAATATTATCCTCATGGCTACATCGTCTGTTCTAACAACCCTATGGCCACGCTGCACACATCTGAAGTCTGATGTCAGGGCAGAAAATAAAAATGCTTTGAAGCAGAAATTCCTGGGATTGAAATCTTTCTTGACACTCGCTAGCTCTAAGTCTAACTACCCCCTTTGAGACTTTTTTAATCTGTAAAAGGGGCTCATGCATTCATTTAGCAAATACCTATTGAGCCTTTGCCATGTGTCAGGCATTGTTTAAGATGCAGGATATAGAGCAAGGAAACACACAGACGAAAATCCCTGGTTTCTTGGAGTTTTCATGTCATTTAGGGGAAATGGATAATAAACTACCAAATAAGGAAAATATATAGCATGTTAGAAGTGCTGGGAAATTATATAAAATAGGGACAGGGGTAAGGATGCTGCAGGTGGACAAGGGGATACCTCCCTGAGAACATGATATCTGAGTAACAACCAGAAGGAGAAAAGGTAGCAAGCGAGACAGAGTGCTCCAGACAGAGGGAGCAGCAAGTGCAAAGGCCCTGAGGTGAGGGTGTACCCAGGGTGCTATTCTTGGGGATAAAGTTATCTACTCTCTAGGGCTGATACACACACACATATGTATTTATATGTATACATGTATGTATGTACAGTCGGCCCTCCATATATGCGGGTTCTGAATCTGTAGATTCAACCAACCGCAGATCAAAAATAATTTAAAAAATGGATTGAACATGTACAGACTTTTTTCCTTGTCATTTCTTCCTCAGCAATACAGCTTAACAATTATTTCCATAGCATTTATCTTGTATTAGGCATTATAAGTAATCTAGAGATGATTAAAGTATATGGCAGGATGTGCATAGGTTATATGCAAATACTACACTATTTTATATCAGGGACTTGAGCATCTGTGGATTTTGGTATCCTTGGGGGGTCCTGGAACCATTCCCCCACAGATACCAAGGGATGACCGTATAGGTGTGTACATATGCATATGTGTATTTGTATGTGTATGTGTAAATATGTGTGTATATTAATATAAACACACACATAACTGTGGGAATAACTTGGGAGTCCTCCAACAGAGTTGAATAACTTGGGAACAATCCTCCTAAAAGGAGGGGCTCTCACCTATTTTGGGTGGCAAAAAGGGAGCCATTTATAGCTCTCTTGGTGGTCTTTATAAGCTAATCCAGGCCAAGACAAGAGCCAAATGCTCCACACATTAGGGTATAGAGCAGGGAAACACACAGATGAAAATCCCTGGTTTCTTGGAGTTTTCATGTCATTTAGGGGAAATGGATAATAAACTGCCAAATAAGTAAAATCTATAGCATGTTAGAAGTGCTGGGAAATTATAGAAAATAGGGTAAAAAATGAGGTCAAAACTTCCTACTAAGGAAAACGTCCTTTCCTCAAATGAGTTTATGCTATGTTGTCTCCAAGAAAAGCAAATGCCCCCCTGGCAAGGTGCACTTGCTTCTCAGATGAGCCCATCAGGAAATCAGCCACAGCCCTTCAGGGTGGGGAGCTGGAAAGGGATTGGAAAACCATCCCATAAGCACCCGGAGCCCTCCCTCTCCGGGATATCAGAATCTCGACACCATGATCAGCCCAAAGAAAGCCTAAAGCGCTCCAATTTGCACAAGCTAAAGGATTTGAGAAGTGGAAACTCATTTTCTTGCGGGGTCACCAAGGGTCGGGCAAAACCTAACAGACGTGAAAGGACACCGAATGGAACCAAGAAAGAGCCCTGGAGTTCTGCAGGCTGCTCCCCTAAGGTTCTTCCCCCTCCGTACAGGCACATGATCAAGGTAGGTCACCGGCTCTGTTCCTCCCACAGAGGTTTAGATAAAACCTTCCTGTGCCGTCATCAGGATCCAGTCTGGCAAAGCCTGGGGAGGGGAGACTTAACCGCTCCTCTTATGGTGATTTGGGGGACAATCAGCCTGGAAGGGCATTGTCCCCTTGATTTGTTAGCATTAGTGAGCTAAGTCTGGTGACAAATAATCCCAGATCTGGGGACATGGGTCAGGTGCCTCTCCTGGTTCCTCTACCTCCAAGTAGCATCAAAGATAGAGCTCTTTTAACACGGACTCCACCAAACTGAAGTCCTTTGCTTGCAGCCAGGTGGTGGGGAAAATGAGAATGGGCCAATGTACATGGAGTTTTATGGCCAGGATGGAAAGTGGCATATATTACTTCTGCCTACACCCCATTGGCTAGAAGCCAATCTGAGGCCACATACTAACTGCGAAGGAAACTATGAAATCTAATGTTCCTGTGTTCCCCACTAGCACTGTCATTGCCACGGCCCCTCTGGCCACTCAGTAGAATCATCGCTAGCTAAAGCCAGCAGAAGAGGGACCTGCAGCCATCACAGGCAAAAAAAATCCCCAGATGAGACCACTCCTTGTGGTCCTTGTCCTCCGTATGTTAGCGTGCAGCACCCCTCCGAGCAAGAGTGAAGTGCAGGCTCAGGAGGAAAGTCATGGTGAGGATGAATGTCACCACACCTGAGCATCTGTCCCGATTTGATTTTGCCTGGGATTTCAGGGGCCGTGTGGGAGTTTGGGCTCAAGTGCTAATATAAGATCATCCAGAAATATCCCTCTCGGATCTGATATTTCATTAGCCATTGGTTCAGAAAGTTCTTGACTATCGAAATAGCTCAACTGTGGGACCAGTGAGAGGGTGTGTTATTCCAGAGCGGGAAGGTAGTATCCCTAGGTCACGTTCTGTCCACGATATCATTCCACATGTATGCAGTTAATAGCCAACGTCTTTAGAAAGTAGAGAATGTAGGTCACAACCTTTTTGGTATTGAAGCAATTTACCTCTGTCTGATTCCAGTTTAACCCAATCCAGGTTATCCACCCTCACTGTTGAAACTGATGCCATCAACACTTTGGCGAGGACTTCTAGCCCCACTCATGCCAAGAAATCCTCCAGCCTGAGCACATTGCAGCCACCAACTTCTGGTTATGACTAATAGAAGCAATCCCATAATGCTTAATCACGGTGGCATCTCTGAGATATCCTCAGGCAATACAAGCTGTATCTCAGGACTATCCATCAGGGGAGAGAAAGAAGGAAGAATGCGTTCAACAGATTTTATCTCCCATTGGTCAAAACTTATTTTATGGGATGTTAAACTTTCCTGCACTTCTATGTTCTACTTGTGTGGGTGCACAGCGCAGTTTACAATGGCATCAACGGGAATTCCTAGGGTAGGAGAGGAGTGGTACATGAACATATATCTGAGGTGAGAAATTATTAAGTTATACCTGTGTGAAATGGGTCAAAGCCCATTGCTATGGTTTGAATGTTTGTCCCCTCCAAAACTCATGTTGAAATTCAATTGCCATTGTAACAGTATGAAGAAGTGGAACCTTTAAGAGGTGATTCGGCCATGAGGGCTCCACCCTAATGGGTGGCATTGGTACCATTATAAAAAGATGAGTTCATGCCCCTCTTGCTCTCTCTCACCCTCTCACCTTGTGATGACAAGCAAGAAGGCCTTCACCAGGTGCTAGCACCTTGATATAGGACTTCCCAGCCTCCATAGCTGTGAGCCAATAAATTTCTCTTGATTATAAATTTCCCAGTCTCGGTTATTCTGTTATAGCAGTATGACATGGACTAAGACACCCAGGCAGAACTGGTCATTGCCGTAGTAGCTGCAACAAGAGAAAGGTGACACTAAGAAGTGGTGCATAGAGGTATTTGGTCCATAGGAACTTAGTCAATGGTTTCTATTGTTATTATTATTGCCATCGTTATTATTATGAGTTAGGCATTCATGGACATGGGCCTCTATCCTGAAGTCTGGGGCTCTGAACCCATGACCTTGGGCCAAAGTTCAGGCACTCTTCACAGGGCTTACATTTCTGACCCAGACAGGACCCAGACAGAGAAAAGCTCTTTTACAGCCTCACCTGCACTGACTCACACCTCAACTTCAAGCGCCAGCTCTAATTGGAAGCCCTGGGGTCCAGGTCGTGATTATTGCTGCACTGAACTCCCTCTGGAGACCAAGGAAGACTTCCAGTAAGATGTTCTCTGCCCTGTTGTTCTGACAAGCTGTGTTAGACTTCCAGGAATTGAACTTCATATGATTTGGTCTAAAGCAGCATAGTTAAGAAATGCAATTAGCTGCTAAAAGCATGGATCACAAGTCAGATTGTCCTATCCCTGGGAGGCCATCAGTCAAGAAGCAGACACAGGCATTCTTGTCCCACAGTGCTCCTGGCTTTGTTTCTTAATAGAGTTGGCTCATTTGCCCTCCATAGTGGGCACAGCATGAAAATTTAACCCTAAAGAGATGGGTCAAAAATGACAAGTAAAGATGTTGGTGTTCGCCCTTACAAGATTTCTTATATATTTTTCATTGTTTGGGGGGGTAGCTGGTGATTAGAGACACAGGAAGAAAGAGGAGGGATTGGTGAAGCTTGGTATGATGAGAAGCACACTGGACTTAAAATGAGAACATTTTTGTTTAAATTCCAGCTGTGCCTCTTACATGCTGTGTGATCATGGGCAAGTTACTCAACTGCACTGAGCTTGTTTCATCATTTATGAAATAAAGCAGAAATACCCACCTGGTTGTGAGAAAGCATAAGTCAGAAAGCTTAGCACCATGTCTGACACTCAGTACCTACTCTGCAGGTAGATTCTGGCTCCAGTCAAGACAAGGACGTGTGTGTGTGTGTGTGTGTGTGTGTGTGTGTGTGTGTGCACGTGTGCATGCATGCACATCTATTCTATGTCCTTCACAGCAAGGTACCGAGGGCTGGATGACATGGCAGACAGGATTGGAATGACCCCTTGAGTGTCATGGTAACAGGGTGTTGGCAGTGGGTATCAGTCATCACTCATCCCCTGCCAGGTCCGGCTCACTTAGGCTTGGGTTCTGCTACCAGAGGGTAGCAATGAAGCCCAGAACCCCCTGCCTGCAGAAACAGGCCTTCTGACTAGCAATTTTCCTTCCTGGCTTAATAGGGGCCAAATATATAGTTTTAGTGCTTACTGCAGGCATTAAAGAGTTCTGGCTCTGGAGTCACTGCTTACGTTGAATCCTGGCTCTGCCCTTACGAGGCAAATTATTTAACCTCTTTTTTCCTTAGTTTTCTCATATGTAAAATGGAAGGCGTGATTATAGATATCTCATAGGATCATTATGAAGTTTAAATGAGATATATATACAGTGTGTGAAACAGGGCCTAGTATTTAGAAAGCCTTCAGAAATACTCAATATTATTCTTGCTAACATTTGAGTTGGCTTATGGATATAACTATAACCCAGACAGTATTTTAGGTGCATAAATCCTTACATTTATGCTGTAATCTCTGTAATATTATTATACCCATTTAAAAAATTGAAGACTTAAATGTAAGACCTGAACCTATAAAAATACTAGAAGAAAACCTAGAGAAAACTCTTCTGGACACCGGTCTAGGCAAAGAATTCATGACTAAGACCTCAAAAACACAGGCAACAAAAACAAAAATAGACAAATAGGACTTAATTAAACCAAAAAGCTTCTGCATAGCAAAAGAAAATAATCAACAGAATGAACAGACAGCCTGTGGAATAAGGGAAAATATTTACAAACTATGCATCCAACAAAGGAGAATTATCCAGAATTTACAAGGAATTCAAACAATTCAACAAAAAAAGCCCACAAATAATCTCATTAAAAAGAGCCCAAAAAATACGAATAGACATTTTTCAAAAGAAGACATACAAATGGCCAAAAAAACATGAAAAAATGCTTATCATCATTAATCATCAGAGAGATGCAAATTAAAACCATAATAAGCTATCTTATACCAGTCAGAATGGCTACTATTAAAAAGACAAAAAATAACAGATGTTGGTAAGGATGCAAGAAAAGGGAATGCTTATACATTGTTGGTGGGAATGTAAATTAGTATAACCTCTAAGGGAAACAGTATGGAAATTTCTTAAAGAACTAAAACAGTACGGAGGTTTCTTAAAGAACTTAAAATAGAACTGCCATATGATCCAGAAATCCCACTACTGGGTATCTACCCAAAGGAAAAGAAATCATTATATCAAAAAGATACCTGCACTCATATGTTTATTGCAACACTATTCACAAAAGCAAAGATATAGAATCAACCTAAATGTCTATAAATAGATGGCTGGATAAAAAAATACAGTGTATATATACACAATGGAATACCATTTAGCCATAAGAAAAGAATGAAATCATGACTTTTACAGCAACATGAATGGAACTGGAGGCCATTATCTTAAGTGAAACGATTCAGATACAGAAAGACATACTAAATGTTATCACTTATAAGTGGGAGCTAAATAATGTGCACACGTGGACATAGAGCATGGAATGATAGCTCTTGGAGACACAGAAGAGTGAGAGAGGGTTGGAGGGGGTGGGTGATGAGAAATTAGTTAATAGGTACAATGTATTCTGGTGATGGATACACTAAAAACCCTGATTTTACCACTATGCAATCTAACCATGTTATAAAATCATGCTTGTACCCCATAAATTTATACAAATAAAATTTTTTTAAAAGATAAGCCAAGATGTAGAAAATAACTTTCCCAAAAGCATCCAGCTGATTTCTCCAGGAAGTTTCTCAAGCAAGAAGTATTTTTTCTCTCATCTGGGTCCCTGCCACATTGTGTAACATCTCCACGATGATACTTACTGCACTATACTGTAATTATCTATTTATTAATATTATTTTGTCTTTCCCATTAGACTAGGAGTTAAAATACAGCCCTTGGGCCAAATCTGGCTTTTTAAGTAAAGTTTTATCGGAACACAGTCATGATCATTTCATGCGTCAATGGTAGAGCTGAGTTATTGCAACAGAGACTCCATGGCCCCCAAAGCTAAAATTTTTGACTATCTGGTCCATTAGAGAAAAAGTTTGCCAACCCAGGCATTAGACTTTGAGCTCCTTGAAGTAGGACTTATACTGCCTATTTCTGTAACCCCTCACCTCAGCATGTGATGGGGGTCCCTAAAATGTGCTGAGTGGAGGAATGAGTGAACTCGTGGCAGATCTGAACGGATCCCCCTTCTGAAGGAACCACTGCCTCAGGAGCCCAGGGTTTGGGGTTCTGAGCTCCACTGAGATCGTGGGAAGCCCCCAGCTCTGTGATGCTGCCAGCAATGTAGTGGTCCCCACAGGTGACCCGGAGACAGAACCAGTACCAGGTCTCCATATCATCACTGCAGCAGCTCTTGCAGCCCCCTAAATGAGAAGACCTCATCTTCTTAGAAGAAAGCCTCTTAAAATCTCACTTGATGCTGGAGATCATTGAGGGCTGGCCATACCCACCTCCTTTTTGCCTGCTGCCTCTTGCCCCCAGCCTCAGTGCTGTGTCTGTCCTTGGATCCTCCTATGCATTGAATCAGAGTCTACCTTCCTGCCTGAGGCAGGCTGTCCCACAGTGACCACTTCAGCTTCTTGTTGGAAAACGACAACAACACAGGAAATAGCTATCAATTATTGAGCTCCTGCTCTGTGCCAGACATTGTGCCATGTACTTCACTCTGAGAGGTGAGGCAGGCTTTATCATCCCCATTTAGAGATGAGGAAACTGACGCTCCTAGTGGCGTGAAGACACCTGCCCAAGGTCACATAGCAAGTAAGTACTGGCAGTGAGATGGAAACCCATTATTTCCTGTTTTTTTATGTCCCTGACCTGCTTCCCCAGGGACCCATAACCTAGCAACAGTGTTGGAACTCGATTATGTGATCTTTGAATCAAAGTATTTGAGCTGTATCCACCTGACCCAGCCAGGTTCATGACAGGTAAGAGTGTCACTTGTTAGAGATGCATGTGCTGTTCACTTGCCCTGAATCAACCTTTCTGCTGGGCACTGGAGACACAGCGGTAGATGGAGCACAGCTTTCCCTCTCAAGGACCTCACAGCTTAATAACCAGGAGCAACCAGCACAACAGGTAAGCCAGCGGGTGTGGGGAAGGGGAATGAGGAGGGGTTCCGACTGGGCGGAGCTCCGGCTGGGCGGGGCTCTAGGCTGGGCGGGGCTCTGGCTGGGCGGGGTTCCACGCTCCACCCCGCCCCTCCAGGTTGACTGTCCATCATCGTCTTGCCCCATACGTTGAGGATCCATGTAAGAGACCCCTTGAGCAAAGAGTTCCTTTGCTAAGTTTGAGAACTTCAGCAATAAGGGATGAACAAAGCAGGAAGAACAAAGTGCTAATGCCATTACCGTCTGAAAAATAGGCTTTTTCAAGAAATCCTGTTCTCTCAGAAGTTCACAGAGACCAACTCCTAAATACATTCCTGGAGCGTTTTTCATCTCGGAGGACAATTAACCTTTGCAATTAGCTTCATCAACAGGAACTTAATAGCAAATATTTGGTCGCCTAGCAACAAGGAAGCAGCCTCCAGCGGGACTGCAGCGTATTTGTTAGTCAAGTCTCATGGGGCTGCAGGCTGAGGAAACGCAGAGTTGGGTTTCCAGAATCTGCAAAACTCTTTGCCCAAATATCCTCACCGCCCAAGGCCCTGCGGTCAGTGACCTAGGGAGCCAGTGACCCTGACCCGTGGGGACCCAGCCTCTCTGCAGCGATGGAGGAGGGAGAATGCTAGAGTCTCTGGTGCCCTCATACGCCTCAGAACAGCCTCCAGGACCGCCCAGGCGTAGGGGCCATGCTCTGCTCCCCGCTTTGGAGCTGTGCGGCCTGGGAGAACCAGGGCCCGCTGAATACCCACTCCCGGGACGCTTTCTCGTCTTCTCTCTCATTTCCACAGGGCCCTGCTTGTCTCTTTTTTTATGGGAAGACAAAGGCTCTGATTAAACCACTTGCCCAAGTTAGCCCACTAGCAAGTGGTGGAACAGGATTTGGTCCCAATCTCACACTTTTTCCACATCCCGATAGTGGCCTCCAGGGTGGGCTCCTTCTCTGGACCAATGAGTCTCTGCAGCCCATCCCAGCGTGGCGTATGTAGACCCTGCTTCCAGCACTCACACCAACTCAGAGTCAACGGAGGCCTCGGAGGCACTCACTTGAACCTCTCACCCTGGGCTTCCCTCGCCATGTTCTCAGGAGAGAAGGACCCTAGTTCTCTCTGTGTCTCAGATTCTAAACCAAAAAGTGATCTGATCGTGTGGTGAAAATAACAAGGGCTTTCAAATCAGCAAGCCCACTTAGATCCTGGCTCTAGTATTTGCCAGCTGTGTCATTTTAGGGATACAACCTCTCCACATATCTTTCCCCGATCTGTAAAGTGGAGATCGTAATAACTGCCTCAGCAGGATGCTGTGAGGACCAAGCAAGAAGAACGGCAAGAAACAAAAATGCAAAACCACAAGACTGCTCAATTCCTCTGCCCTCCCCCTCCGTTGACGCGGAGAGTTATAAGGCTTTTGTCTCAGCCTCGTTTAGTTCAGGACTTCCCGCTGCAAAGAGAGCCAGAGGAGTTTTAGATCAAGTGGCTGCTGGAGATCTCTCAGTATGTGTATGTATACACCCAAACAAAAACCTTGAAGAAATTTTCTCCTTTTTCAATGAAATAAAAGTAATTCTCAAGGCAGACAAATCCGGCTTGAATTCTGACTGCATCACAGCAGCTCTGTGGCTTGGGCAAACACTTCACAGCCACCGTGACATCCTCAATTGTAACACATGGAGGAAAGTATTTAATATTTCCCTAACAAGGTTCCAGTGAGAATAAAATTCAAAAACCGATATGAAAGAGCCCATCCCAGTGCCTGGCTCTGGGCTCACATAGGATCCTCAGGCCATGCTTGTTATGTCTGAATCCATCTGATGAACACTGTTCTTATCAGTTCCTGTTGTGACTGTCCTTTGAAATTCTAATCAGTTTATTTTTAGCAAATTAGTCATATCTACACTGTTTCAGCATCAGCTTTAAGAAACAGCATACCCGCTTCTGTTTTCAAACAAATACACACGAAAAGTAATTGCAGTCTCATTTCCTTTGGCACTCCAAAAGTGCTGCATATGCGTGAAACGGCAGCTCCAGTTCTAGAGAAGCTTTTTGGAACTTTAAGAGTGCCTGCCATCCCAGAGCTCCTGCATGAAAACCTCTTCATCCTGCCCAGCCATCGGACTGCCCTCTTTGAAAGCCATGCTGATCTCCTATAATATGCAAAAGTCTGAGAAATAAAACAAACGTCACCAAGTTAGAGTGTCTTTGTCACTCAAGTCTCATGGGGTTGCAGGCTGAGCCATTCCCTGTGACCTGGCAATTCCACTCCTAGATATATAAACATGGACCCAAGCGAATTGAAACATATGCCTACACAAAAATTTGTACGTGAATGTTCACAGCAGCATTACTCATAATAGCCAAAAAGTGGAAAAAAATACAAATGTCCATCAACTGATGAATTGGTAAACAAAATGTGGTATATCTATATTATTAGTTCCCTATTCCTGTTGTAGCAAATGAGCAGAAATTTAGCTGGCTTAGAACAACACAAATTTATTCTCTTACAATTCCAAAGGTTGGAAATCCTTCTTTGGTTGCACCAGCTAGAGTCAAGGTGTCAGCAGAGCTAGTTCCTTCCGGAGGCTCTGAAGGGAGATCCTGTGTTTTGGCCTTTTTCAGCATCCAGTGGCTGCCTGCATTCCTTGGCCCCTTCCCCCATGTTCGAAGCACATCACTCCATTCTCTGCTTCCTGCACACATTGCCTTCTCCCCTTCTGGAGTCAGATCTCCCTCTGCCTTCCTCTTACAAGGATACTTGTGATTACATCTAGGGCCCACCTGGATACTCAAGGACACTCTTCCCATCTCAGAATCCTCACTTAATCATGTGTACAAGGTCCTTGTTGCCATATAACACTCATGGGTTCCAGAGATAAGGGTGTAGGTATCTTTGGGGGCCATTATTCAGCCTAGTGTACAGTAGAATATTATTCAGCTATAAAAAAGAATGATGCACTGATACACGCTACAACTTGGATGAACCTTTGAATATTCTGCCAAGTGAAAGAAGTGACACAAAAGACCACATACTGTACGATTTCATTTATATGAAATGTCCAGACTAAGCAAATCCATAGACAAAAAGTCGATTGGTGATTGAAGGTGAGGGGTGAGGGGTGAGGGAGGGAGGAATGGGGCGTGACTACTAATGTGTACAGGGTTTCCTTGTAGGATGATAAAAATGTTCTGAAATTAGGTAATGGTGATGGTTGCACAACTTTACGAATATTCTATTAATAAAAACTACTGAATTGTACATTTTATAGGGATGAATTTATGATATGTGAATTATATCTCAATGAAAAATAAATAAATTAGGAAAAACTGATCATGTATCAACATTACGTATAAATGATAAAAGTGGAAATATTCCCTTTTAATCAAATTATGATCTGAATCAATTTAATTTAAACCAAGTGCTTTTCATCAAATCGTTCAACCACACTGTGTGCTCCACAGGAGACAGTACACCGTGGTGGTTGAGGGTGACTTTGGAATCAGGTGGCCCAAGTTCAAGTGCTGGCACTGCTCCTTACTAGCTGTGTCACTGTGTTACCTTTTCTGAGCCTCGGTTTTCTCACCTGCAAAGTGGGGATAATCACAGTCCTTGCCTTTCAGAGTGAGGAGGGGTCAGTGAAGCAATGCATGTGAAGCTTGTCGTGGAGTGAGTGCCGGCTCTGATCCCTCCTCCCCTCTGCTCTGCCCTCAGCAGAAAGAAGGTGTGTGGGGCTGACCCTAACGGGGACCCAACTATCCTCTCTAAGTTTCAGATGTCTCAGGGGATTTAGAAGAAAGGTATCAGTAAGTGTAATAATGTGCCAGGCACTGCACTGGAAGTTTGTACAGACTCTGGTGTGGACAAGTGAGTGGGGTTGGAGGAGAGAGGAAAAGTGAAGAGGGAACAAAGGAAAACGTCGTAGAGGAAGTCTAGACCTACTGTTAGGCATTCTTATGTGTGTTCTGAGTGTGCATGTGTGTCCACGTGTATGAGCGCAGGGTGGGCAGCAGGTGACAGGGAGGATAGGATAGAAGACAGACAGGATACAGGGCAGGAGCAAAGAAGCCATTCTAGGCACGAGCAAAGGCGCAGGGATATGACTCAGCCTGGATTTTTCAGGAAGTATTTAGTAGTTCCTGCAAGTAGGGGCTCAACCAGAAGTAAGTTGTGCTAAAACAAAGACAACCAAACTGCTTTAAATGGAGAGATGGACAGTGAGCTGATTAGATTTGCCTTTTAGGGAGCTCTCTCTGGCTGTGGTGTGGCAGAGAAAAACAACTGCGGTGAAAGAAAAGGCTGGAAGCCACAGTTGGGAGACTGTGGCAATGATCCAGTCCTTGGGTGATAAAGACCTGAACCAGGGAAGGGGGGTGGAGGGAGAGAGGGGGAGTCTATTCTTGTCCCCACTGAACACCCAGTGAACGTCTGTGTGTGCAGACACACAGGCAAACACGCAGCCCCTCTAAGGCGTGGGTGCGCTGCAACCATAGGAGAGGACCCATTGCAGTGCATGAAGGTTAGTTCTATGTGTCAACCTGGCTAGTTGTACCACCCTGCTGTCCCTCCCCTGCCCTGTGTTTCAGAGGTACTGGAACCAGGGTCCAGCATTCCTCCCTGCACCGGCCCCTTTTCCAGGCCCCAAGAGTCATGCCCTGGTTGCCAGGGTCTGTGACTGGCATCCTGCTACCTCCTCCCAGACACTCTAACCCTCAGCCCCCATCCGAAATCTGCCTATCCCACACCAGTCACTTGGCCAGCTTGTGAATGCATTTGATCATGGACCCTTGGCCTGGCCTGCCCCACCCTGACTGAGCCCTAGGCTGGGACCCTTGCAGGTACAGCTGCTTCTGGTCCCAGCTGTGGTGATCATAGTCAGCACAGAGGAGACCCATTGGCTGTCCAAGGCACCCCACGCATCTGGCCGGAGGCCAGGAAGCCCAGACAGTCTAGATTTGGGAGTAGCAACCCCACAACAGTGGGGTCGTGAAATCATTCTCCAGCCCCGCTCCATTCTTGGCCATCTCTGTGGGCTCTGCAACAGCCTGTGTGCCAGGGCACAGGGGAGGGGGTTGAGGCTCAAAGGGAGAGGGCAGCAGCAGCTGCAGGGAGGGGCTGGTGGAGCTGCCATTGTGGCCACTGGCTTCCCTGTCCCCTCCACAATGGGACATTTCAGTGACAAAACCCCAGATGCTCCTTGCTGAATGGTGGGCAGGATTGGGCCATCAGGAAGTCATTGGTCAACAATTAAAATGAAAAAGACTCCAAAACTGTTTTGACCGATGCCCCATCCCAGCCCCCTGCCCACCGCCCCACTTCCTGAGGTTCTAATGAACTGATCTGAGGTGAACCCTGGACATAAGTATTTTTTTTAAATCTTTCCAGGTAATCGTAGCGTATAGCCTGGGCTGAGAACTTCTGCTCCAGAACTATGTTATTCCAGGTGGGGTCCTCGGACCAGCAACATTGACATCTGCATTTCTGAGGTTAGAACTACAGAACCTCAGACCCCACCCCCACCTACTGACTCCGAATCTGCTGTGTAAGATCCCCAGGTGACTCAAATGCGTGCTCCATTTGGGGAGCGCCGTGGGAAATAAAACAAGAATCGCTTCACCCACACAGGGCTGTTTAGTCCTCCTGTGGCTCCCACTCCGTGATGCGGCTCTGGACCTGTGTGACGGTGCCCAGGGCCAGGAGCCCCAGTGACCAAATGTGACCCGCACCGTGCCCCGATCTGAGGCCCACCCACCACCCTCAGCCGGTCCTTAGGTCCACTAAGGTTCACAAATAATTACTCTTCAGGCCAGGACTGCTAATAACACCCCATGAAAGCATGTCTCACACACAGCCTCTTCCTCTCGTTGGCCTTGGACTGTTAGTAACAACTCCTCACTGAACACCTGCTAAGTGACAGCTATTTGACAAACACTGATCAGTTTAACCATCCCATATATTAGCCCCATTTTACAAATGAAGAATCTCGGGCTCAGAGAAGTTAAAGAGCCCAATGTCACTCAGCCAGTCCGTGGCAGAGCTGTGATGGGAGCTCTGGGTGTCTGATTCCGAAACTCAGGATGCATTCCTGGTGCTGTCTATATCATGCCGTGCTTCATAAATAAAAACCACGATGGCACTTCCAAAACCAGACTCAGAAATTCCAATGTTCTCAAAAAAAAAAAAAAAAGTGAATACATTGCCATTTCCTGAGACCAGCAACCAGGGGGAAGGATTTTTGCATAAGCCAAAGGTGCCTTTGGGAATACCAGCCAGGCGCATTACTGTAATGATTATTCTTCCTGCCTGGGCTTTAACTATATTTTATTAGGCTGCTTTACATATTCTTTAGCTTCTTTAAAATGCTAAACTGACTCTGAGTCCCCAAATGTGACAAGAATCTAGGCAGTATGTTTACAGGAAGTAAACACTGCACTGCCACCACCCCTCCTCCCCGGTAACTCCCAGAGGCCTGAATTAGTGGTGTGCATTGGAAGGAGGTGAAAATCCACCTCTCGCCCAGGAACACAACTGACATGCATTTCTAACCAAACTGAATTGGTGAAGGGAACCCTGAGGCTGGCTTGAAAGCTCGTCCTGTGGCCTGAATAGTTATGACCATGCCCTGTGCTATAATCTGGGCCGGCTCCTCTGTGGCTGAGGTGGTTGCCCAGGGTCCCGGCTCTGGAGAGTTTGGTGATTCCATCTGTGGCCAGGGTCAGAGGTCAGCTAGTGATGAGGTCAGGCGCCATGGCTGAGATTTGAGTTCAGTCGGTGGCCGCATCTCTAGCCTTATGAGATAAATTAGTAAATTACTTACTTTCTCCAAAGTCAAAAACTTGTGGAGTCACAAGGTCTCGCATTTGTGGTGCCTTGTTATGGTGCTCATTAATTTACTTTCAAATATTCCAGTGTAGAGAGGAGCTCAGTTTTGGGGGCAGTCGCCCTCTTCGAGAATCCTTGGTGCAGCCGTCAGCTAGCGTGCACACTCAGGAGGAAGCCCAAACCAGAAGCAACAGGTGTAAGCACCTCTGTTATTGTATTTCAGTCAACAGCTGAGACAACGAATACTACTGTAAAGCATGTCAGAAATGGTTTTATTGGTGAAAATAGTGGCCTCATTGACTAGCGAGATGGATGTCAGAAATGAGCTTAGTCTTAGTCCATTTGGGCTGCTCTAACAAAATGCCATAAACTGGGTAGCTACAAAAAGCAGAAATTTATTTCTCACAGACTGGAGGCCGGGAAGTCCAAGATGAAAGCACCGGGAGACTTGGTATCTGGTGAGGTCCTGCTTCCTGGTTCCTAGAGGGCTATCTTCTTGCTCTGTCCTCACATGACAGAAGGAGAAGGGAGCTCTTTGGGGTGTCATTTATAAGGGCACTCATCCCAGAGCCCTCATGACCAAATCACCTCCCAAAGGTGCCACCTCCTATATTGTCACCTGGGGCTTAGGATTTCAACACACGAATTTGGTGGGGACACAAACATTCAGACCCTTGCAAGCTTTCACTGGTGAAGTGAAAGGTGTCAGGATACGTACACAATATGCACATTTGCCTGAATAGGACCTAAGACTCCAGGGAAGCCTGTGCCCTTTCCCCCACGGCTCGGCTCTGGGTCTGGCCACAGGTCTAGGAGGCTTTCTGGCTGTGCGATATTGATAAGAACACGGACTCTCGCATCTGCAGTTCCGTTGTGTCTGCCTCAGGCGATCCTTTCATGCAAGCTGTGGTTGGATGTGAAAGGACCAAGAGCCGGGGCTTCACTGAGCTCACAGGATGGGTTGTGGCAACTGCTGGATTGCCGGCTTTGACACAGAGTGGATGTCTGCGTGTGTGGCGGGATCGAGGCAGAGACTCGCTGTCGCAGGACCGAGGAGGGAGATTGCGGGGGTGTAGCCAGCTCCCGCTCCTCAGACTTCTCTGGCAGCTTCTTCAGATTGCCTGCCCCCCACTCCCCACCTCCTGAGCTGCTCTGAGGGAGGAAAAGCCTCCAGGAATCTTCGCCCTTCATCAAATTCATCACCCTTGCATCTAATTTGTTTTTAATTTTTTTCCTTTGGAGTCAGCGCTGCATCAGCCACAGAAAGGCTTTCAGAACAGCTCCTGGCGAGGACTAATCTGATGAGAAGTGATTATGCTCTCGTTGGAAAAGCAATTTATTGCCAACCAAATTCTTCTTGCCAGATGAATAAAGTTGGTGTTAGTTTCACCCGCTCAGGGTCCTAAAGGACTTCTCACAGCCACCTGGGAGAACCAGCGGGTATTAAAGACAAGGTCTGGGCACGACACACAGGCCGACTGTGCTTGCCAAACAAGCTGTCACCTCTAGCCTTCCATCCCTGGGACCCTGGGAAGGTCAGAGCTAAAGGGCCCTCAGAATTATCCAGCCCAACGCTCTTCATCAGACAGAGGGCTGTGGCCCGGGGAGCTTTTGGGACCTACCCACAGTCGCACAGCGGAGCTGGAAGGAAGGCTCTGGCCACTCCCCCGGCCACCCCTCAGTCCCATTCAAAATACTTTTGTCCAGGGCTCGCCCAAGGAAAGGCTGTGCATCCTTCTAGGAGTAAGCAAGTTCCCTGTGCTTGGAGAGCTATCAGGACAGAGAAGAGCGACAAACATGTAGCCGGTACATCCGACAAAAGGGAGAAAGAGGAACACCCAGCGCTGTGAGCCATGCAGGGGGCTGAGCTTTCTGTGGCCTTGAACATGAAAGCTGAGGGGGCTTTAGAGAGGGGGTAGCAGGAATAGAGGAAGGCTCTGGCACAGCATCTGGAAACTTCTAGGGTGTGGAGAGCAGGCCCAGAGCCCAGGTCAGCAGCCCGAGCTCCTTGCACCTGGAGGCCTGGGAGGGCTCCGCAGATGGGGTCTTGGGTGGAAATGAGGTCGTCTCTGGATCTGACGGACCCCTGCGGTGAGCTGGAGGCCAGGCTCACCTCTCCTCCCTGGGTCCTTCTCTGCTGCTCCTTCCCCTCTCTGCAGCCTCAGTGGCTCTCCTAAAATCCACAGTCTCTGGGACCCCAACTGGGTGCTCCTTGGAAAAGCCAATCGCTCAGCCTCCTCTCCTCCCCTCATCCCTGGAGCAAAATAGCCACAAGGAAGATGCACACAGAGCCCTCCAGCCCACAGAGCACTTTCCCTCACGCTGTCTCACTTACCCTTCACCATAACTCATTATTCCCCACCCCTCCCTCAGTGTATATGTGAAAAAAGATCAAGGGTCCGAGTAACTTCCTCCAGGTCATCCTGCTGCTTCTGGGTGGGCCCATTCCCAAATCCGTTCCTAGAGCTGTCATCATCAGCACAGACTCTCAAGCCCATTCCCCAGCTCTGAATCCCAGCTTCACCGCTCACCAGCTCTGTGATGGGAAAGTCACTTACCCTCTCTCTGCCTCCATCCTTCATCTGGAATATGGTAATAATAATAGTGCTTATCTCATAGGGTTGTCGTGAGGATTAAATGAGTTAATACATGCAAAGAACACAGAATAGTGCCCAGCACATGGTAAGTGCAGCCTAAGTGTCAGCTGTTGCCAGCATTAACCCTCATCTAGGATTCCAGCAGATTCCTCCAGTTAGGTCACTCAGTGTCCCTGGGTGTCCCCAGGAAAGTTGCTCAACCTCTCCGTTCCCACCAACAAGGCTGGACCTCAGGGCAGCTGGGACCCTTCCAGAGTTTGTCTCCTCCTTCTCCTATCCTCAGTCTCCCTCTGTTTCCCCTTTTACCCTCAACAATTCTTCCTCCCAGTCCCTCCCACGCCCGCACCCAAAGCTAGCCAGACGGGCTATTGCAAGGTTCTATACGATGAACCTATTAGTCTTTGTGTCCAAAATCTGTCCTTTACAATGTTAATTTTTAAATGTTCAATACATATAAAAAGACTTAGGTGTCTCCTCTAAGAGCCCAGTTTTGAATTAAAAAGAAAGCTCTTCAGTAAGAAGCAGCTTTGCCTCTGCCTCCCAGCAGCAGCCAGGGGATTATCAGCAAAGAGCCATATTGCATACTTAATTGCGGTACCATCCGCAAAGCAGAAGTCTGGTCTGGGCTAAGTGGCTGACTTGGGCCCTCGTAGCTACTACTTCCAAGTTCTGCAGACGCCATGGCGGGTGCAGTAACAGGGGTCGCTGCAGGAACAAGGTTCTCTGACACTTGGGAATAACAGAGGTGACCTACCACACTGGTGCTCGCTTTGACTTCTGGCCTCTTAGAACCGTAGGCTTCGGACACCAAAAAAGAATTACCTTAGGGAAACAGAGGCAGCATACTCAGGAAGGGGGCAGGTCCTGGAGATCCTGCATTGCCCTGTCACTGCCTCTGCCCAGGTGCACAGCGGGCTTTGACTAATGAGGAAATAAAATAGGGGAGTTGCACTTGCCTGGCCACTTCCACTTCCATCCATGGGCTGGCGAAGTGTTTTGTGACGCGCTTGTGCAAAAGGAGGAGAAACCTCTGGCACTTCCTGCAGCCATGTTTGTCGTCCCCAGTGTCTGGTACACAGTAGACCCTTTGGAAATGTTTGATGAACCTCTTTCCCAGAGGTTGATGATCCACTCATTTTGAGTGATGAAATTAACATTCAGGGTTGCTGGTGGTGTGCAAATTGGTTGAGGGCCTAAGCCACTTAAATGCCCTCCTCTCCAGCAGTGGAAAACTTTATCTCGAGCCTTTCAAATAGAGACAGTCAAAGCTTAAATGGCTCAGCAGCTCCCACCGATGTATATCAGTGAATTGAAGCTTTTCAGAATCCCGGTGGAGCACCCGTGTTAAGGAAGGAAGGGTGATATCTTGCAAGGGCAGGTTTCCTGGGAGTGTTCCGGACCTTCCCAAATACAATAGGAAATAAACTGCCTAAAACAGCAAGCTCCTACCCCACACCGTCAGAGAAAGTGTCAAGCTTTATAGAAACTCAACCAAACCACACACGCCACCTCAAAGCCATGTCCTTCCAGAACTCCCAGTTCAGTAGCCTCTAAACAGGAAAAGACTGATCCGACATGGAACCCCCCACCCCTGGCCTGGACCACCGCGGCCAGCCTCCTTCCCAGATTGCCTTTCCCTGGGCTTTCATCCAATCATCTTCCATGCCATCCCCAGAAGTGTGCTTCTAAATCACAGATCTGGCCAGGTGAGTTTCCTCAATACTCCCAAATAACTCTTCATTGTCTTCAAGACAGAATAAAAATTCCTCAACTTGGCATGCAAAGCTCTTTAAAATCTGGTCTTTATTCAGGCCTGATATGCAGCCAATACTCACTAATAAAGCTATACCAGCAGTTAAAAATACCGAAATACTTCCGTGCTCCCCACTGACCCCTTGCCATCCACCAGCCAACCCCCTTGCTCAGGTGTCTCCTGGCCAGAGCTTTGGTGGGGACGGTGCCCCGAAGGCATTTGGCACTAACTCTCCACCAGGCATGTGCTAGGCTGGGGTCCCTCACGCAGGCTAGTAGCTCCCAGAGAAGCCCCTACATGGACATTTTCAGGAACGACAGCTCCTGAAGTATACACACTGGTTATACAGTGCAACATTTTGGGTATTACTACCACCTCGGTCAACTTTACTAGACTATGTTCACCATTGCCTTGCTCACTTCCTTGATGAATAAAGAATGCCTCAATGACTGAAGGAATGAATGATATGTGACCCAGCCCCTCCTCTTTCCCTGCCATGTAGGAAGGATACACAATAAGGTACCATCCGCAGTGACCACAGAGATGTCACTCAGTGCCAGAAATGGTCACTCACAAAGAGTCTTTCATAGGTGGGTTACACCCTGACCAAGTTCTCAGCCATCCAAGTTCAGAAAGTAGACTTTTTCAGTACACCCCAAAGTCATCAGTCTTTCAGGGACAAACTCACACCATCCGGGCTCAAAAGACACAGGTGCAAAATGAGGATGCCAACCTAACGATTTATAAAGGGGACTGGACCCTGCTCTTCCTTATCCAGGTGTTTCAGTTGAGATTCTTTCCTTTGCAAGAGACAGAAATCCTAATTCAAAATGACTCAGGCACAAAAAAGAATTTATCGGCTTTCAAAGCTGAAAGTTCTGAGGGAATAAGTCCGGCTTCAGGTACAGCTGGATTTAGGGATGAATGGTGTCATCGGGACCCAGCCTTTTCCTTCTTTGGGTTCTGTCTTCTACCCTGTTGACCGGGGCTCCACAGGATAGCAAGGTAGCTTCCGCCTTTGGGGATCCCATCCTGTCAGCTTTAGGTCTAGCTAGTGAGAGTAAGAGAGGCTCTCTTCGAAGCCTCGGCATCTCACTGGCTCTAATGAAGTCACGTAGCCATCCCTGAACCAATCCGTGTGACCAAGAGAAGAACGTTATGTTCTGATTGCCTGAGGCCTGGATCACATGCTCCACCCCTAAGCCAAGAGTTGGAGCCTCCAAAGCACAAGGGCTGAGAGTGGGGGATAGACGGAAATTGAATTGGATATGGGAACTGCAAGGCAGGGAGAGATGCCAGGCAGAAATTTCAACCAATGCCCATTAGTTACCCCATCATAGCATTGAGGATACCCCATTATAACATTGAGGATATCCCATTACAGTGGTGAGGAGGCCGAAACATTTTTCAGACATTTACTTGGTGTGTCAAAATAAGGCAAGAGAAATATTAGGAGGTGGGAGGGTTATCTCCACTAAGATCCAGAAATTGTCCTCACCCCAAAGCAGAAGATTTGTCTCTAGGGCAGAGCTGGGAACAAGCTAACAACCCTCCTCTCTGCAGCCCAATTTCCTCCTGGACCCCATCCTTCCGCTGGCGCATCGTGGCTTTATTGAGATGGGTTGACATCACTGATGCTACCCCAGGACTATAGGTGAGTCACTCTGCCCAGCCTTGCCTGTCCTACACAGGCTTTCTTGACTCTGACTCACTTGCATTGATTCAGAAATAAAATGCACCCTCCCCCCGGCTCCTTCTGCTTTTCTTGGTGCTGTCCTGCCACAACCCAGGTCAGCAGCCTAATGAGATGGAGCAGTGCAGAGACGTCTCTGCTTATGTCACAGGTAGTGCAATGACAGAAAAGAGAGGCCAGCTCCACCCACCCCACCCTGTGATGAGCCCCTGGCCCAGCGCTGTTCACGTCAGTGAAGCTGCTCTGGAGGTTTGTCAGTGAGGAACAGTCCAGCCTTTCTCCAACCCACCACTTAAACGTGTCCGGAAACTGACCCTTACGGCGCAGCTGAAAGACCTTTTTCTTAGCCACTTCCAGGCAATTGTCTGCCACTTTCTCCTATCCTTGGACCCTGAGCCCCCCTCAGAGGCACGGCCCTTGTCATTCACAGGCTGGAGGGATAATTCCTGTCTGCTGTGGGTGGGGGCCTGCATGGCAATCTGTCCCTGAGAACTGACATAGCTCCTATCTAGATGCCGTCAATGATCAGATAAGACAAGACTAATGGCAAACAACGTTTGGCCCAACAGGTGCCATTTGTTAACATGCTCTAGATCAATGGCTTCCAAAATCAAAACATTCTGCATCTGTTAGATGTCCCCACTAGACCCTCTGGCAGGGTGGAGATGCCTGCTGCAGAATGCCGTGAGGGGCCACGAAGGAGGGGAGATTGTCAGTCTGGGGGGTGGCATTTGCCACCGGAGCCAAAAGCAAGGCTCCCTCCCACTGCGGAGGCTCCAGAGGCTCCCCCCATAAACCAGAGGCTGAGGGAGAGGGACGTCCAGATGCTGACATTTCATAGCTGGAAGGGGGAGGGGGGAGGGACACATTCCCTCAGTTTCCCGGAAAATTGAGCACTGTCCTGGGCATGACATAGGCCTGAAACATCTAGGCCTCCCTTCCCCACCTGGAGAAAATGAGCCCACAATGGTGCAAGCCTGTCTCCTGTTTTCTAGTGTCTTTTGTGATCCGTGGGTATAGCCGAGGCTGTAGATGCCCCATCCCGCATCTAGCCCACCTGAGTTTACCTGGGGCTGTGAGGACTGTTCTCAGCCCTCACCCCCAGTGTGTGTCTCTCTTCTCTGCCCTGCTGGCATCCTGAGCCTGCTCTGAGTGTCCAGACACAACTGCGAAATGCAGGGGAGTTAATGCCCTGGGGTTGGGGGATGGCAGGGAGTGAATAAGTGCCCCAGGCTCCCTGCCTCCTAGTGGCACAATTCTAAGTCAAGGGCCACATGGTTTTCAGAAAGCCCCGAGGGGATCGACCCCCCTAGCCCATGATGGGAACTCACTCATTAGCATTCACTTTATTGGTTTTTCACTTTCCCTAACCTTTCCTACCTCCTCATTGTGCTTCCTGGGTTCACTGCCCAAATAAACACCCATGTCCTTGTCTTCCAAGAATGCTCCTTTCTGTCGGTGCAGCCCTCTCTTCCTCTGAGCCCCCCATAGGATCATGGAGCTTTGTGAGCAGAGGGTACACAAGGGCGCAACCTGGCTCTTTGGCTCCGCCCTGACGCGATCACAAATCCCAGAGCATTGCTGAGTCCCCCTTTTGCCCCGGGCTTACCAGTCAGCAGCCTAGCCACAAGCTGGGGCAGGGTGGGGAGTTGCTCTTGACCCTCCTGGACTTGGTCCAGCTCGGGTGTCTGTGTAGGAGCAAGCCACATGGTATGGCAGAAAGAACATGGAGGGCGCTTGACTTCCAGCTCTCCCACTAACTACGTGGCCTTGGGAAAGACATACGACCTCTCTGAACCCCCAAAGTAGGAAATCTCTAAAGTTAGGGAAGTACCCAAACCCATCTCACAGGGTAGTGGCTCTCATCAAATGGGAGAATATGAGTGAAACTGCGTAACGCTGACTTTCGCCACGGCTGACGTCCAGCTAGCAGCCACCAGCACAGCGCTCTCTGTCGTTTACGGCCGTTGCTTATTCTGATTGGCTGGCGCCTGTGCTATTCCTGTTATTAAATATTTCAAATACCACTTCCGACTACCATTGCCATTGCCTGTACATCTTGTAGCCCGTGCTTGGCAGCAGCAGGCGAACCTCTCTGAAAGCAGAATCACAGCTCATCTATAGGAGAGTCTGGGGGACGGGGGCACATTCCTCCAAGCTTTCCCCAAACCTGGCTGTGCCAAGGAAGAGTGTGTCCTAATGCAATATGTGCAGGCGTCCTCCAGACAGATCGATCCCATTTCAGACATGCAAACACAGAGCACGTTGTGCAAATATGCCACGAGGCTGGCTTCAAGGCCCAGCCCGTTGCTAAGGAGCCCACTATTTCCCCCTGCTTAATTAAGTGTGTTTAAAGGGCTACATGTTCTTCTCTACCCATCCACAAAAAGGCCCTGGGCAGAGCTCAGTTAATTAATCAGGGGGCTGTGTGAGTGGGTGCTCTCTCGCTGCTGGAAGAAAAGCCAACCTGGGCTCAGGTCTAGGTGATTCAAGCCCTGAACAATCTTGGAAGATGGGGAAGACAACCTGGGGACAGGCCAGCAGGCACTCAGGGTTAGACAGGGGAGGGTGACACTCACACTCCCGAATGTGGCATAACACTCACTGTGGGGTAGGAAGATGAGCAAAGGCCCTTTTTAGCATCTGTTTGCATATTCATTGTCAACTGTGACTAGTTTAAACTAAACTCACCCATCACAGAAATCCATAGTGACTGTCAGAAAATGATAAGACTCCTTCCTTCTGAATTTTGCTTTAAAGTAGAGATGACTGAAAACCTGCCCTGTGTGACGCTTGTAATCAGGGGTGGACTCCAGCTAAAACTAACCCATGATCACATGTCACCTCCCCCACTGCCAGCTCCGCTCTGCGCCGTGACTGCACAGCCATCCTTCCTGCCAGTTGTTCTAGTGGTGGCTTTCAGGCTGGCACACAGGGCCCTGGATTAACCCATTCCTGGGGGGCATAGGGAGGCTGGGAGTATTAGGTTTCTGTGCTATCGTGAGGTCAAGAAGCACGCTTGGACTTAGAGGTGTTTGCTATGCAAGGGAGGAAGCTAGGACAGGCAGCCCTGGCTACAGCAGAAGAAAATAGGTGGAGAGAGAATTAACACCTACTGAGCACTTCCTGTCTGCAGCCCTTGAGTTATGCCTGTAAATTCCGGAAAGTTCTGCAGGTGCTATACCACAAGTGTGGATATTTCCCACAGACTCTATCTCAGATGGACAGCAGTGCCCTCTGTATCCTCACCCTGCTGCTGAACCCCCAGGGTCCTGGGCCCTCGGCCTCCAGTCCTAGCTTGTTTCCTACCTGGAATGGGGAGCAGCTTTTCCTCTTCAGCATAGTTCTTCCGTATTTCCACATCCCAGTACTATCACACTGTGGTGCTGCCTCTTTGCTCTGTAGCAACGAAGGCCCTTACTCCGGAAGGTGGCAGGAAGAGGACAAAAGAGAGTAAGGGGCAAGAAATCCCTGTGCCATCCCTCCTTTTACAGCAGAAAAAACCGAGGCTCAGAAACGTTGAGTGAACCCCTAATATAGGTGTGAGTACTGGGGCCAAGAACCAAGATTTGTCTCACGCCAAAGTCTATGCCCTTTCCCTAGCCAGAGTCCAGCCATCCACTGCTCTGTGTCTAATTGGGTACAGTGATCTCTGATTAATTCTGACATTCTGGGGGGAATGAAGAACTTGATCCATAAGCGGGGAGAGCCTAGCTGGAGGAGCTCAGGCGTGAGTGAGGCTTGGGGCTGGACAAGGTTCCCAAGCCCAAAGGCTGGGGCAGGGAGTCAGAGCCCTGGGGACGAGGCCCTGCTTCCAGGGGAGCAGACAGCAATGCGGATCCAGCATGCGGCTGGAGTTCAGGGTAGGGCTCTGTGGTTGGTTAAAGGGTGACCTCCAAAAAGATTTGTCCTTGTCCTCACCCCCAAAACCCATGAATGTGACCTCATTTGGAAAAAAATCTCTGCAGGTGTAATTAAGTTAAGGATATTGCTACGATTTGAATGTTTTGTCCCCTCCAAAATTTATGTTGACACTAGACCCCTAATACAACAGTAAGAAGTGTGACCTATAGGAGGCGATTGAGACATGAGGACTCTGCCCTCATAAATGAGATCAGGTGCCCTTATAAAAGGGCTTGAGGGAGAGAGTTCACCCCCTTTTTGCCTTTCTGCCTTCCACCGTGTTAGGACACAGCGTTTGTCCCCTCCGTAGGATGCGGCAATAAGGCGCCACCCTGGGAGCGAAGAGAGCAGTCTTGGCGGACGCTGAGTGTTCAGCTTGTTCATCTTGCACTTCCCAGCCTTCGGAACAGTGAGAAAAAATTTTATATTATTTATAAATTACCCAGTTTGTAGTATTTTGTTTTAGTAGCACAAACAGACTAAGACAGATGTTAAGATGAGGTCATCCTGGATTACCCGGGTGGGCCTAAATCCAGGGACCAGCGTCCTTAGAAGAGAGGAGAAAGGGGATGAGACACCCCGAGGAGAAGGCGATGTGGCGACAGAGGCAGAGGTTGGAGTGACACGTCCACAAGCCAAGGAGCACCAAGGATTGCTGGCAGTGACCAGAAACTGGGAGAGAGGCGTGTCCCTCAGAGCCCCCAGAAGGAACCAACCTTACCAACACTTGGATTTTGGACTTCTGGCCCCTAGAATGGTGACAGAATAAATTTCTGTTGGTTTAAGCCACCTGGTTTCTGGTAATTTGTTATGGCAGCCCTGGGAAACCAATAATGTTTCCTGGTTTCCCAGGGCTATTCCTCTGTTTCTGGTAAGAATTAGGGTCAAACTAGGAATACCAGCCCTGGCCTGGGGCTGAGGCTGGTCCTAGGTTAGTGATTAAGAATCTCTTCCCAGGAATTGCCTGGGAATGACAGAAGCTCAGAACATTCCTCCCTTGATTTGAGGGATTTGCTGAGGCTTCAGGTGCCCTCCTGGCCAGAGAGGGTCCAGGGTCTTGGTGGTGAAGAGCTTTGGTGCCTGCTGCTAAGCACAGCCGGGCAGGTAGGCACAGGCCGAAGACATGTGAGGCACCTGCGATGAGGGCGCCTGCGATGGGGGTACGGAGAAAGGGGATATGCATGCATCAGACCTTTCCTCGTGAATCATCTGTGCCTTTGGAAGGATGGATGTGAGGACCAGCTATTGCCTCCCTGTCCCCAGGTTGGATTCAGCTTCTTGGACACAGGACTGAGCCCAGACAGGAATTTTTACTTGTGGCATCTTGGATCATGAAAAGAGAAGAACTGATGCCCATCAGAGTTCCAAAGCAAGCCAGGATCCTGACAGACACAGCATAAGCCCAAAGTCCAAGATGCAGAATCAAAACCAGGATGTGGAGCCCAGAGGTCAGAATGGCGTGCAGCAGGGTTTGGAGGGGGCGGGGGTGAGCAAGGAGAGTCTACGGTGCTGCCTGTGCTGTATGGCAGGTTCTTGTGCACGCCGGGGTGAGGGGAGGCGGGTTAAAGGCCGAGGCAACACTGACACCTACCAGGGGCCTCATGTGCAGCTGGGCGGTCATGCCATCATGCTGCTTTCAGTTCATAGTGGGTTAATCGCTCCCTTGTCCCTAAGGCTTCCAAGCAAGCCCTCAAGGTCCCACTGGTAGTGACAGCTGTCCCCATGCTCAAGCCCAGGGAAGGGAGGAGCAGAGGATGGCAGTGAGCACCCAGAAGCTCTCTTCAGAGCCCAAACCCCTCTGGGCCCAGCATCTGAGCTCTGCTCCAGGCAGTGACGCTCAAAGGCACCCTGCAGGGCAATGCAGTGTAGTTGATCAGAGACTGGGAAAGTTTTCCCAAAGGACTCAGACTTGGTGTGACTGTCCGGCTCTCCCTGGTCTGAGTCACCTTTGCAGAAACTCCCAACTTAGCTCTGGGCCCTCGATCCCACCCTGGGCAAAGCAAGGGGCCAGACCCCCCTAACACAGACCCATTGTCCTTGAGTGGGACAACACAAGGGAACTAGCGGGCCTTGCCCAGAGGAAGAGAAGGTTTGAGTCCAGAATTGGGCTGGGGCCCACGTTTAGCAACAGAGGAGAGTGTGTTGCAAGAGCTGATCCTGACACTCATGTGACCCGCTCAGGATGT
Organism: Propithecus coquereli; assembly: GCF_000956105.1. NCBI lineage: Eukaryota > Metazoa > Chordata > Mammalia > Primates > Indriidae > Propithecus > Propithecus coquereli. The sequence continues at coordinate 8,408,846 of NW_012150174.1, forward strand.
CATCGTGGACCCCAAGGAGAAGCAACCAAACCCTTTCCCCGCAGGGAGCTGGCTTACCCTATAAGCTCGATAGAATTTCAAATGCAAATGTGTGTAGAACAGCAAAAATATATGCATTAGTAACAGAATCGCATTAATATGTAGAAAAGGTCTGAAGCAGATTGGAAAGTGGCATTTGGAAACTATGATAAATGGCTGTGCAGAACTTAGGATTCCATCTGGAAGCGTGCAAATAGGTGACACGTGGGCTTTCCACAGAGGGTTCCTCCTTCCCGGGCTCTGCCCACACACGGCTCAAAACAGCTTTTGAAATTATACCAACATGCAGGTGTGACTTGTACCTATCAAAAGGGCCAATTCTTTTCCTCTCTAAATGATATTATCCAAAGCTGGCCAGGGTAAGAGGAAACAGACTCTCACTTGGCGCTGTGGGAGGGAGGGTGAGACCCCCTTTCTGTATGCTGATTTGGCAGAATGTAGCAAAGGCCTTGAAATTGGTCCTATTTGCTCACCTAGACTTTCACTTCCAAGAACTGAGTCCAAAGACATGGTCTAGGTTTGTGCGTGCCCACACGTACACACCAATTTAGCTAAAGAGTATTCATTAAAGACTTTTTATTTCATGGAAAGGAGGAAATTAAAATAAAATAAAACCTCACTGCTCTGCCTTCTAGAAGGATGACAGATTCATCTCTGTAGTAGAAGCCTATTTGATTTAGAAAATCCCCGTCTTTTTGGCTACGGCAGGGAAGGCCCTGGGCTAGCTTGCATGTGAGAGGCTGAGATGAAAACGGAACTAAATTACTCAGCATAATGAAGTCACAGGAACTCTGGAGTGGTCCCTTTGTCACCCAAGAGAAAAGAGTTTTGGAGAACAGGGGACAACCAAGAAGAGAGGAGATGGGAGGAGAGTTTGGGGACAGACGGCAGGGCCAAGCACTCCGGTGGCAGAACCTTGCACATCGCAGAGAGAGACAGCAACCGAAGTCCTCCAGGCAGCAGTAACGGTGTCTAATCTTCCTTTTCCCGTGCTGAGATCCCGGTTTACTCAAATCCTTCGATAAAAGTCATTATACAAGAGGCTTGTGTGAACTGTCTTCTGGGAAATGAAGGAGGCGGGGCTCGCTCATGGCTGAAATGGAATGAACCAGAAAAATCTGGAAGAGCTAGAAGGCAGTGCAAGGGGATTAAGAAGGGAGACTGGAGCAAGAGCTTAGGAGCAGCAGCAGCAGGAGAACATGATCCCTCGCTCCGCCCCACCCTCCTGGCCTGGGGCCCTCAGAACCAGGAGCCAGGAGGAGGCGGGGGCAGAGCTAGAGGAAATCCAGGTGTCCACAGTGATTATGTCTGGGTGACGGGACTACGTTTTCGTTTTGTGTTGTTTCTGGCTTCTTTGTGTATATGTGTTTTCGAATTATTTTTTACAAGTGTGTATGCCTCGTGAAATTTTTTAAAATCAAACTAAAAATAAAAAGATAAATCAGTGTGCCGAGAGGGCTGCAGAAGGACTTTAACACTCCCTGGTAACGAGCAAGTCTCGCCCCACACGGTGTTTCTGATCTGACAGAGAAAAAAACAAATGGCTGTCAGCACCTGGCTCCTCTCCTACAGCCGCACAGGACGCACAGGACGTGGTGGATTTGAGGCTCTCCCTGGGCCGGCCTCCTGGGCAGAGCCCCTTTTGTTCTCGGGCTCTGCCAACAAGGCTTCCAGAAACCCCAGGAACTTGCATACAAGATGACGGCCAGGCAAGGCAGAGCCGTCATTAGTGGGGCATTCTCTGTCCCTACCATCCTCGATGCGCTCATGTCCACATGTCTTACAGAAGAAAGTGGACCCTTCTAGGAAAGAGTTACGGCTGCACATCAGGCTTCTGCCTTTATCCTTTCCGAAAATTCGAGGAGCCAATGTTTCCGAATTCCTGCAGTGGCTGCGCTCATTCCTGAAGGGAACCCCATCAGTTCCCCGTGCTCTCTCTGGCCTCGCAAATCTTGGCAGAGGGCTGCTCTCCTATGGTGATGACGCCCATATTAATTTAAGTCTTTTCAAGACATACTTGCTAATTAAAATGGGAAATAGTTTTTATCCCTTTAATTAAGATACAAGATGGGAAGCATAATTTAATTCGGTCCATTGAAAATATCAGCATTATTAGCTCCATAACTTGCTTCCATTAAAGTTGCCATTGTTAAACAATGTATGTTTTTTTTACTCCCACACTCGCTGGAGTTCCAGCGTGTGCACTGGGTCCTGAAACTGCTGTGGGAGTTTGTCAACTGTAACCCATTGAAAAGGCACTGAATAGAAGCTGGAACCCTCAAGAACATCAGCTGTAGGACTGGCACAGCTTGGGCGCCCCCCAGAAGCAGACCCTAAGAAGGACGTGGGTACATGTTAGGGTGTGAAGTTTGTATACAGGTGAGAAAGAATTCTCAAAGTTTAGGATAGAAAGAAGTACAAAATTTATTTATTTCTTGGAGAAAGAAAGAAGTGGGGGGAGGAGAGAGAAGAGACAAAGTGGCCACACCACACACAGGAGGGAGTAAAAATGCCAGCCTGTGGGGGAAAGTTGCTTGAGCTTTTAAAGGGTAAAAACGGCTTTTTTCCCCTCTGCTTTAGCAGGCTGGTAACAGAAGCAGCAGCAAGGTTGTTGCAGGTGCTCTTTCCAGCTTATCTGAGTCCTTGGAATCTGGTTTTTAGCAGGAACCGAGGCAGAGAGTTGGAGTGGGGAGATTGCACTCCTATTGCTTAGGGCTCTTCAAGGCTGAGAAAAATGAAATCTTAGAGATAATGAGTTAGCCACAGGTATTTTAATTAAACAAAGGGTAGTTGTGAGTTTTTTTCTTCAAAGGGACAATTATGTGTTGTGAGTTTATTTCTCTTACTTTCTGTTTGATAATTCATTTTCCTCTGTTAGATAGGTTGTTAGTAATACCACCTTTCAGTACAAGTGGTTTGTACAGAAATACTTTTAGGGGAGTAAGGAAGGAAGACAGGGACAAGTGTCAGATCAAGGTGAGCAAGCTGCTGCTATGGGGAACTGCAGGCAAGCTTCCTGGGGACACAGGATACTGCGGGACACACCTTGGGGCTGTCCACCATGAGGACAAGGAAACTGGGGTTCTTACCCCACAATGCCCATCTGTCATCAGCTGAGGGCTCCTCCTGGGGGTGTCAACTCCTAAGGACTTCCTGCCTCCCCTCAGGCAGAGTGGCGATATTGCAGAGGGAGCTGCAGCGTGGAGGGGTGAGAGGGGACGGGCACCAACAACATCAGTTACTCACCCACAGCCAGGTCCTGCACCAGGCTGGGCAGAAGGGAAGGGGAGACATGCAGGGAAAGTGGCAATCACCAGCTTATTGATAGCTCTTTCCATGGCCCAAGAGACAAAATCATGGACTAGCAGCCAGAGCCCACACTTAGAAGTCTCGAGAAAAGGATAGGAGTAGGATGGGAGCAGTGTCCAACTCCCTGGTGCACAGTCAAAGACAAACATGGGGAAACAGAAAATACACACAAAAACAGATGTGGGGAACAGAAAAGGTACACAGTCAAGGGCCCAGAAGTGGGAATGTGGGGACAATCCCAAGGTGTGTTCAGCTAGTTCAGTCCAAAGGGACCTTTCTCCCTCAGCACTGGAGCCCGGACCCAGCGCTGTCCCATGGAGAGCCGGGTGTGAAGTGCCGGCTTCCTCCAGTTGTTGATGTGACCTGTGCTGAAGGAGAAGTAGTAGCTGGGCAGTGGAAGTGATCATAACGTCTAAGGGAGCCGGAGAAGTCGCCAGTCAATCAGAAATGGGGTGGGGTAGAGAGCTGGTGAAAGGGCTTCCCTTTTCTCAAGATGAGACTTTGGATACTGAGCTGAGTTGAAAACTAAGGGTGACGGGAACCCTAGAAGTGGCTCCGGGAAGGAGGACAGGACATTAGAAATCTGTGTCTGAGAGCTGTAAGCTCTGCGGGGGGGCAGGGGGCATATTTTCACCTTGAGTCCCACAAGTGCTTTGCACACACACTTCCTCGTTCATTCAGTAAGCATTTATTGAACATCTACTGTATGCCAGCCCCTGTGTCGGGCTTTGTGCAATTCAGAAATGAGCAGGAAAATCTTTCTGTGACTTGGACTTTTACTCACTGTCTCTGCTGCAATGGTTTTCTTCCAACCTGGTTCCTTGCTCACTTTCTGTCCCCTGAGTCTTGGCAGGCAGAGCCTGACTTCTATTTTCCTTTTCCCTCTGCAATTCCTATGACTTCTCTGAAACACAAACTTCTCCAGGGGGAAGAAACAAACTTCCTTTTGTGACTATTTTATATTTCATCTCCATTTTGTTTTATCACAAAATCAGCTGCAACCTCCCCACCCCAGGCAAAATTGTTGTCCTTAACCGGACTCCAACTTTTCCCTCTATTTGGGGTATGTTCACTCTACCACATCCATATAGTCAGTCACACATTGATCTTTCCTTTCTTCCTTCCTTCCATTCATCCGTTCATCTACTCATCCATCCATTCATTAATCCATCCATTTATTGAGCAGTTACTATGTCCCAGACACTGGAGGTGCTGAGATGAATAAACACCCACCTGGCACTAAAGGACCTGGTGAGGGGAATGGAAATTTTTTAAATTGTTTATATAAAGAGTGTGAAGAGAATAGTGTGACAATCCAAAGGAGAGGATGATTAATTTTAGGAAGTATAAGAAAGTGACATCAAAAAGCTGACATTCGAACTGAGTTTTGAAGATAAAGAAGAAGGGAAAAAGGGCCATCCAGAGAAATAGCCACTGCAGTGACTTGGAGGCTTAACTTAACAGGGTGCGAACAGAAAAAACAAATGTCAAGAAGCTCAATATGATTAGAGCAAAGAAGGCGCAGAAGAGAGGAATAGAAGGTGAGGTTAAAGGCACTCCAGTCCGATTTGGAGGATCCCAAATGTCAGACTAGCTCCCTGGTCTTTTTTCTAGAAACCACAGGAAGCTATTGGAGGTAGGTTGACAGCTGGAAAAACATCTCTGGCAGCAGAGAATCAATAGGAAGGGGCTAGAGAGGAGGCTGGCAGGCCAGTTAGGAGGTTGGCACAGTGGGCACCTGAGAGATGTGGCCTGGAGAAAAGGCATGGAGAGGGCGGGGTGAGGGGGCCCTGGAGAGGGGAGAATGTCTCTTTAGATGGCCAAAGCAAGACGCCTGTCTCAAAGGAGCCAGAATAAATAAAGCTTCTTGTGCTGTAGCCAAAGAGCTTGGTAAGGCCTGTTGAGGGCCCAGCTGTCTGCAAAATGCTCCAAGTCTTGTCTGGCAGCCCAGAGCAGCAAGCCTTCTGCCAGCCCTCAATGAATGACTGTCCCAGGGAGATGCACCAATGTCTGCACCGACGGCCTGCCTGTGTCGGCATCAGGGCGCATCAGCAAGGCCGTCCCACTGGGCTGGAGCTAACGGCAAGGCAGCATTCAGAAAACAGCCCTCAGTCCCTATGTCTGAGGTGACCCGGTTTCCATGTCTACAAGCCCTATTGGAAGATAGAGCCCAGCACGTGATAAATCACACATTTGCTTTTTCTCAGTTTCACACCCTTAGAATTCAACATTATTTTTTCATCGACAGGCAAATCACTTATTAATTCCATTTTTCTTTTATTGATACGGAAAAGTTCTAATTGCTCAAATATAAAGGAACCCTCCAGAGTGACAAACTGCCACAGAGCCGAGAAAACTTGCATTTCCATCTTGAGGGGAAAAAGTAATCTTCAAAATGGTAATGAAAAGAAGGGAATAAAATTTCTCCACACTCACTGACGTTAGGACAGTGATTTTTTTAATGCATCGTCTCATTCCATCTTCTCAACAGCACTGTGAGTTTATGATTCCCATTTAACAGATGGGGAAACTGAGGCACAAAGAGTTCAAGCCTCTTGCCCAGTGTCACTCAGCTGCTGGTGACAGATTTTAAATCCAAAGCTGCCTCATTTCAAAGATGCTGTTTTTTCCACCATATTATGTCACCTAGGAGCAGCAGTTTTGAGAACATGGATGGGTCAGAGCCTGAGAAACACCCAAGCTTGGAGTTAGAAGACGTAAATCCTGGACCTCCTTAATAGTCTGTGACCTCAGAAAAACCATGGGGTTTAAGTGAGCATCAATCAGTTTCCTCTGTAAGATGAGGGGGTAGATTGGATTATACAAGCCCACAGTTGTATGTTTCTAATCCAAGCAAGAGAATGGACTCCCTGTCAAATGAATAAAGTTTTACGGACAGCATTTTAACTTTATTTGATGTTGGAATGTCTGTGTGTGTGTTACAAAAATAAAACAGAGCCTGAATTGTGAGTTTGCAGTGGAATCCATCACTTCACCAGTCTGGTCTTTTTCCCTCTGACTCAACTAGTCAAAATAATGCCTGTTCAGGGTCTACCCTGTGCCTGGCAGCATGCTGGATATATTCTCTCAACAACCTGGTGAGGTGCGAATGAAATAACTTGCCCATCTGGTACGGTCCCAAATTTAGTTGTTGGTCTTCAAACTAAGTGAATTGGTTGACCTTCCCCAAACTGTCTTTTGAGGAACACTAGTTTCGGATATTGCGAAACGTTACAGGACCAAAAGCATTCTGCATTCAAACAAGTTTGGGAAACACCGTATTAAACGAGGATAAGCAAGTTTCTTTACTGTGAGGCTCCTCTAAGACTTTGCTAAGCTGATGCCATTAGGAATTTTTAAGAGGGGAAAGAATGATCAGGGTTTCCCAAACTTCCTGGACGAGAGAATCATTTTCAAGGAGCACCTAGCCAAATGCGTATGCCAGTGACTGTGCCTTGAGGAGCATCACACCACGGGCTTAAAGATTTTTATTAAGCAGAAGCTAAGAGGCCGCTGCCCAACACAGAGTCAGTGGTGTTCACTAAATGTTAACAAAATGGGAGCCAATCTGTGTCCATAATGGGCCCTGACTCTGGCTAGCAAGTGACCCCACAGGCCCCGCCACCTCCCCTTGGCTGGGGAAGGAGCAGATTGGGTCAGATGACTTCTGACATTCCGAGAGTGCATTTTCTGAAAAGGCATTCACGGCTTTTAGCTAAATGTCCCTTTTCTTCATTTGTGACATTTTGGGAAAATGAATCATTTGGCCAGGATGGGTTCTCACCCCTCTTCTAAGTACACAGGCTTGTCAACAGGAGGTTCATTCAATGAGTCTTTTGAGAATTTGTCCTTGTCCAGAATGACTGGCTGGTGTGTTTTATCCCGAATCTGCAGGCACCCGCAATGTGGGACTCCCGCCAACAGCCTCTTGCAGTATTTTCATGAGCTGATATTTTTAAAAGTTGAAGGGTGATGCTTTTCTTCCCTAATTGTAGAACCAGGTCAGGAATAACCCGACAATGTGACTCATGTTTGTGAAAATGGTGAGTTTATTTTGTCATTTTCTCATACAAAAATAAAAAACATCTTAAAATGCCAATGAAGTAGCACACACAATTATTACAGAAGAGTCTGCTTACCTTCTAAAAAGTAACTTACTTGGAAAAGAAAACTCTATCTTCTTTTCTTTTTCTCTTCTTTTTCTACCCTTTAAATAATCCTTGTATTTTTCTTATGCAGAAAATCGTATGGTAATAAGTTATTCCTAAACAATTTTTGGAAAACAGTTATGAAGAAAAAAATTAAAATAGTAATCCCATACCTGGGTAAAACCCACTATCATTTATGTATGTTTCTTTTATATGTACTTCATATGTATTTCTTTCATTCTTTGTACTTCTTTCACTAGAAAGAAATATATTTATTTATACTTGTACATATATATTCATAAATATATGTATATACCTCATACTAGAAGGAAATACATATACAAAGAATTATTTTTCACCAAGCTGAGAAGGTACCACATATAGATTTCAAGCTCACTTTCTCACTTAACACTGTATCATGAACAGTTTCCAAGGGCTGGACTTTCCCATTCCAAACCTCCTGAGGTCTGTTGGCTCAGAGATGGACTGATGCATTTACAAGCTGCTGTCAAACGTGACTAGTGATGGCTGTTGCATTAATATCAATGATTCTTCTTGAAAGCAATTAAACTTGGCATTGCTATCGCTACCTAATGTGTTTATATCAACTCCTGTAATTGTTTGCTGAAGTCATAAATTTCTCAAGTTAATTATAAACAAATTGCTCTGCTTAGTTAATGGGCATCACTAACGGGTAACATCTAATATGCATGTGAATGAACCTTGTGACAGCCTCATGGGGGCTGGATTAATGATGTCAGGATGGTGGCCCTGGGAGAGAAGTCAATCACCCAGAACCCAGGTCTGGAGTGGGCTCCATGAAGCCCCAGGTCCAGAATCTGCTGGAGCAAGAGTGCTCTGGGGCTGTTCCTGCCTTTGGGGTCTTCAGGCCCATGTCACCTTGGACCCTCCCAGTGATGCATCCGAAAGCATGGCAGAGCTAAGATGGAGTGACTGAGTGCCACCTTGGCTTATTATTAATAGCAAAAGCCTCTTTCCCCAGCACTGCTTCCTCATCTACATTAGTCCATGTGGCCCTTCTCACACCCACCCTGCATTGTAGCTGGTATAGCATGGTGGTTATGAGGCTGGACTCTGGGGACAGGCTCCCACGGTTCAAATCCCAGCTCTGCCAGCTATTAGATGTGGGAACATGGGCAAGTTATTATTGAGCATAGTGCCTCAATTTGGCCATTTCTAGAATGCGGATAATCATTGTACCTACCTTACGGCCTCGTGAGGACTAAAGCAGTTAATATGGGTAGAGGGAGCATGATAATATTCAATAACCTTAACTATTATTAGGTACGATCATCTTCCCATTTCTTCGAATAGGCAGCTAAGATTCTGTGACCCAGGGCCAGGACTCAGCTAAGCAAGTGAGGCACTGAGGGTGCACAATTTAAGGAGGTGCTCTCTCTCAGGGCCACCGCCTCATGCTAGTCCTGGCCAGTGTGACCCATGCACATTTGCTCAGCTTGAATCAAAACAGATTTCTGAGTCCTTCCGTCCCCACAGGGACACACTTGCTGTTTAGCAATCCTTCCTGGCTTGGACAACCTTGTTCTGAAATAGGACCCCAAAGGATTGAGGTGCTTCTTCAGGCCAACACAGGTTTGATGGCTAAATTTTTTTTTTTCAGAAATGGTGCCTTGGGGGACTCATTCCCACTCTCATCTCTGTCACTTTCTGACCGACAATATAGAGGACAGTAGTGTGAATGAACGGTGCTGAGGACACACCATGCTCAGCAAATTCTCACTTACTAAAGCAAGATTCTTGACCCTTGGGAGACAAAGATGGCAGAACAAGCTTTGACTTGAAATGAAAGCCAAGGTGTCCCACTCCTCTTGTTTTTAATCTTCATCCAGACGACACCCTCCATTGCTTAGTTATTTGCTCAGCAGAGCGGCTCCTTGTGGCTGCTGGGAGCCATGGACTACCTTGGGACGTGAACCAGGAGCCCCAGCAGCACTGATGGGGAGGCAATGGGGCTGTCGGTGGGAGTCAGTGCCACCAGCGTTCCATGCAAAAGGAGCCAATGCCTCTCAGGACCCTGGTCTTTGGAGGTCAATGCCAGGAACAGCTTGTCTTTGGTGGTCAACTGCTACTATTTTCAAATTTTCTGTCAGGCAGGAAGGACACTGGCCTTTATTAGGCACCTACCATGTGTGCCTTCTTCATAAGTGTTATTATCCCCACTTGAAAACTGAGTAAACTGAGTCACGCTCGTCATATAGTAAGTGAGGGCAGAGTGAGGATGGGAAGCAAGCTGTGCTGTCCTGGGCACCCCGTGCACTTTCCCTAGGTTGTGCTATGCTGGGATGTAAATTTGGGCCTCATTGCAGCTGTAGTGTCTGCAGACTTTGGGCCTTGGACCTCTTAACTCATTCTCCTTGGGGGGGAAGGCAGGTGTCAGGGACTAAGTGCAGGTGCTAACGGTCATGTCCTATTCTGGAAGATCTTGCTGGAATTCAATTGTTGTTGTGAGACGCTCAAAATCAAAGAGCCAAAGAGTTGCTGGGGGCTGAAAATGGGAAGCAGGTCCTTGAAAAGGAAAGACCCCCAGCAATAAACCCATCATGGCCAATCCCCAAAAAGTAACCCCCATGCCTCCCGCCAGTGGGACAACACTACGCTGATTCCTGACTCTTCCTCAACTGAATCATCTCAGACCTTTCTTTCTGGTGTCTTCTCTAAGGATGTTAAAGTGAATTTTTAATGTGGGGAAATTACTTCAAAATGAATACTATGTGTTGTGAAGTATGTGTACATATGTATATGTACACATATATGTATCTGTGGAGAATAGACATTTCGTTTATTCCTTGGTTCATTCATTCATGTATATTTATTTTTCCATTTTTGAATTCATCCATTTATTAATTTACCCATTCATCCATTCAGCTATCCAGCAAACTAACCGTTTATTAACAAACTTTTCCTGAACACCTACTAGGGGCTACGTGCCATACTACATGTTAGGGATATAGAATTGAATGAGTCAAAAGTCTACTCTTCAGCAACTCACGATCTGACGGATTAGATAGCCATTTACATCCATAACTGCACTGCAGTGTTTCAGCTTGCACAGTAGAGATCTTTACAAGGTGTTTGGGGGTCCAGAATTGATTATCCCTGCTTGGCTGTGAGGAGACATCTTGGCTGGAGAAGGAACACCTGGGCAAGAGTTCATGAAAAGAAGGAGGTGGGCGGAGGGTAAGGACAGAGAAGAACACTAAGTCCAGCCACGTGGAAATGAGCCCATGGCCCGCAGGATCCTCGTTTATTCTCATCTCAGACAGTCATGAGTCCTGTGCTCTGGGAAGAATTTATGTCGGCAGAAGACACAGCAAAACTTTCTTTGATTTATCTTCACATTTCTATCTACCACCAGAAGATGGAGGTCATAGTTTCAGTTTTTCAGGAAATGATCTGAAGTGAGGACGATATGGACCCTGGGGAATTCAAATGCAGCCAGCAAGGAACCACCCAGGGCTCTTGGATTAGAGTCTGGCCCTGGTAACTCTGTCACCCTTGTCTCTGGTCATTCTTAGCCACCACAGTCACAAATCACTGGAATACGGAAAGAGATTTGCTCCAAAGAGTAAAAAGGGTATTTGTTTTCAGGGAGCCAATACTGTTTACCATTTAGTTGTGGAAATTTCCCTGCTTTTCTCTAAGGGATCCATAAGATTTATTCTCAATTTATGTAGTATCTTTCCTCCAAATAGCTTTATAAATTTTTAATCAAAATCGTATTTTAGGAACTGAAAACTACTTGATATCTACCAGACTGTCACATTTGAAAGGAATTTTATGAAACCCAAATGGGATTTTTTAATGCCTCTATTTCTTCTTCTTAAGTGGGTTTCCAACCAAGGCTTTCAGATTTTCTCTCTCTCTCTCTTTTTTTTTAAAAAGAGGACTTTTTATATACAATGTCATATCCAGAAATATGACATTCAGTAAGTGGCATTCTATTTTAATTTACTTTGACAAAATAATGAACTCTATTTGTAGGAGCAATAGAGCCTTGTCTGACAAGGAGATGTCTCTGGAGTTTTGCTATAAATGAAAAAAAAAAAAAACTGTTCCTTTTTTTTTTTTACTGAAAAAGTGGCAAGTTTGAAATTTTGGAAAAACTTTTTGGAAATGAGGGTAAATGTCTAGGAATCAGTAGGAACCACTCCCCTCACCCCCGCCAATAATCACACGTCCTGCTATTCCTCAATCACGTTGGATCTCTGGTTTGGGCCAGCACACATCACCTCTCATCCTCCCCATTCAGATCTCCTGTCCCTGTGAGCCGTGCTCAGTGCCTTGGAGAACAAAGCCTGTTGGCTTCAGGACAATCTCAGCTTCCTGCCAAAGGTGGGAGAACAAAGCATCCTGGTCTCTCCTCTCCCAGTGACATGCACAGACACTAGCTCGGATGACAGGCAATAGGACCTGGAATTACCAACCCCACAGCAGGACCCATGGTCCCGAATCCAGCTCATAACCCAAATCAGGGCTTCCCAGGGAGGGAGAAAAGTAGAGGCATCTGCATTGCCTCTCTATTTTTAACCACTTATGTTTAATTCTCATTGGTTAATTTTTAAAAAATAAAAACATGAGGTGGGAAGGCATGGCTAACTTTCATGCTGAACCTAGGAATCCCGAGTTATCAGGGGCATGGAGAAGTCGGGTTGGGGACAGTCCCACTTTTGCATGCTAAGATTATAATTCCCAGCAAAAGAGGGCACAACGCTGCCTCGGGGGAGGAAGCTCACTTCAGTGGGAGCCGATGGTGAGTGTCCCAGCTTGAGATGCTGGCCGTCACAAGAAATGTATTTTATTTTTAAATTTTATTGAAAAA
>NW_012150174.1:8424998-8426073 GCF_000956105.1 Propithecus coquereli
AAGAAAAGGCACTACAGATGGTACAGAGGACGCCAGCAAGTGATACAGAAGATAAGAATGAGAAAAGTGAACAAATGAAACAGAGATAAAGGAAGAGATAAAAAGGACTCAGGAGAAAATGATAATTAAGAAGATAGGCAGAAAATCCAACATGTGCATAATTGGTGTCTCTAAAGAATAAAACCAATACTGTGACACAGAATAAATACTTAATGGATAATACTTTCCTCAAGTAAAAGAAGTCTAGAGTTTACATATTGAAAGGACAAATTATGTCTTATAGTCAAAACGTATACATATCCTAATAAAATTATGAGACTTTAAAGATAAAGGATTCTCTGAGCAGCCAAACAAAAGATCAAATCACTTATAAGAGAAAGAAAATCAGGCTGACATCAGACTTGCCCGCAGCACCATTTAACACCAACATAGTGAAGTGCAATTTTTATCACATATTCTAGGAAAAGATATTAGAGATAAGGATTTTATATCCATCCAAGCCCTCCTTCAAGCCTGAAGGCTAACAAGCAGTTTACATATGCAAAAAGTCTGGAATATTGTTCTAATGGTCCCTCTTGAGGAAAAAGAATAATTCTATCTATTCAATCACCTCACAAGAGGTGATTGGGGAAAATCTGGCAAAAGAATGTCAATGAGCATTAAATATATTATATTTAACTACAGATCCCAAATAAGGAGCAAGTGTGGAGGTAAAAGTGACACACTAGAATGTAAATCTCATCCACTCAGACAATGAACAAATGAGAGAAAGGCAAAAAACAGTGAGATGGGAAATAAGCAGGTTGACTGCCTTATCCCTAACAGCTGGGAGTAGATAGTCACCTCTTAAAACTAACTGAGGCCCTGAGGCCTGGCGCGGTGGCTCACGCCTGTAATCCTAGCACTCTGGGAGGCCCAGGCGGGAGGATCGCTCAAGGTCAGCAGTTCAAGACCAGCCTGAGCAAGAGCGAGATTCCCGTTTCTACTAAAAACAGAAAGAAATTAGCTGGACAACTAAATATGTATAGAAAAAGTTAGCCGGGCATGGTGGCACATGCCTGTAGTCCCAGCTACT
>NW_012150174.1:8426808-8427452 GCF_000956105.1 Propithecus coquereli
GTAACCATCCTAAGTGGGAACATCTGTGAGCAGGGCTAAGACACAACAGAGAGAAGGTGTCAAAAGTGCCCCCAACAGGGCCAGGAATGGTATACCTCAGAAAGCACAAAAAATATACATTTGAAGGCAGAGACTGTTTCCATTTGTGGTAGTGACCAATAAAGAAACGGGAAGCAATGTTGGCTCTAAAAGCACTTCTGAGCCAGGCTAGAAGCACAGAGTAGGTATGGCTGCACAGGGTGCCATATTCGGAGGTACTGGTCCACTGCGTTAGTAACAGAGGAGGAAATATGGAGTTGTAAAAACCAGAGATTTTCCATATCCTCGTCCCCTAACTCATCTCACAACCCTCCCCAATGTACACACAAAGCAACTTCCTGCAGACAGTTGGTCCAGAAATCCGCCCAATATAATTGACTAACAGATATTGCATAAGCACAGGATCTATTCAAACACTCTCAAAGACCAGGAAGCTTTCGTGCTGATGAAGAAGTCTCACTACACCAACCTTATAATCAAATAGTCCACCATAAAGTTTAAAAATTTATTACATGCAGTGATGAAAAAGACAAAAATATCAGAAATCCAAGAATCCAGGGAATAAACAAGATGAGAACTGGCAAAATTCAGGAATAAAATAGGGG
>NW_012150174.1:8434272-8435815 GCF_000956105.1 Propithecus coquereli
TTTGTGTTCTGATGGAGAACTTCGGGGGCTCAACTACCCTTTTGTCTGTGCACTGGGGGGTATCCAAATGCTTCCTGGAGAATCTTGGCCCATGAAGGAATCCCTCGATCTGCCTCTTTGCCTTCTATTTATGCCTGTGTCCTTGCCAGACCCTCAGCTTTGCTAAGAGAACACTGACCCTGACTCTGCTAGTCGACCAGCCGGGCAGACTTGCTCCATGCTCAAGTCAGCAGCACGGTGAGCTGCATCACATGCCAGGTGCCCATCCACCTGGAAGCCCAGTGGAGCAATTAAAAGACTCCTACAGGATTAGAAATTTGTCAGAAAGATAGGCAGCCCACAAGCTTTTCTCTTCCAGTCCTTCTGAAACTTCTGGGGATTCAGAACCACCACTGATAATCAAAGGCCCACTAATAACCATAGGCCCTCTCCTTAGAAAAAGAAGTTGCTATTAATTTCTGAAGTCCTAGGGTAAGACTCTGTTCTAGATCCTTTCAAACCCATTCCAGTATGGAGCAAAGCAGCAGAGATGCTCTGGCCCACCTTGTGGAAGTGTGTTTTCCTGGGTGGTGCTTTGGGATTATTATCCATCAGTTCACATTCAGGGACAATCGAGTATTTGCTATAGGGACATTGTTGAGGACGTTGTTTATCATATCACACATGCCCACCAAATAAGGATCCACAACAGGAATTTCTCCCTGCAGTCCCAATACCACGTCTGTACTTCTCTTGAGGAATTGTTTTTGTTTGGTTTATTTATTTATGATTATTTTTACATGTTATGAATCATACAACTTGGTAGCTATTTACCCAGGCCACATTTTAGACTCACTACTAAGCTTTTACAGCATATAGATGCCAGCCTAGACCAATAAATCATTGTCCATGGGGGTGGGGCCTGGGAGCATTTTTCAGAAGCTCCCCAGTGTCTGTAACATGCAGTCAGGGTTGAGAACCACTGATAGCTGATGGGTCCTCCTCCTTGCTATTGGCTGCTAGAAAACCCAAAGCCAAACATGCCAGCTGCTAGCAGCAAACACACAGGGTCATGTGGCTTCTGGAGAGAGAGAATCATCTCTCTCTCCAGATACCATCCTAGCCTTCAAGTCTCATTTTCCATTTGTCAATATATTTTTTTTTTAATTTTTTTAGAAACAGGGTCTCACTGTCTCACCCGAGCTAGAGTGCAGCGGCTCAATCATAGCTCACTGTAATCTCAAACTCCTGGGTTCAAGCAATCCTCCTGCCTCAGCCTCCCAAGTAGCTAGGACTACTGGCACATGCCGCCATGCCCGGTTAATTTTTTAATTTTTGGTAGAGACAGGGTCTTGCCATGTTGCCCAGGCTGGTCTCGAGGACAGTAGGAAACTTCACACAGAGGACATATGCGACCAGTATGTGGTGAGGAGGCAGGTAACAACTGACATTTTAGCATCTCTAACACTCTTCAAACTTACTGGCCCCTGCAGAAAGAACTGTCTGAAGCCATTTCTGAATCTCACCCAGATAATGCAACTGTATGTGAAATTCACGTCAGAGA
>NW_012150174.1:8435865-8441497 GCF_000956105.1 Propithecus coquereli
TTATATTTTTAACCTTTAATTTTGTTGGTGTATAGCCTTTTACATTTTCTTTTAAATTTCATCCATTTTATTTTATTGTTATTTTTAAGTTCCTAACCTTTTGTCTTTATTGTGATTTATATTCTTTATAAATGTATATTGCTCTTTTCCTGCTGTTTTAATCTCCTCCGAATCCTCTATACTCCTCTCATGATTGAAATAATCTTATTCATTTTTCCCTTTTCTTCTAGGAAAAATTATGACAAATTTTTTTTTTTTTCTTTTTTACAATGGGCAGCCAGAATGTGTTGTCATAGATGTGGTAGCAAAAGAAAAGCTCAACCCAGTAAGGAGAGGGGGTTGAGCCCTTTTTCCTTGCATTTGTCCTAAAAGCTATACCCCGTTCTTTCCAGCGACCACCCTTTCCTACTTAAAAGATCTCTACCTAACCCCCTGAAAATCCAGAAGACCCGCAGGTTAGCACTCTCCAGAATTCTAATTCTCTTTGTACAGGTGACACATTTGGTTAAGGGAATTGTACTGCTTCCTAACATCTCATACCTTCTAATATTGGAGGAGAGACTCCCTGTTTTTAAATTCTTCATCTCCAAGTCAATTAGACCCTGCTGCACCTATTTCTATCCAGGGGCCCATTAAAATTTGCTTTAATTGCCTCAAGAAAGATGTTTTCTATCTTACTTCCTAGCAAGCAGAATGCTGATGACTTAAATACACTTCCATCTGCTCTGTATCCTAGGATATGAGGTGTTTACTCACCATTTGTGGTTAAACAATAACCTCAAGGAAGAGAGAAACTTCACTGCAACACTTGATCTTACTGTAAGCTTCTGCAGATGAAATTGATCCACATCAGAACAACCAGCAATGGGAGCAGAGCGTGGAACACAATTACAGGTGCTATGCATTGCTGATTGAGGGACCGGACAATTTTTACAGCTTATAAACAGCAAGGGCAATGATTCAAACCTTGTAGATGCTGGGCCACTTTCTTATTGAGGCCTCGTAACAATCTCTCATTTTTATACAGTTGATTAAAAAATAATATCTTTGAGCTGAATAAAACCTGAGCAAAATTTTCTGCACCCAGAACTGCTCAAGAATGGTCTCAATTATCTGAGTTTGACTTTGAGTCTGTTAGGAATATCCTGGGCATGATGCTCTTAGCACATAGTCATTTATCAATAAAAGTTTGTTGAAACAATTAACTCAATGACTCAAAAATGGCATCTCCCATTTTTAAGACCATGTCCTTAATTCCCCATTATTTTTGGATATTTCGTCTAAATGCATTCAGTTGTCTTTTTGTTTTATAATCAAAAGGGAAACCTGAGTTTCTCAGGCTGGGGTTTTACACTGGGAACAGGTATGTTCTAGGCCTAGTTAGTCTATTACTGACTATTGTACTATTCCTTACGGGGTAAAAATATGTTAAGAATAATATAAAATCATTGGTGGAACTGAACATTTCCTTGGCCTTTGATCTGTGAACAAGTACTACATGGACTCTTTGTAGATGCTGCACTGTTCATCTAGATTTTTCTGTAAAGGGCCAGACATATTTTTCCATATTTTAGGCTTTTGGGGCCATATAGTCTGTGTGGCAACTACTCAACTCTGCCATTGTATAGGAAAGCAGCCCCCATAGACAACACATAAACAAATAAATATGTAGTCTAGTAAAACTTTATTCATAGACATTGAAATTTGAATATCATGTAATTTTTATGTGTCTCAAAATGTTATTCTTCTTTGGATTTTTTTTCAGCCAGTTAAAAATGTAGTATCATTCTTAATTTGCAGGCCATACAAAAATAGGCTGCTGGCCAGATTTAGCCAGTGGGTTGTGGTTTGCCAACACCTGATCTAGGACCTACCCAATAAAAATAGCCTCCTGACAGCTCAGATGGCATTTTCCAAAGAGACGAAATGGGTACTTATTCTGGCTTTCCTTTTGTTTAATGAGCACCTCAAAGTCTTGTTACTACTCTTAGGTGGTTAGGCTATCAGGATACAACCCCCTTGTTATTAAAAATAGAAGAAAGGATATTCACTTATTCACAGATACCACAGTTAGTGTCATGAGCCAAGAATGACCTTAGTAGATAACTTAGTTACCATATAATTAATGTTGTAAAGCAGGACTACAGATCAAATGCCTCTAAAAACAAAGTCATCACTTTTGGCAGACAGCCTCCAATATTAAACTGATGTATGGTCAATAACCCTAAGGAACAAGTTAACAAATTCAGTCTCATAGTCATATATTTTGCAAACAATTTAGCTTAAAGAGGGCACCAGGAATCTATATTTCTCAAGGTTAAATGTTCTGTGGGTGTTTACCAAGATATTTTATGAACAAGTTGGGTATTGATTCACCTGCTTTAAATTTTTTCCAAGCAAAAAGTATTGCTGTTTGTGTTCTGATGGAGAACTTCGGGGGCTCAACTACCCTTTTGTCTGTGCACTGGGGGGTATCCAAATGCTTCCTGGAGAATCTTGGCCCATGAAGGAATCCCTCGATCTGCCTCTTTGCCTTCTATTTATGCCTGTGTCCTTGCCAGACCCTCAGCTTTGCTAAGAGAATACTGACCCTGACTCTGCTAGTCGACCAGCCGGGCAGACTTGCTCCATGCTCAAGTCAGCAGCACGGTGAGCTGCATCACATGCCAGGTGCCCATCCACCTGGAAGCCCAGTGGAGCAATTAAAAGACTCCTACAGGATTAGAAGTTTGTCAGAAAGATAGGCAGCCCACAAGCTTTTCTCTTCCAGTCCTTCTGAAACTTCTGGGGATTCAGAACCACCACTGATAATCAAAGGCCCACTAATAACCATAGGCCCTCTCCTTAGAAAAAGAAGTTGCTATTAATTTCTGAAGTCCTAGGGTAAGACTCTGTTCTAGATCCTTTCAAACCCATTCCAGTATGGAGCAAAGCAGCAGAGATGCTCTGGCCCACCTTGTGGAAGTGTGTTTTCCTGGGTGGTGCTTTGGGATTATTATCCATCAGTTCACATTCAGGGACAATCGAGTATTTGCTATAGGGACATTGTTGAGGACGTTGTTTATCATATCACACATGCCCACCAAATAAGGATCCACAGCAGGAATTTCTCCCTGCAGTCCCAATACCACGTCTGTACTTCTCTTGAGGAATTGTTTTTGTTTGGTTTATTTATTTATGATTATTTTTACATGTTATGAATCATACAACTTGGTAGCTATTTACCCAGGCCACATTTTAGACTCACTACTAAGCTTTTACAGCATATAGATGCCAGCCTAGACTAATAAATCATTGTCCATGGGGGTGGGGCCTGGGAGCATTTTTCAGAAGCTCCCCAGTGTCTGTAACATGCAGTCAGGGTTGAGAACCACTGATAGCTGATGGGTCCTCCTCCTTGCTATTGGCTGCTAGAAAACCCAAAGCCAAACATGCCAGCTGCTAGCAGCAAACACACAGGGTCATGTGGCTTCTGGAGAGAGAGAATCATCTCTCTCTCCAGATACCATCCTAGCCTTCAAGTCTCATTTTCCATTTGTCAATATATTTTTTTTTTAATTTTTTTAGAAACAGAGTCTCACTGTCTCACCCGAGCTAGAGTGCAGCGGCTCAATCATAGCTCACTGTAATCTCAAACTCCTGGGTTCAAGCAATCCTCCTGCCTCAGCCTCCCAAGTAGCTAGGACTACTGGCGCATGCCACCATGCCTGGATAATTTTTTAATTTTTGGTAGAGACAGGGTCTTGCCATGTTGCCCAGGCTGGTCTCAAGGACAGTAGGAAACTTCACACAGAGGACATATGCGACCAGTATGTGGTGAGGAGGCAGGTAACAACTGACATTTTAGCATCTCTAACACTCTTCAAACTTACTGGCCCCTGCAGAAAGAACTGTCTGAAGCCATTTCTGAATCTCACCCAGATAATGCAACTGTATGTGAAATCCACGTCAGAGATGATTCTGGAAGACCTTAGTCATGGTCCTTTCATGACTCTTGGCCTCACTTGCCAGAACTGCTTTAGAAAAATACTGAAAGTAGAGAACAGTAATTCCATATTAGCAGACATTACTGTTCACCAGGGTTCGGTTCACAAATCTGATGATGCTCGACATCCCTGCACAAATTCTGACAAATTTCAAAGTCCCTGCAGCAAAGTCAGGATCAGACTGGGCCTCATTTGTCAGATGAACATCAATCAACTTAAAATTAAGCTAGTAGTATTAGCTATAGCAGATAATCATCAGGATATAACTTATGTAGCAATAATAAAAATAGCTGTCATTTTTGAATATTTATTATGTGCCAGGACCTGTGCTAAGAAATTACTTTCCTTAATTCTTATGACAGCACTATAGAGTATAGGGTAAGTTTTTATTAACTTTTTATTGAAGTATAGTAATACCTTTTTAGTGCATATAATTTAAATATGGACCTCAATGACTATTCTCAAACTAATCACACACATAACCAGCACTGAGATCAAGAAGCAGAACATGACCAGCACTCGGAGGTTCCTTTTTATGGCCCCTTCCAGGCTCTTCCTACCCAGAAGTGCCCATTGTCCTAACATCTAGCAGCATAGATTGGTTTTGTCTGTTTCTGTATGGGATAATAAATAGAGATCTTTCGGGTCTGCCCCTTTTCCACTCGATATTATTGTTTTCTGAGATTCCTCCATATTGTTGCCTGGATGTGGACCATTTATTCTCATTTCTGTATAGTATTCCATTATGTGAATGTGACAAAATTATTTAGCCTATTGTTTTTAGACATATGGGTAATATCACATTTTATTCTTACTATTACAAATAGTTCTGCTCTGCTCATTCTAGTACATATTGTTTGGTGACTGCATAAATGCATCTCTATTGGGTACATAACTAGAAATGAAATAGCTGGATAATAAGACATTGCATATGTTCAGCTTTATTAGATACTGACAAACAGTTTGCCAAAAGAAATATACCAATTTACACTTCCATCAGCAGTGTGGGAGAGCTCACTTTGCCCCACATTCTTGTTAGCCTTGATTTGGAATTGTCTTTTTCCTTTTAAGCAAATTTAATTTTTCTCAATAATATTTTGGAGTTGTACATCTTTCATTACATTTAATCCTAGGAATTTAATGTTTATTGATGCTATTTATAAATGAAGTATTTTATTTTAATTTTCTACTTGTTACTTACCAATAGACAGAAATACAGTTGATTTTTGTATATTGACCTTGTATCTGGCAACTTTACTAATTACACCTATTAATTCTAATAGTTTTGTATTAATTGCCTAAGGCTGCTGTAACAAATTGGCTCAAACTTTGTGGCTTAAAATAACAGAAATTTATTCTCTCATAGCTCTGGAGGCCAAAAGTCTAAAAATCCATTTCACTGGCTAAGATCACAGTGTCTGCAGGGCCACCCTCCTCCCAGAAGCCCTAGGGGAGAATCTGTCCCTTGTCTCTTACAATTTCTGGTGGCTCTGGCATTCCTGTGGCCACGTCACTCCAATCTCTGCCTCCATCTTCATGTGGCCTCTCCTCTTCTGTCTGCATGCTACCCAGCTCCTACTTCCTTCTTATAAGGACACTGTGATGACTTGTGATGGCCTTTAGGGCCCACCCAGATAATCAAGGAT
>NW_012150174.1:8441547-8442994 GCF_000956105.1 Propithecus coquereli
TCTTTTTGTTTTATAATCAAAAGGGAAACCTGAGTTTCTCAGGCTGGGGTTTTACACTGGGAACAGGTATGTTCTAGGCCTAGTTAGTCTATTACTGACTATTGTACTATTCCTTACGGGGTAAAAATATGTTAAGAATAATATAAAATCATTGGTGGAACTGAACATTTCCTTGGCCTTTGATCTGTGAACAAGTACTACATGGACTCTTTGTAGATGCTGCACTGTTCATCTAGATTTTTCTGTAAAGGGCCAGACATATTTTTCCATATTTTAGGCTTTTGGGGCCATATAGTCTGTGTGGCAACTACTCAACTCTGCCATTGTATAGGAAAGCAGCCCCCATAGACAACACATAAACAAATAAATATGTAGTCTAGTAAAACTTTATTCATAGACATTGAAATTTGAATATCATGTAATTTTTATGTGTCTCAAAATGTTATTCTTCTTTGGATTTTTTTTCAGCCAGTTAAAAATGTAGTATCATTCTTAGGTTGCAGGCCATACAAAAATAGGCTGCTGGCTAGATTTAGCCAGTGGGTTGTGGTTTGCCAACACCTGATCTAGGACCTACCCAATAAAAATAGCCTCCTGACAGCTCAGATGGCATTTTCCAAAGAGACGAAATGGGTACTTATTCTGGCTTTCCTTTTGTTTAATGAGCACCTCAAAGTCTTGTTACTACTCTTAGGTGGTTAGGCTATCAGGATACAACCCCCTTGTTATTAAAAATAGAAGAAAGGATATTCACTTATTCACAGATACCACAGTTAGTGTCATGAGCCAAGAATGACCTTAGTAGATAACTTAGTTACCATATAATTAATGTTGTAAAGCAGGACTACAGATCAAATGCCTCTAAAAACAAAGTCATCACTTTTGGCAGACAGCCTCCAATATTAAACTGATGTATGGTCAATAACCCTAAGGAACAAGTTAACAAATTCAGTCTCATAGTCATATATTTTGCAAACAATTTAGCTTAAAGAGGGCACCAGGAATCTATATTTCTCAAGGTTAAATGTTCTGTGGGTGTTTACCAAGATATTTTATGAACAAGTTGGGTATTGATTCACCTGCTTTAAATTTTTTCCAAGCAAAAAGTATTGCTATTTGTGTTCTGATGGAGAACTTCGGGGGCTCAACTACCCTTTTGTCTGTGCACTGGGGGGTATCCAAATGCTTCCTGGAGAATCTTGGCCCATGAAGGAATCCCTCAATCTGCCTCTTTGCCTTCTATTTATGCCTGTGTCCTTGCCAGACCCTCAGCTTTGCTAAGAGAACACTGACCCTGACTCTGCTAGTCGACCAGCCGGGCAGACTTGCTCCATGCTCAAGTCAGCAGCACGGTGAGCTGCATCACATGCCAGGTGCCCATCCACCTGGAAGCCCAGTGGAGCAATTAAAAGACTCCTACAGGATTAGAAGTTTGTCAGAAAGATAG
>NW_012150174.1:8446003-8491138 GCF_000956105.1 Propithecus coquereli
ACACACACACACACACACACGCAGCCGTTCTATGCAAAAGGCATTCTAAGCAGTTGCTGTTTTCCTGACAACTACCTATCGCTGAGATGCAAGATATAATAATATTCAGGAGTGCTTAAAATCTGTGGGATAAACATGCACACTACATAGTTGAAAAGGCGGCTTTGGAATTAAAAAAAACAAAGACCTAGATTTAAATCCCAGACCCACCAATCACTGCTAGTATGATCTTGAACAAGTTAAATAATTTCTCTAAGCCTCAGTTTCCTCATCTTTAAGACTGAGATAATAACTATAGCACAGGATTATTAGAATAATTAAATAAGAAAATGCATGTGCATTTGCATAGTGAACGCTCAATACACTTTAGCTGCTGTTATCGTGGTGTTGTTAAATTTATTTATTCATTCAGCAAAAACACATTTAACAGCAAAATGCAAAAAATGAAAAAACAAACAAGACTGCACTAGCCTGCAACAAACACCACAACAAATAATTGCCACATGAGCTAATAAGTGGAATGATGACATGAAAAAACACTGTGGAAGTGAAGAGAAGAAAGCACACGACTAACTATGGGTAAGAGTGGGGGTCAGGAAAAGGTTCACGAAGGAGAGGCAACATGTGAGCTAAATCTTTTTTTTTTTTTAGAGACAGGGTCTCACTCTGTCACCCACGCTGGAGTGCAGTGGTGTAATCATAGTACACTGCAACCTCAAATTCCTGGGCTCAAGTGATTCTCCTGCCTCAGCCTCCCTAGTAGCTGGGACTACAGGTGTGCCCCACCATGCCCAACTAATTTTTTATAGAGACAGGGTCTTGCTATGTTGCCCAGGCTGATCGTGAACTCTTGGCCTCAAGCAATCCTCCTGCCTCAGCCTCCCAAAATGTTGGAATTACAGGCATGAGCCACCACGCTCAGCCTAGTGAGCTAAATCTTGAAGGATAAGGCAAAGAAGATGAGAAGAACATTCCAGGCAAAAGGATCGGCATATGGAACCATGGAGGCCCGAAACTATTCTTCCAGTACAGGAACAAGACTGCCTTACCTGCCTTGGAAGAATCCAGGAGTTTAGGAATTAGAGTCCAGAAACACTAAATTCCAGTCCATTTAGCTAGGAAAGTCAGATCAGAAAAAGTAACCTGAAGGAGAGAGATCTGGCTTTAGAGCTCATAGCTTCGGAGCTGGACTGCTCTTCCATTAGGAGGTGCCAATGAATGTTGTCTCCTGCTGTATCACAGGCACCTGCTTGTACAGTACAAGCCATTTGGCTCTTCAGCATGAATCCATGTTCGTGGGGCTCCATGAGTGGGCAGGGCTAAGCCACCAGAGCTGATACCCCTGAGGTACGAAGTTATTGCTGGGTGATCAGAAGTATGCTGGGAAGGGAAGAGGTTTGGCAGGTCAAGCCCTGAGGTGGTGAGGAGAAGCCAGCCCCTCCCACAAAGCCTTTCATGGGGCAGTTTTTCAATCAGATGCGGGAGGGTGCCCATTGGGTTCTATGTGAGCAGGAACTCAGATGTCAGTCAGAGCATATATGGTATGTTATGTCCAATGTCATGTCCAATACTGGGGCCACAGTCTGATGGTGAGTGGACTCAGAACCATCTTACCTGAAGAAAAAATGTTTAAGTAGAAGCAAGACAGAGAGGACAGAGACCCAGGGAGAAGCAGCTCTTTAATTTCTTGAATCTTATGTAAGACAGATTAGACTTTCCCAGTTTACACCAAAAGGGACAGCTAAGTCTTCAGATGGAAACTACAGAAAGGGAGATTTGGGCTCTCAACATAAAGAATTTTTTCATCATTAACAAACATTTATTGAGTACCTAATATGTGCCAAATGCTATTCTAGATACTTTATAGCAATAGGAGTTATCTAGTCATTAAATGAGATACCTTGAAAGATAGTGAGCTCTCCGTCACAAGAGATGTTCAAGCAGAGGCGGGTTGATCTATTAGTGGAAATGTTGAGGGAGGAATTGAAGCCTGGAGTAGGAAATTGGCCCAGCTGTCTTCTGGTTTCTCTTCATCCCTGTGACTCTATGGCATCTGCTTTCTGGGATCGAAGACACCTACATCATTTATATTCAGAGTTTTGCATGTCATATCCTGGAGGGGTAAAAGAGAAAGGTAGACACCATCCTCCTCACCCTATGGGCAAAGGCCCATATATAGGAAAGAGCAATGACATTATCACAGTCACACAGGCTCAGGACCAGAGTCCAGGGTTTCAGCCTCTGAGTCCAACATTTGTTCCTTGTTCCTCTCTGCATCGCAGCCCTGACACCCCACTGGTGGGCTGGGAATGGTCCTGAAAGGGCCAGAGCGCCATGGATTTCCAGGGAGGGTAGTGTCAGGCCCAGGCCATGCTGTGGATCCAGGGTTACAACCAGGGCGGCCCTCCTGGGCAGTGCAGTCATACCTGGCTGCCTCCTCAGAAGAGTCCTGTGCTCGATGTTTAATTTTCTTTGAAATTCTTTACAATTTCATCTTTGAATTTGTGTTTTGTCAGTGAAGTCTGATGGGACAATGGGGCACTTACAGGGGCTTGAGGCCTCAGCTCACTCGTGGTCCTGCCTCCAGCCACCTCCCCAGGGTGGTTCTCAGAGGGGCCTGGTGAGCCTCTCCCCCACCCAGGTGGGGCACACGGATTGTAAGGACCCAGCACACACCCCATATAGTCTTGGGGTGGGACTTACAGCACTGCACGTCTGGTGGATGGCCAGCCAGAAACCATGTCTCTAGGGGATCGAGCCTCTCACCTACCCAATCCAGGTACCAAGCGCATCCCAGCACAGACATTAAAAAATTGGGGATGGAACCCACCTGCCGTGGATTGGAGTGGCAAGCCCACAGAAGGGGGCCTGCCTGGCTTGATTTCTCCCATTCGCACCCCCAGCAGCTGGCAGAAGGGGGAACCAGCAGCCCTCGGTGGGGTATAGTGTGCATCACAGGGTGGCCCCAGGGCACCTGCGAGGATCCACACTCCCCTGCAAGTGTCCCCACACCTGGAGCCCTCCCTAGCCAGCCACAGCCAGCCACATGCCTGAGGAGTCCTCCCTTCCTTGTTCCCTTCCCAAGCCTTGCTTGGGTTTGGCTCTT
The DNA here is from genome assembly GCF_000956105.1 of Propithecus coquereli. NCBI lineage: Eukaryota > Metazoa > Chordata > Mammalia > Primates > Indriidae > Propithecus > Propithecus coquereli. The sequence goes on from NW_012150174.1 coordinate 8,449,110, forward strand.
CTGGACAGCTCAAGGCACCCCCTGGGGAGGAGCTGCAAAATGCAAATTGTATAATTTTGGCGATTCCACATACAAGTTAAATGTTCTCATATTTGCATTTACATTTTCATTGCACAATATAAAGATGAACTGTAAAATCCATGCCAGTAATTGAAAACTTTAATTTTTCTTAGAACATTAAACAACAAATGAAAAACACTATGACAAGTCAAAAGAGAGACAGCAGAAGAAAGGAAAAAGCTTTATCGATACCAGCACGTTTTTCCCGCATTTTAACCTTGAGATCCCACATTTTCATTCTGCACTGAGCTTCACAAATTATGTAGCCAATGCTGGCTACAACCTGCTCCTTGCCTAAGCCAACACTCGTGCAACCCTTGCAGCTGATCCTAAAACCAATGGCTACAACTCCGTCTCACAATCATGGTACTGTCTCTGAGTGCCCCATAGTGACTCGCGGCTCAAGACTGTATATTTCTCGCTTGTCTGAATGCAAAGTAAAAGTGGCTATTTTTATAGAACAAAAACCCAGGGAAAATATGGAATTCAGCCCATCTATATGCACTGCTGCACCTGAGACACTCAGCACACATAATAAATCTGTCTTTCGAAACTTGCTCCTTTGCAGTTTTGACACAGATAAATGACAAGTATTAAATCTTGAGGGAAAAGAACCAGCTGCTGTAGTTGTTGAATTACTGAGACAGAAGCCTCCAGGCTGATGCAAAATATCAGCCGGGGCCTCCTGGAAAGGGTGGGTGAGCTGGGAGAATGTCTCTGGCTCCACCGACCCAGAGGAACTCAGGGTATCGTCTAACACCACTGAACTAGAACTCTGGAAGCGGTTCTCAGAAACTTGGGCTTTGACCAGCAAGAGGACCTTTTGGGGGGCACATGCCCCCCAAAACCAGTGGTTCAGAACTTGGGTTGTTGTCTAAGAGACTTGTTCTTTAACTGGAATGGGTACTTGGTGAAGGAGCGAGGACTAGCAACAGACCTATTTGATCACTGTTCAGCACAACAGTATTGACAGCCATCAATGGTGACAACAGAGATAATTCTAGAATGTTAGAGCCAAAAATAGCTTGGAGATGATGTGTCCCTTCACTGCGGTGTTCCCCTGCCCCAGAGTGGAGCTCCTTGAGGGAAGGGCCTTGGCATCTTTGTTTTTACACCCCTGGTGCCCCACAAGTTGCCTGGAATGGAGTGCGGGTTCAGGGAACCTTTTTTAAAAAATTAAATGCACTCTAACTCCTTCATTCTTTATATGAGGAGACCACGGCCTGGTGAGTTTGGGCGGTATTCTCAAAATCACACAGCTAACTAAGGTCAAAGTGGGGACCAGAACCGAGTCGTCCTGACCCCCATGGGAGCTGTAGCTGTTCTATTCTGGAGAGGAAATCGGTGTCATTTTCTTTGACGGCTATACATGCTCCATACGGATGGAAAAGAATCTCAACAATGAGCTGCTTCCCAAAATGTTGGCAGAACTGAGGAAAGAGAAAGGATGGGTGCCCAGGGCTGGGCTCTGCCAAGACAGTGAGGGTTGATGGTTGCTCAGACAAGGAAGCCACCCTCCCGGCTCAGGGGGCCTGCCGCTGGGCCCAGCCAACACCCCAAGGTGAGAGCTCTTTGCAGGAAGATAATTGGCAATATTTATTAACTGCTTCTTCTGAGGCAGGAGCTCTTCTCAGCTATATGTGGATTAACTCACCTAATATTCATAATGGGCCAGTTAGGAGGGCACTATTATTAATTCTATTTGACTGCAACCAAGGGAAATTTGCCAGTGAGAGATAGTCAGGCTTCTAACCCGAGAGCCAGAAGCATCTCTTAGCTCTGCCACCCATCTGGCTGGGGGAAAGGGAATGCTCACCAGAAAGGAGGGGATGTCCTTCAGGAGAAGTAACCTCTGACTCCCTCAAAGACAGCAGAATCCAGCACTGGCTGTAGGGAAGGCCACTCCTGGGAGCGCCCCCAACCCAGTTCTGTTCCTAAGCTTAGAGCCAGATGCCTACATCCTTGTATACCCCTCATTCCATTGTCCCCCCTGTGGGGAAGAGACAGCATGGTGCACCCACAGAGCCCATGGTCCCTCCTACCTACTGGCTGTGAACTTGGACAGGTCACTTAATATCCCCAGGCCTCAATCCCATCATTCGCACACTGGATACCAGCAATGCTTCACAGGGTGGCCGTAGGGAATTAGCATGCATGCAAGCATGTTGTTGTAAATTGTTCAGTGTTAGCCAACTCTCAGCCCACTCCAGTTTGTTCATAACTACAACCAACTCCTTGAGAGCTTGAGAGCATGATGGACTTTGGAGCCAAACAGATATGGGCAAGTTACTGAACCTGTCTCAATTTCATTTTCCATGTGTGTGAAATGGGCATACGAGTAGTACCTACTATAGGAACGATTGAAGGCATATGCAATATGATGCCTGAACATTAACAGTAAAAAGTGTGTGTGCCTTTACATGAGTTCGTATATAATACAATAACTGATAATAGACTTTGGCCTGTGTACGTCAGTATTAATTCTTTTCAAACCAGGGGAAAAGGACAACGCCTTGTAAAGTTCTCGGCTTTGTTTCCAGCATGCGGTTTGTGTTTGAAAAATACAGGCTACTAAGGTAATGTAATCACCGTGGTGTCATGGCTATCAGTGCTGCACTGACAGAGAGACGCTAATGACTCCTGTGCACGTCAGAGCTAAGAGCCCTGGAATCTGGGAAATTGGGACTCTGTACTTTTTAGCCTGGTCTGGTCCAGATTACAGGGCTGGACTTTATCCTTAATTCCCCACTGTCCCAGACCTTGCAGGGGTGGTTTCATGGACCTGCAAACTATGCCATTGCACAGGGCCCTGCATTCAGAAGGGGCCACACTCAAAAAGGCCCTGTGCTTGGTTCAACGCTCTGCTGTTGCCATCTTGACATTCTCGATAATTTTTCAACAAGGGCCCCCACATTTTCATTTTGCACTGAGCCCCACAAATTATGTAACCAGTCCCACTGCCTGGTACACTGGGACCCTCTAGGACTGGTGCCTAGAATCTACCTGGTTCCTGCCACCTTCCTGCCCTAAGCCCAATCCTATGTCCTGTGCCCTGAGCACCATATCTGACCCACGCAGTCACAATCCTGACTGCAGCCCTGGTGAACTTGTGAAGTGAGGTGCAATTTAGCAGTCAGATGACAGGGATCTGTTCCTTGCCTCTTCCAGCTGCTCGTGGCTGCGGGCACTCCTTGGCACGTGGCCCCGTCACTCCCACTGCAGTTTGCATCTTTGAGGCTCTCTCTGCTCCATCTTCCTGCCGCCTTCTCTGTGCATGTGTCCAATCGCCCTCTGCCTCCCTCTTCAGAGGATCATGTGACTGCACTCAGGACCCACCTGGCAAGCCCAGGACAACTCTCCACATCAAGATGATTACATTAGTCACTCATATCTGCAAAGACCTTGTTTAGCCATATAAGGTAATAATAGCAGATTCCAGGCAAGAGGACATGGATATCTTTTTGGGGGTATTTTCCAGCCTACCAAATCTGCAAACACGCAAATCACTGGGGGAGTAAGAGAGAAAAAGAAAGGATCTCTCAGCCCTGTCAGAAGCATTCCTGAGCAGCCTCCAAGCAGCGCAGTCCGGCCAAGAGAACCGCTCCACTGTACTTAGTCTGATCCTCTGAGGAAGGGAAGGGTTGGGAAGGTTTGGGAAGAAGGCAGCAGGGAATCCCTGGGAAGGGGGTCTTGTAAGGATAGCAGAACTGAAAGTCAGGCTGCTCAGGCGTTTCCACATTCCTTTCTCACGTGCTTTTTCCAGCTTTGCAGGTAAAATATGTGTGAAGACCATTGAATCTATTAAGAATTCTGCTCCAGGACCATCGTGTTTTCAAACGGGGTCTAAAAATCCATCTTCCCCCATTCCCTTTTGAAGCCATTGTTCTTTTCCCGTCTTATACTCAGCTGGAACTTTCTGCTTCTGCTTCCGGCTGGGTATGCTCACATTCTTCCTCATCCTTCCACGTGGGACAGATCACTCCCAATCCCGGAAACCCTGAGGGGCCACATACAGTCACCGTCAAAGGGTAGAAGGTACAGTAACTTTTTCCTAGAAAAAGAAGGGAAGAGAATGACTAGAAAGCAGATGCTCTTAGATAAGGCAAAACCCCTCAGGAAAAGTCTCTCTCAGACCTGATTCTATGCAGGAGGGGGCGCCCCTGGTCAGCGGGGGCTTTGATGGACCCCAGGAGCAGGAGTTGAGAACCGAGGCAAACTGTGGAATGAACAGTCTGTCTTTTGTACGTGTACACACCTCTAGCAATGGGGCCAGGTGAGAGGTAAGGGTGCACCACCACCCCTCTGTGTGAGACACCGGGGCAGCCTCAATCCAGGAGTGGCCGGGGCCGGTCTCAGCCAGCATCGCCCAGGTCTGTTGCTCTAGGCCTTCCCATTTCCTTCACACTCCTTTCTGGGCTGGGATAGCCCGGTCTCCCGTGTCCTGGCACCAGAGTGGACACACTAACTGCTCAATTTCATTCTTCAGACAGCAGACTTTCTCAGCTAAGCTTCTATTGCTCTAGCTAATCCTGACCTATTTGCTACTGCACTAGTCTGTGCAGGAGCTTCAGCTTTCCTCTAATTAGAATGTGTGTCTGTAACAGTCAGGGTTGGACCAGAGAAGCAGAACAAGTAGAAGAGCAAGAGACATAGGTAGAAATAGATGTAGATATAGATGATATAGATTATATTAAGGAATTTATTACAGGGAACTGACCTATGCATTGCGGGAGCTAGTTAAATCGCCCCGGGAAGGCTGCCTCTGTGTCTCATGCTGGAGCTTGAAGTCCACAGAGCAGGCATCAGGAAGGGATATTCATGTACAGGCTGGAGCCTTGCAGGCACAAGCCAGGACCCCCACAAAGACAGCCTGGAACTCCCCTATCCTTGTCACCTCTGACCTTGGTGGGGAGGAAATCCTGCGTAGACTGGGCCCCTCATCGCTGAGCCAAACACACACACCTGGCCCAGCTATTGCTTCACACCAAGGAGGTGAGTGAGCGGGTTAACAACAACATGAGTGTGCTACAAGATAGCTACTGCCTCCCTTTGCCCTCCAAAATCTTGAGAGAATCTCCCTTGGACCCACCCTAGCAAGAAACACATGGAAGGAAAATTCTTGTATGTCAACAAGCCAAGTTGACACGTTACAAAGCCATCACAGTTTCTTAGGTCAAACACCCCAGGAAATAGACTCTAAGATGGAGATGTACATGCAGGAGATTTACTGGGGCGAGTTCTTGGGAGTGCAGGAAGCAAGATGGGGCAGAGGGAGAAAGTGGACTGAGAGGCAGTCACAACAGGAACCGATTCTGGGTGGAGCTCTGGAGCAGGGGTGGCCCTCAGGGTTGTCTGGAATTGAGGCAAGGCTGCCTCGGGACATAGTGCATGACATTGGGTGATGCGGAGAGGTGGAGGGCAGTGTCCAGAGGGGACATAGTGCATGACCTTGGGTGATGCAGAGAGGTGGAGGGCAGTGTCCGGAGGGGGCTCGGCTATGAGCCATGAGCAGCCACCACCCCGGCAGCTGGAGGAATGACGGCCTCAGTCCCAGAGAGGGATCCGGATGGGTACCACAGTATCCAGTGCAACCTGCTTCACAAAATGCCCTTGCCTGTGACGAATGTATAAAATCTCTGCCGGAAGAGGGGTTTTCCGTGGGATAACAACAGTTCATGTACATGTGGATGATCCCAGTCATGACTTGAGGTTCGTTGGTTTAGTGGCTGTTTCCTTGTCCTCTCCCTCCACATCTTTTCCCAACCGCGGTGGCTAGAGTAGGAACTTCTCACAGCCTCCCTGGTATGTTTCTTTTTAACTGCTGCGTGCCTCCTATGGTTACATGGGTGTCCCCCTATCACCAGGCTTCCCTGAAAGAACCTGGGTTTGAGAAATGTGGAATTCTAGGAAGTAATACGAATTTTCTGAATTTTGTGCAAAGTGAGCTTGGAAAGGTGGGGCTGAGACCCACTTTCAGAAAGGCTGCCTGAGAACCTCATTCGCTTTGCTCTGCTGGGTAGAGGGGCAGGGACAGGAGCTTTGGCTCCGCCCTCTAAGTCATTTTCCTAGTGACAGTGCAGGATCCACAAGTGGCAGAAAAAGAGGCTGCTGTCTGTCATTTCCCAGAGCCATCAAACTATCTGTTTACTCACAGCTATCCTTAAATATCCTCAGAGTAAAATTATCCTTGGAATCTGGGTGTCACATGTAAATACAAGCGGACAAATGCAGAAAGTCTGTCCTTACAGTGTCTTCTACCGCAGTGAACGCCATCAGTCTCCAGCCAGAATCAGAGCAGTCTCCTCAATACCTTCCTTCCTGCAGCCCTTGCAGCCCCCAAAACTGTCGCTCTTACCCCTTGAAGAATGCTCCGGTCCTCCCTCCCGCATCTCTCCTCCTCACTGCTGCCTCCCCACCTTCGCGCTGCCGCCAGCCCTCCTCTGGGCCCCTGCAGTGGCCTCTAAATCTGTCTCGCTGCAGCTTCTCCTGCCCCCTTCCAATCTGTTCACCAGCCCACAAACAGAACGGTCTTTTAAACATGCAATTCTTAGTATGCATTTCCTTCCCTTAAATTCCTTTGGTGCCTTCCTACCTATGGTGCTCAGAATAAAAAGCGAATTTCCAATGTGGTCTACAAGCCCCCACAAGGCCCTTCAAGGCCTCAGGCCTCACTTTGCGCCTGGCCGCACCCCACTTGTGCCCCGCCAGGCTGGCCTTCTCCCTGCGCCTCCCCTGGGCCTCCCTTCTGTCACCCTTGCCCACGTGCCACCCACTGTGGTTCAGTGGTTGCTCGTGCAGGCTCCGCAGTCGGACTGACAGGCTTCCAGTCCCTGGCTGTCACTGTTTTTTTAAACTGTGTGGTCTAAGACGACGACTTGCCAAAGCCAACTACATTTCAGTCTCCTCGTCTGTACGATGGTGGCAACAGGAGGAGTACCTGTGGCCATGGGGTAAAGGAAACGCTGTATGTAAGAGAGGACTTGGCACCGGGCACGCAGTGCATGCTCAAGGACATCAGCTATGGTCACAATTTGTCCTTCAGTTCTCAGCCCAAGCGTTGTTCCTCAGAGAGGCCATCTCTGGAGGCCCTCCCCGAGCCAGGTCTGGTGTCCCCCCCGGTGCTGTCGTGGTCTCCTGTCCCTTCCTTTCATAGCACGGACTGCAGCGTGCATTTGTCTGCCCTCTGCCCCAGGCCACAGCCCCATCGGGGCAGAAACACCACCTGTTGCTATCCATTATGTCCCCAGGGGCTGCCCAGTTTCTCCAAATAAACATTCCCTTTTCTGGTGCAGTCGGGAGGGTGTGGGTACGGGACGTGGTACGTGCTTTCTGCCACCATATATGGAGTCGGAGAGTCGGGAGGCAATAGAAGGCATCTGAGACGTGTCCTGGGCAGCACTCCCAGCGGCTGACAAACACTGCAGGAATGAGCCGCTCGGCTCTCGTGAGCTCTGGGAGAGCAACCCGCGCAGCTCCATTCGCTGCCTGCCCAGCTGGCGCCCGAGCTCAGAGCAGGATCCTCGCAGCGGGGCACTTCACCGTGCGGGGCGGCCCTTCCCACCTGCAGGAACTCCCCAGCCTGTGAGACACCCCCACGGGTCCAGCCTGGCTGTGGAGCTGTGTCGTTTTGATTTGATTTCCACGTCTGCCCACCAAGCATCAACGCTGCATCTGAGCCAGCCGCAGTTCAAACTGAAGGGCCGCAGCAATGCCTCTGTTATGCCTTGGGAGGACGGAATTCAAGTCACAGCACTGCCATTAACTCTCTGTGTGACCTTTACCAGTCACTTGGACTCCCTGATTCATTTAACTTATTTGTAAAATGAAGCACTGAGACAGATGACGTAGCTCCAGCAAGCTGGGTGCTCGGCTAGCCCAACCTCTTGGAGAACCTGCCCCCACCACGCTGATGTCAGTTCTAGGTGACATGGGATCCCACTCAACACACACACCCGACCGGACTGAGGGTGGACACCTCACCCAGGCTGGGTCTCAGGCCACAGAGGCGGCTACGTGGTGTTGGGCGCCATGGCTATAGGTTGGGAGAAGCCAGGGCCAGGCTGGCACCAATGTCAGGAAGAACCACACAGTAGCTGAATTTGAGGTGTGTTAACTGCAGGCCTTGGTGAAGGAACTGCTCCCAGAGAATGGAGCGGAGAGAGACACGTGACACCAGACAAAGTCAGAGAGAGGCGTCACCTGAGGACTCTCAGTCTCTGTGAGGCCCACCTGTGATTCCTGCAGTTGGCGCCTGGAAATCCACCTGTACCCCTTCATTTAAGTGGGGTTCAGATTGTTTCTCTTCCATTAACAAAATGATTGCCGACTAAAACGTCTTCTCATATTGGATGTCAATTAAACAAAACCTCAACCAATACGAATGCCCTGATCATGACAGCTTTAAGCTTTTCAAGGACCTCTGCCTTCACTTGCCTCATTTGAAAACCCAACAGACCAGGGGAATTGATGCTGTGGGAAGGGTTTTCATTGCACAAGCAGGAAACCAAGACCCAGAGAGGGCAAAAGACACACTTGAGGTCCCTTAGTGGGCTGGTGGCAGTCAAGGTGAAAGCAAAGCTCTGCCTGTACATTCCAGAGAGCATCCCAGCAGTGCCATCAGGGGCCCCTCTTTCCCCGGTACCACCCCCGCCCAGGCCAAGGCTGTACGAAGTCAGAGCTGTCTGCAGAATTCTGCTATGGAACAGCATTTGCCGCTATCTGCGTTCTTGAAAGTAGCAAGACAGAGACCGGAGACTGGAGCTGGGGCGTGGGTGTGGGCACAGCACTCAAGAGAAAGCTATGTGGACCCCTGAGCTGCAGAATGAGACAACAGACGCAGGCCCAGAGAACACAACCCGGCCTCCAAGCACGGTCTGGATGAATGCCCACAGGAAAGCGGAAGCCTTCCTAAAGTGGGGATGGGGATTCATCTAAGTGGGAGACATTCGAAGGTGGTTGCCCTGGGCTACGGGCAGCACCGGGGAGGGAGCCCAGGAAGGAAATCACTAGAAGCATCAACCTGAAAATCCCAGAGCCTGGAGAGGATGGTGAGGCAATTTCTTGCTAATTATCCCAAGACCTTTTTGCTCTATTAAATATTTAGAGACGGGGTCTTGCTGTGTTGTCCAGGCTGACTTAAAGTCATCCTCCCGCTGCAGCCTCCCACAGTGCTGTAAAGGCATGAGCCACCGCACCTGGCCTAAAGATAGGGCTTTTTAAAGATGTCATTCCTATGAGCAAAAAGTTGTGTATTTGGAACAGATGTTCGCATTACAATAAAACTCATCATTTTGAACCTTTGTTATCACTGTCATCTCATATCAGGCACAGGCATGGCACAGAGTAGGCTCTTTATGGAGAAAATTAGTGATTGGTCTGAGCCTGGGACTAGGTCAGCTTTAAGCACCTTTATTATTTCATTTTACAGATCAGGAACTGAAGCTTTAGAATTTAAGATCACGCAGCTAATATGTGGTAGTCTCATCCCAGAATGCTTGGCTTAACCTTTGGGCTGTGTTTGCTATTTCTTTCATTCATATTTGGACAGGACTAAAGCAGGGTGGGCAGGCCGGCGGGAGTGTGCATAATTTCCCGGGGCCCAGGAATCTCCAGGGGGCCTGGAGCCTACCACACGGCTTAGGAACACAAAGTGTGGGAAGACTTCCAGCTCGTCCACCTCTGCTGAGGGGCCTGGACAATGCTCCTCACCAGAGTCTGGGCCTTTTCCTTTCTGGCTGCCCTGTCTATGAAGCAGTAGAGTCTCTGAAAGAGCGAGGGGCAGAGTCAGGGAAACCAGGATTATGTACCACGTGCAGGTCTCTTCCCCTCTCTGGGCTTCAGGTTCTCTGACACAAAACACAGGTAGATGAGATGGCCTTTCGCGTCTCCACTCACATCTTCTATTTGCAGATGATTCTCGTGATTCGTCTGAATTCTACCCACAGAGAAGAAGCTTATTTAAGTTTCAGGTGAAATAATTCAACAGCTGGCACATGGTAGGCTCTCAGTAAATGTCCAGAGTAATTTAAGGGACGTCTCAGGCATCTAGAATTTCTCATCATATCTGTGTCCATTCCCATAATTTCCTAACACTCGATGAGCCATGAGGGCTGTTGTAAAGCCTGTGGTTTATGAAAAATAGTTCAGGGCTCAAATCCCAACCAAGGGGCATGAAATCTCTGGGAGGAAGAGCCCAGAAAGTGATGGAGGCTGACAAAGAGACAGCATAAAAGAAAACTAGACCAGTCTCATTCATGAATATAAACGGGAGGATTCTAGACAAAATGCCAGAAAATTGAATTCAATAGTATATTAAAAGAATAATTTACCACAACCAAATAAGGTTTACGAAAGGATGCAAAGCTGTTTTAATATTAGTAAATCTGTTTATAAGACGTATCAACGGGTCAAATAAGAGAAACCATATGATTATCTCAATAGGAGCAGGGAAATCATTCATGAAAATTCAGCATCAATTCGTAAAGGGGACATTCTCTAACATACTAGAAATAAATGATATAAGTGGATAGTTATGAGGTTTTTTTTAGGGGGAGACCAGTCCACATTTCAATGCTCTCCCTATGTTTGGGAAATTCCCCACTTTCTGAGTTTTGATGGGAGGCAGAGCTGTCTTCCACCGCAGAAACACGGAAAATGCCAGACGCTCGCTGTTCTGAGTTGTGGCCCCAGCCTGCAGCAACAGTGAGGCCTTTGGCCTAAGCTCAGATGGTCGAGCAAAGAAGCCAGGTGGCAGAGAATCTTTTATGGTGGTTCCAGTAATAGCGACATCAGTTTCCAGGGACACAGAGACAGAAGCATAAGTAGCTGTATCCAGGCTCCACGGGCCAGCAGTGTTGGTTGTCCAGATGTGACATCCCACATTCAAAGGTGGTGACAGCCACTCCTCTCTGTTCTGTGTTGTGATCTGAACTGTAGTGCCAGCTGCTCAGGAACCCTTTGTTCCTGACTTGCTGGTGGTTTTCTGAGCCATCCGGAATCCTGTGTATAAATTCCTTTTCTGCTTAAATCAGCCAGAGTCAGTTTTTGTTGCTGGCAGCTAAGAAATCGTAAAGATGCAGAAGGCCATTTCCTTAATATGACAAATAATGTCTTTTTCCCCAAAATCTGTAGCTAAAAATAATACCTAAATGATGATATTCCTATTAAAAGAAAGAATGAAACAAGAATCACTGCTAATACCATTGTTATTAAATTTTTTGCCTGTTTATCCATCTCTTTTTTAAAAATCAGGTTTATTGAGATATAATTTGCATGCAATAAAATCTACCCCTTAAACTGTACAATTTGATGAATTTTGGAAAATAGATGGGGTCATTGAAGCACCGTGATATTAAATATGCAGAGTATTTCCATTACCCCGGAAAGTTCCCTCAAGCTCCTTTATAATTAATTCCCTCTTCCACCCCAGCCCTGGAAACCATTGATCTGATTTCTATCCCTATAATTGGCCTTCTCCAGAATGTGATATAAATAAAATCATACGGTAGCCTTTTGTGTCCTCCTTTCACTCAGCATACTGTTTTTGAGATTCGTCCATGTTGTTGCATAAGTGTTAGTCCATCGTATAAATATTCCAAAATTTGTTCATCCATTCAGTGAGGATGCACGTTGGGTTGTTTTCAGTTTTGGACTATTACGATTAAAGCTGTATAAGCGTTTGTGTATAGATTTTTATATAAACACATTTTTTCTTGGGTAGATATCTAAGAGTGGGAATACTGGACCATATTAAATAAACTTTCAACTTTATAAGAAACTTCCAAGTTGTTTTTCAAAGTGGCCGCACTGTTTCTCATTCCCGCCATCACTGTGTGAGAGCTGCAGGCTGCATCCCCAGCAGCGCGTGGTATTATCAGTTTTTAAACTTTAGCTACCTAGTAGATGTACGATGCTATGTTGGTTTAATTTTAATTTTTATTTCTCTAATAATTGATGATGTTGAGCACCTTTTCATTTGTCTATTTGCCACCAATTTATCTTTTTTAGTGAAGTATCTGTTCAGATTGTTCACCAATTTATTTATTTGGCTGCTTCTCTTATTATTGAGTTGTAAAGATTTTTTATACATTCCAAATGCAAATTCTTTGTCAGCTTTGTGTTTTGAAGATATTTCCTTTTAGTCCATGGTTTGTCTTTTCATTTTATGAAGAGTATCTTTCAAAAAAGCGAAAGTTTGAGTTTTGATAAAGTTCAATTTATCATTTTTTTCTTTTATGATGTCATTTCGTGGCCCGTCTAACAAATTGTTACCCAACCCAAGGACACAGATTTTTTTTCTTTTATGCCTTCTTCTAAAAGTTTTATAATTTTAGCTCTTATGTTGGAATCTATGATTCATTTTGAATCAATTTTTGTATATAGAATGAGAAAAGGGTCAATTTTTTTTTTTGCATAGGAATATAAAAATTTCCCAGAATAGTATTATTATTTAACATTCTTCTAGAGGTTCTGGTTGGTATAGTGAGATACAAAACATAAGTAATAATTATTGGAAAAGAGAAAAACCAACCATTATTATTTACAGTCAGTATAATTTCATGCCCTAGAAACTCAAGAGAATCTCCTGAAAATACATAGAATTAATAAGAATTCAATAAGATGATTCATTACAGAATAAACATGCAAAAATCAATAACCTTTCTATATTCTAACAGTAATAATTTAAAGAATATTAAAAAAAATTAAAGAATACCATGCACAATAGCAGCAAAGTCATGCTGGAAGAAAGAAAGAGAGAGAGAGAGAGAGAAAGAAAGAAAGGAAGGAGGGAGGGAGAGAGGGAGGAAGGAAGGAAGGAAGGAAGAGAACAGGGCCTATACAACGAAAATCAGAAAGTTTTACTGAGGACATAGAGGAAACTAACTCAATATAGACATGTCAATCTCTTAAATGGAAAAAATAATATAAAGATGTTAATTTTCCCAAATGAACTTATAATATGTGAAGTTTGGGGAGAACATGACAAATTATTCTAAAATTCATCTGGAAGAGTGAACAGGAAAGAATAACTGAAAAAAAATGTGTTGAAGAGCAGTGAGGGGGACAAGATATGAGGATATTTTATAAAGATATCATAATTAGAACATTGTGTTAAGGGCCCAAAATCAAATAGATGGATCAATACACAAGAATGGAAGAATTAGTCTGAACTAAAACTTGAAATATATTAAAACTTTATGTATGATCACAGGAACATCACTAACCAGTTGGGATCAGGATTTATTTATTACAGGGTAGCAAGAATGGTAGAAAGGAGACCAGTTCATGGGCTATTGGAATAGTCCAAGAGAAATATGATGGTAGAGAATTTCTCTGGGTTCCTAAGCCATAGCTGGTGACTGTGGAATCAGCAGGCCAGTAGGAACACCGTCTGGGAACAGGGCATCCCAGGCTGGTGGGCAGGAGTGCAGGGAGAGTCAGGCACATCCAGTGCCCTCAACAACAAAGCTGAATAACCCACCGGCTGGCAAAGGAAAAAGACATGAAGGGCCCATAGCCATTTCCACAGATCAAGCAACAAAGGGTGAATTTGGAGCTGAGAGGTAACACATTGATAACTGACACAGATGCAAGTGCCAAGCCACACTTTCCAAACACACTTAGGGTCTCAGCTCTGGACACAGTTGCTAACATCCTAGTGGCCAAAGCAAGTCACCTGAGCAAGGTCACAATCAATCGGGTGGGGGAAGTATACTCTGCAAAGAGGGGGAGGAGAGTCAATATTTGCAAAAAAATAATCCAAATGATCACACGAATAGCACTAGTAGAATGTGCCAAAGCATTGACAGGGAATGTAAAGAAATGGGTTGATGCTATAGTTTGGATGTTTGTTCCCCAAACCTCATGTTGAAATTTGATCCCCAACATTGGAGGTGGGGCCTAATGGGAGGTGTTTGGGTCATGAGGGTGGATCATTCCTGAATGGCTTGGTGTCATCCTTCTTGTGATAATGAATGAGTCCTCACTCTATTAGTTCCCAGGAGACATGGTTGTAAAAAGAGCCTGGCACCTCCCCCCTCTCTCTCTTCCTCTCTCACCATGTGATCTCTGTACACGCTGGCTCCACTTTGACCGAGGCCCTCGGCAGAAGCAGATGCTGGTGCTATGCTTCATTTACAGCCTGCAGAATCATGAGCCAAATAAATCCCCCAGCCCAGGTAGTCCTCTATAGCAACACTAAAATAACTAAGACAGAAGAGTTTTACAGTTTGGATATGAGCAGCTGGGTGGATGATAATGCTATTTACTAACCTAGGAAGGACCAGAGGATGAACAAGTTTGCTGGTAAAATCAAAAGTTTTCTTTTGGATTTGTTGAACATCAACATCTAAGAAGACATGTCAAATAGGCAGTCAGACATGAGTCTGGGGCTCAAAAGAAGGATCGTGTCTAGAAACATAAGCATGATAATCATCAGCTTATAGAAAGTGTTTTATGCCATGGATCTGCTTGAAGTCACCTGGGGAAAGAGTGTAGCTGCAGCATAAGAACCATCCAAAGATGGAGCCCTGGGCATTTCAGTGTTTGGGCAACAGGTAAGGGAGAAATATTCAATGGAATTGCAAAGGAATCGTGGATGTTGTGGAAGAAAACCAGGAGCCAAGGGAAAAAGGTGTTTGAAGGAAGAAGGGGTGTCAACCCAATTACAATGTTGCTGGGAATTTGCACAAGACGAGAACAGAGATGGAGGTTGTTGGAGACCTTGGCGAAAGCTACGTAGGGGACCAACTCTAGGCAGCACTGTGTTAGATGCTGGAGATAAAGAGATGAATAAGATACATTTCTTGCCCTTTAGGAAGTAGCAGTCTGGCGAAGAAGGCAGACATGCAAATAAATCATTGCAATACAGCGTGGTAAATCTTATAATAGAAAAACAGTTTCCTAAATGTGTTCCACTGAACACTATTTGAGGGAGATGTTAATCAGAGCCCTAAAACCAAAGTGTTCCAAGACCAGATAAACTTAGCAAATGCTTCAGACTAAATCCCCATCTCAGAACACTTCTGCGACGCGCTAACGTTTCAAAGGTCCTGAGAAATTCTGGAGTGAAGAAATCTGACTAACTTTGTTTCATGATTGGACAAAAAATATATATTTTAATAGATTTCAATTTTAGTAGAAGATTTCATGTTTTAGCATGTCTGTTAACATTCTCCAGACAAGGACAGATTTTTCTGAACTCCAGTTTGGGAAGCACTAAAAATAATGTATTAATGAGTTGGGGGATCCCTGGGGACAACACTACATTTTTGCTTGGGAAAATCAGAAGCAGTTACCAGATAGGAGAAGGTGTTGGAGCCAGCAGCCTGTCTGGGGCCGCAACTTGTCCCTTCTTATGTCAAGAGTCCAAGAATTTTATGAAGATGTTTAAGTGACTTGAATGTCCTGCAATACCACCTGTGGGCCACACGGCCAAGCTGACACACAAACAGGAAACACCAAGCCTCTGATGCATTTGGTGCTGCTGTCACGTGGGAGATCCAGGGACTACTGGAGACAGGAGAGACAAAGGGAGGATAAAGCTCTTTCCAAATCCAAGGAGGCAGGACCCTGGAGAAGAAGGAAGCCTCTTTATAACGACGTTCAAGAATTGCTTTGTTTAACGTCCTCAGAACAGAAGGAAAAGAAGAGGCTTCTCTCTAAAACATTTGCATCACCAGAATATCTGGTGGCAAAATCCATAAAAGTTGCAAGTCTCCTTAATATTGAAGGCTACACAATGCTCTGAAAAACAAACAAAATACAGATTAACAGAACTGCAGAGCTGCAAGTACCCTGGGAGCTCAAGGGCTGAAGTGAGTCAGCTGAGGACCAGAAAGAGTAAGTGACTTGCCCAGGGTCCCCTCACCAGCCAGGACTGGCCTGGGACTGAGACCTGCCAGGCAGCGGCACCAACCGCAGAGCTCTTGGTGCTATGTTCAGGGCTCAGGAAACCATCGCGTTGTGCCATGGGATCCTGTCTACACACCCCCGCCTTGTCTGGCACCCCCAAGAGTTAAGGGGAAACAGTACCGATTCCATGGCAGAAACAGCCACAGGTGGAAGGGAAATAAATGACACTGAGGAGCTGCTCAGGCAGGT
Organism: Propithecus coquereli; assembly: GCF_000956105.1. Taxonomy (NCBI): domain Eukaryota; kingdom Metazoa; phylum Chordata; class Mammalia; order Primates; family Indriidae; genus Propithecus; species Propithecus coquereli. The sequence goes on from NW_012150174.1 coordinate 8,465,271, forward strand.
GGCCTGAAGGCAGACTGGCTCGCATCAGGAACGGGGAAGCTAGATTTCCCTGACATGTGCCCTGGATCCTGTGGCCCAGCAGCAGGGGGATGGGAACGACTGTCCCAGTCGGCCCCCCTCCCCGGTGGCCATGTATGACAGGACACAGCAGCGGAGCTCATGGACCCGCATTCCCGGGGCAACCGCTCACGAGTTGCAGCAGAGCTGAGAGGTCTGGCTTCTCATTAACATGGCAGCCTCCCCAGAGGTAGGAAAATTAGTGAAAATTAAATCACCAGCTGGCTCCTCAGCAATTTCAGGCCTTCTTCAATTTTTCCCTGACAACAAAGGCACTGCAGGCAGCAGAGACCCCATTAATACTCTGTTGCACAAATGCATACTGCTGAACAAAAATCAATTCCTTAGTCCACACTCTGGGATTCACAGTGTTTTCTGCAGTGTCCTACCCCGGGCAGGTGGGGACTGGCAAAGGGAGCGAGGCACCAGGGCTCTCGCCAGACCTACTGGTGGGGAGCAAGAGGAAATCCTGACCCGGCAGGGCTGGGGCGTGGTGGTGGGGAGCTGCCAGGAGGCTGGGATGTGCAGGGCGCAAGGTCCAGAGGCTGTGGCAAGGCCAGGCATGGCTGCAGCGGGTTCCAGAGCCTGCCAGGGGGGCTATGGGTACAGGAGTCCAAAGAGCAGAGGGCGCCTCAGTAATACGGTTCTGAGCGATGGCTCAGTATAGCAGGGCCCTATCCAATGTCCAGCAGTGAAGCGAGTGGTGGCTTCACTGCCCAAGGTTGGACAGGGGAGTTTGAGGGTAAGGGACCAGAGTCTGGCACAGGGGACATGGGGCAGAAGTCCTGACCTATGGACTGAGATAGCATGGTGAAGGCAGGGGTGTGAGAGTAGTTATTTCTCTCTGGGACTCAACCCTAGAAAATTGTCAAGGAACCCCTTGTCCCGATTAGGGTTACAGAAGCCAGTCCACCCTTGGGGCTTCAATAGTTCCAGCTGTGGGAAGTAAAGACCACCAGGGCACAGGAACTGCAGCACTCCGGGTATAAGGGGACCACAGGGGCACTGTCCCACCTCTTCTTCATTGCTCTTCTAACATTTTTGAAGACTCCTGCTGCATACAAGATCTTTGCTTTAAAGGGTTGTGTAAGTCACTGTTTTGAGGTGTCAAAGAGAAAAGGATAATCTATTTGGAGCTCTTTGCCTTGCAAAGAATCAAATTGTCCTCTGACTGGCTGAAGAGCAGAGATGAGGCTTATTGCAGCGGCACAGAGAGACCTTAGGCAAAAGGGGCAGGATAGGACGCAGCCAGGCCCCACGGGATCTCACCTGAACGTCTCAGTCTCCCAAAGGCCACACGGGCTCTATTTCCACTTCATTCTTCTCTTGATCAATCAGCTTCCTCTGCTTACACAAAGCCCCAATCCTCACTCTAGGTCAGCAGTCCCCAAGCTTTTTGGCACCAGGGGTCAGTTTCACGGAAGACAATTTTTCCATGGACTGGGGTGGGGGGATCATTTTGGGATGATTCAAGTACATTACATTTATTGTGCACTTTATTTCTATTATTATTACATTGTAATATGTAATGAAATAATTATACAACTCACCATAATGCAGAATCAGTGGGAGCCCTGAGCTTGTTTTCCTGCAACTAGCCTGTCCCATCTGGGGGTGATGGGAGACAGTGACACCAAAGTGTGTTGCTTATGTCCAGTCTACTCTGTAATCTCGTTTTGGTTGCTATCACTGCAGAAAACCCTGCTTCACAGAGACAGGATGTTGGAAATGGAAGCAGGCTTTTCAGTGCTTTTGTGGCAATCTCAGGAGATTTAAAGTCGTCTCAAACATACTTTTAGGGCCACCGTCATTTGTGATCTTAAGCAGTTGATCTTATTCTATCAATAGCATGGACAAAGTCAATTCACCTTGCTTATTCACAAATGGATTGTAGACCCATTCCCTCCCAGTTCAGGAGTCTTTTGTGGTTGGGAAGTGATGCTCAAACTCTTTTGAAAGCTGAGATAGGTGATCATGCACCAGCTGGGAGTAAGAAGGCCCTGGCTCAGTCCCTACAATATCTCTGCTAATGTCTGAAACATGTAAAAAATCCCAATGTTCACTCATTACCCCCATAATTCCAGTTTGGCTTTGAATGCAGCCACTTTACCTGCTGACTTGAACACAGTTGCCATTCTCCCCTGGAGTGGCAGATTGAGTTCATTGAGCAGGTTGAATATGTCACACAAGTAAGCAAGTTTTGTGACCCATTCTGTGTCACTGAAATGTGCTGCCAGTGGTGACTGTTTTTCTAAAAGAAATCTCTGGAGCGGCTCTCCTTACTCAAAAACTCTGGCCAGTGATCTACCTTTAGGAAGCCATCTCACTTCTGTGTGTAAGAGAAGATGTGTGTGCTCTTCATCCATCTCCTCACAGAGCTGCATGAAAAACATGAGTTAAGGGCATGTAATTTAATGTGGTTGATAATTTTAATCACATCCTGCAAAACGTTGCTTAGTTCAGGTGACATTTTTCGACTAGCCAGCATTTCTCTATGGATGTCACAGTGCATAGACTCATATTCAGAATCGATCTCCTTGACCTGGGTAGTGAAACCAGAAAGTCATCCAGTCATGGCAGCTGCTCCATCTGTGCACATACTGACACCGAATGACCAATTCAGTTTTCCTGATATGTAATCATTCAAAGACTTGAATAGTTCTGCAGCTGTGGTGTTTGTTGGCAACCAAAGTGCACATAACATATCCTCATGCACATCCTCCTGAAAAATATATTGCACGAAAACAAGCATCGTTGCCTTGTCAACATCAATAGATTCATCAACCTGGATTGCTTATCACAGTGACTTATTAATCCCCACACTTGTGCCTCAATATCCTCTGCTGTTTCATCAATTTGTCTAGTTACAGTGCTAGCCTAAAGAGGAACATGTGCCACCCTTTGAACTGCAGCCTCTCCTAAAAGTTCACAGCAAATGTCCTTGGCAGCAGGCAGGATCAACTCTTCACCAATAGTAAAGGGCTTAGCTTTAGCAATGTGGTAGCCACTAAGAATGATGCTCTCAATGCAGACACATTTGATGAAGCGGTGGCCTTCAATAATTGCTTCTGCTCTTTCTGTTCACATTTTTTTCTTTTGAAAAACTCCAAATGCTTGTCTTCTAATGCAGGGTGCTTGGTCTTCATGTAGCGACGCAGTTTTGAAGGTTTCATGGCTTCACTGGATAGCCAGTCGCCACGTATTATACAAAGTGCGCTTGGAGAATGTGAATCACCTGTTGCAGTGAACCCATAATTTAAATAGTTCTCTTGGTATTTTCTTTAAAATGCAGCTTTCATTTTGTTGGCAGTCTTAGAGTCTTCTGCTGTCTCATCATTGTGTCTTTTCCCATTTTCAAAGAAGGTCTCCAGTGACGTTTGTTTTTCACTCATTTTTGCTAGGGTCAACTTGTGGGCTTACCAAAACTGTGACTGAGACAAGTGCGCAGTGCGGGAAAGAGGTGCGGATGGAAGTGGTAAATAAAATAGCGGATGGGCATGTGGACTAAAATAAGTGTTGGATGCTGACTTAAAGCCTGCCATCAGATGCAGCTGTACAATTGAAGTATTAATACATCAACTCACTTGCCACTATAAAGCCTGCCACCAGATGCAGCTTAATTGTCACTTGCCACTCACTGATAGGGTTTTGATATGAGTCTGCAAGCAATTAATTTGTTATGGTCTCTGTGCAGTCAAACCTCTCTGCTAATGATAATCCATATTTGCAGCTGCTCCCCAGGGCTAGCATCACCATCTCAGATCATCAGGCATTAGATTCTCACAAGGGTGGGCAACCTAGATCCCTCCATGCACGGTTTACAGTAGGGTTCGTGCTCCTGTGAGAACCTAATGCCACCACTGATCTGACAGGAGGCGGAGCTCAGGCGGTGATGTGAGCGATGGAGAGCAGCTGTAAATACAGATGAAGGTTCGGTCGCTCACCCACTGCTCACCTCCTGCTGTGTGAACCAGGCTGGTTGGGTCTGTAGCCCAGGATTGGGGACCACAGCTCTAGAGCACGTCTAGTCTAAGGAGCCTACCAACAACCGGCTACAGTGCCTGTGTCACTATATCCAAATTCTTCAGAGCACAACCAACCACTGGCAAGTCAGTGAGTCACTGTCTGGCAAATGGCAAGTCAATGGGTCATTAGTCAGTAGATCATTAACCAGAAATTAGTTCAACTATTCACCAACTATTGCCAAGGAGGGTCTATTCATATGATACTTGGACTATCCCTTCCAGAAGATGTGGGCACAAACAGTATAGACTTGGATAGATGATTACCATCAGAAATGCAATCTTGTTGCAAGAATTCATGGCAAAGTACATATGGTCAGCCTGGATGATGCCCTTCCACAAAGATGTCCACATCCTAATCCCCAGAACCCCCAGACCCTGCGAATATGTTACTTTATATGGCAAAGGGGACTTTGCAGATGTGATTAGGGTCTTGAAATGGGGAGAGTATCCTGTATTATCCAGATGGACCCAGTGCCAGGACCCACAAGGACCCTTTCAAGAGGAAGGCAGGGCCAAAGACTAGTAGGAAATGTGGCCACAGAAACAAGCATGGGATGACAGAGCAAGAGGTTGGAGTGATGTGAAGAAAGGGTCACAGGCTAAGGAATGCAGGTGGCCTCTCAAAGCTGAAAAAGGAAGGGGAACAGATTCTTCTCTGAAGCCTCCAGAAAGAAAGCAGCCTCACAGACACCTTGATTTTAGGCTCCTGACCTCCAGAATAGTAAGAAGATAAACCTGTGTTGTCTTAAGCTACTAAGTTTGTGGTCATTTGTCATAGCAGCAATAAGAAACTGCTACAGCCTGGAACCCTGGGATGTCATCGTCCTAATTGTACATGCACTCTGGGGTCCAGGGCTTCTCACGGGGGCCAGAACTGTAGCCCATGTTCATTCAGAGTGCAACTTAAATTCGAGCAAACCCCACTCCATTGTGCATACCTTGCATTTACTCCTTCCAAAAGTAAGGATTGGATTGACGGGGTTCACTGCTACCCAATGTAGCATGTTCTTACTGAACAGAGTCACGCTAATGAGCACTGATACACCTTAGAGGGGGTGGCTTCCCTCTTGTCCCACAAAAAGGGCCTTGTCCTCAGCTTGGCCAGGGCAGCAAAGTGACTGCCAGTCAGCAAAATCTACCCCCCCAAAAAGCACAAAAAGTTATAAGGAAAGAATGGGCTATCTATGAGAGTCACCTGAGGACACCTCCTGCAGCCAGTAGAGTTTAACATGGAGAAGTTTAGGAAACAATTTTGAGGTTTTAAGAGAAAATAAAGGCCCTTACTGACCTCCTTCTACCAACTTTGATGCCACAGTGATGGTGAGCTTAAACTGTGAGAAGCTACAGAGGGTTCCTTTCTTTGGGTCCTTTGATCACACCCCACTGTCTCCTAATCCCACAGCTAAGGGCAGTCATCCTCCATGGGTCACAGGCCACCGCTCCTCCGGCATCTGCCATCGTGCCCTCGGCCCTGCACATGGGCTTGAAGGAGGGCGCAGGCTCGCTGCTTGCCCAGGAGCAGTATTTTTAGGAGTTTAAAGAAAAGAAAAAGAATCTGTTAAAGGCAGTTTCAGGTTCTAGGCATGAAAAGAGATGCAGTGCTTGAGCTTCTGGAAATCAGGATGGCTTAAGAAGTCAAAGAGATGTTTGAATTACTGCCTTTGGGACTGGAAGAAACCCAGACAATTAGAGGTGTAAAGGCTCAGGATTCACAGCTTGATAGGTGTTGATATATCCCTAAAACCAGGTCTCCGGGCCCACTGGAGCCTGACCTCATTTAAAATTGCTGGAAAAATGTGTGTGATAAGCTCAGTCTGAAGACTCTGATGATTCAGGTTGAGTCAGCCATTTTCATATAGGGTTTTTTTCTTCTTATTATTATTTTTTTAGTTATTTATGGTTTCCTCTTATAATATCCTACCTTTTTTAAAAAAACGACTGCACATCCCAGACCAGATTATCTAGAAATAAATTAGTGCTTTTCTGTGGCATTTGTTAAAAAGCAAGGATTTTTTTTTTCACTCATTAGTTATCTTTTTATGTGCACTCCATGACTTATCTCAAAATAGTTCCTTCAGCTTTTCAAATCTGAATCCTCATTCAAGTTTCCCAGTCCCTATCATTAAATTAAAACCTTTAAAGTATTTTAATTAAAATTTTATTCAAAAAGATCATACACCTCACATGATTCCTTTAATAAAGATTAAATAACTGAAATGTACACTTTGAAAAAAAATTATATGTATATAATGAATATATTTATCCCAGAAGGCAAAGTTTATCTGCCATAGCCTACCTTTTTTGGTCAGAAAAAATAATTGATACTCTGGTTTCTGGCGTAGGCATGTGCAGCCCACACATAGGGTCTCTGGGGCAGAGTCATGGCCAATTTCATTTTATTTCTCCCTGGAGAATGACAGATCAGCTCCACGGCATATGGTCCTCCTCCTGCAAGGTCTAGCCTCCTGGTGATGCCTGAGGTCTGTGGTGAAGATCCCGGGGGAGAGCAGTAGGAAGCCCGCAGAAGGTTGGGCAGGAAGCAGCCTCAGCACAGTAGACTGCAGCTGAGACAGAGCTGGGCTCCCTGAGTGCCTCTGTCTCCCCCATCTCTGAGTAGATCACTTTTCTGCCCCTTGTTTGGTGATACTCCTGTCAAAAGTCTCTTGGAGGGTAAACATTAGGCCACCACAAGACCCAGAGCTCATGCCGTGTGGCAAGCACATACTGGGGAAAGCCCAGGGTCTCCGCCTCACACCCAAGCCCTGACCCTCCAGCTGAAGGTGGCTCTGTGATGTGTGGTGTCAGTGCTTCTGGGCTGGGGATGGTGTGCTGAGCCGAGGTGCCCTAGGCACCCACCCCTAGGCCTGGACACATCATACCTACAAATGCAGCAACTGGAGAAACTGGGAACCATTCCCAAGCCCTTAGCACCTCCAAGAGGCTTTGCTGGAACCCCAAATCATCTGGATTTAAGGAGCTGTCAGGAAACTCTCCAAAGGGCTTACCTGGTAAGTAAGGAGTAAACTGCTAATGACAGTTTAAGTAATGCCCCCCTCCCCAAGTGCATTTGCTTCAGGAATCGAAAAAAGGGAGGCTCACACTAATGCTGGGAAACTAAGCAATAACCATGGGCCATGGGGCAGAGAGCCCTGCACAGTTTCCCCTTAAAGGAGAAGGCATCTGGCCCTGCCCTCAGGGCTGCGGTGGCACTTAGAGCCAGGGATGGTGGCTTCAGTGTCTCATTGGAGGAACTGGTACCTTTAGGCAGCTTCTAGCAGGGGATCAGGGGGCTTCATGCTGCAGAGTGGGACTTCAGGGCCCCGTTTTACCTCTGCAGTTGGAACAGTCACAGATGTCTGTGTGCTATTTTCAAAAATTTGAAGTTCCTCATGGAAACTGCACATGTTTTTCTCAATAACCACCCACCACCACTACCAAACTAAATGAAGCTACAAGCTTCAATTTATATCAATTCAATATTTATACCAACTGTGATTATCTCTTATGGATCAGAAGCTCTGATTGGCAGTTATATATGGTGGTTTTGTTGAATAAAACTGTGAAAACAAACTTATTATTATCTGTAAGTGAACAGTATATGATAGATAGGATTTTCTAAAGCATAGCATTCAAACAGGGAAGTGACACAGAAGATATCTGTGGTGACAGAAAGGCTGGAAACACTGAGATAAGAACACCAGGGTCAGGGCAGGGGCTCGAGAAAGGTTGCTGGATTGAGTTAAGTCTGTTGACCTGAAGAGCCACGCACCACAGTAGAAACAGCGTAGGACACAGAAGAGGAGAAGTCTGGGCCATGGACCTGCTAGGTACCTTCCCTCGTTGGGCCTGTTTTCACATCTGGACAATGAAGGGGTTGGACTTGCCCGATTCCCCCTCCCAGGGTCAGGACCTGGACCCAGACTGGAGGAAGAGAGTTGGGGGGTGTGGTGAGCAGGGGGCTGGGCTGAGCTGGGCCTCACGACAGGACTTGTCTGTAGGACAGAACCCAAGTCGGTGACTCGAGACAGCATACAGTGTTCGGGTAGGAACTTGTAGTGCAGGCTGAGAAAGGATTCTCAACACAGAAATTAGGATAGAAAGAGTAAAAAGTTTATTTTACGTCTCCCAAGAGAGAGGAAAGGGCTTGGTATGACACCAAAAGAAAGAAAGAGTGTGGGCTCTGATGGGAAGGGGTTGGGGGTTTTTATTGGGGATGAAGGGGAAAAAAGTTACTGTCGCAAGCTGATAGCAGAAGACAGCGGTGAAGCAGCTGCATCAGTTTTTCCTTTTTTTACTCTCTCTCTTCTCTGTGAGGCTGGTTTCATCAGGGCCCTTGGAATGTGGTTCTGGCAGAAACTGGGAGTCCCCGCTCCTCCTATCCGCTCAGTTCTTCTCAAGTGCTGGGAAAACAAACTCTTAGGCCACAGGAATGAGTTAAGCCCCAGGTGGTTGATCAAAGGGCTGTGATATTTCTTTTTTTTTTTTTCTTTCTGTTAGATAGGCTATTTTCCTTCATTAGATAATTTATTAGCAATGCCGTCCTTTCACGCAGGAGCAGTTGCAGGTCAGAGTCTTCTGGAAGCAGCTCTAAAAATGGAATTGGTGTGCAGGATGTTCATCAGGAACTGTTCTCAGGATCCACACCTTGGGAGTGGTCAGGGCACAGATTAGTCAGAGCGAGGAGTTAGAATGCGGCAGCAGCAAGGGCCACCGCAATCCTGGGGGGAAGCTGGGGAGCTGGGATGGCCCTGCAGAGATGTCTGAAGAGGGCCGAGGACCCAGGACCTTTATTCCCCTGCATTGACTCGACATTGGGTGTGCAGCCACGGGAAGAGGACGTGACTTGGGCAAGGGGCCTCTGCGTCCGAGGGCAGTGCCTGCCTAATGCGTCTCAGTCTGGAGGGATTGGGGCATGGGAACCGGGCAGCACACCATGCGCCCCCTACAGGCACCGTGCTGTAACTACAGCCAGCCCTCCAGCCAGCAGAGTCCAGGCATGAGAGGCCCAGGGAGGAAGAGGAGTGAGCCCACCCCAGAGGAATAAGGCAGCGGACAGATTGCAAAGCTGACTCACTTTGCTGGGTCTTGCCGGTCGTCATCGTAGTCCGGCATCTGTGGCCTTGGGTGTCGACAGAAGGAAGTTGTTCAGGGCCCCAACCAGGCTCAGCCAGGCTCCACTGTGCTAAGGTTCTGGGCTCTTTCTGCACCTCCGTGTACTGAAGGAGGCCCCATCCTGGGCTGAGGAGATCTCTGAGGGGGTGAGAATGGTTTTCTGTGAAGCTCCTCTTCCACTGCCCTTCCATCCATTGTCCATTCAGTCCTCACTACTTCCTTGTCCTGGGTATCCGCCAGCCTGGAACCAGACAAGTAGGTCAAAAAGAAGTGAGGCTCACATGGTGGAGGATGAGGAGGTCACCCCCATACCAAGGAATCTGGGCAGCAGCGTGGTACAGGGCATGAGATTTGGAGTCAGACAGATCTGCCCTCAGTTCCTACTTCTGCCCCTTCTGGGCTGTGTGATTTTGAGAAAACTGCTATGCCTCTCTGAGTCTCAGGCTCCCCATTGATCCTAGAACCTACCTCTCAGTGCTTTATTAAGTCTCCAGGATTATTCCAGCTGCTGGTTTTACTACTGCCTCTGACCTCTTTTGAACTCTGACGATTGGCTTGGATTTAGGACTACGACACAGATAGCTCCAGATTCCTTGCTGAGCCCCAAGGCTAATAGCTTACTGGCCTCCTGTGTCTGGCTCCACCCCACAGTTCTCTGTTTCTCCTCAGGGCTGGTCCCACTTTGCTATCAGCTTGCCCATCTCAGCATCTTGTCACTCTTTCATTGTCAGCCTCACTGCTGCTGTGGCCCGGCGTGAATCCTGGCAGAAGTCTTCAAACCCTAAACAGGTGCGTCTCGGCTTTAGCGTGGATGGCAGGGCCACCCTGCCATCTGAGTCAGGTCAGATGACACAACTCTTTAACAGTACTGGAGTTAGAAGTTCCCTGAATACAAGATAAAGGAAGAGTTCAAATATCATAGTAATTCACACGTTTAAGACAGTATGTGGTTACTGCATTTTCCTGGGGATGGGTGGAGGAAAAACTGCCCTTTCTCTGTTTAAAAAAATGGAAACCTAGAGGGATGCAGGAGGAAAAAAGGGAATCTTCATGTGAAAAATAGAAACTACTATATTAAGAGCCTCTATTAAGATAAATCTCTTGCTCAAAGATTGGAAGACTCAGTAGCTCTAGAGTTTGGCTCTGGTTTGGCGGGGAGGGCGTAAAGTGAAAAATGACTTGGAGGTTGTGGCTAATGGTGCCTTTGGAGAGGGGACATGCAGAAGAAACAAGAGAAACATGAATAAAGATGGATAAATCCAGATCTGAATTCTGGTCAGAAAATAACATTTCTAATAATTATTATTTCTCATTACCTTAGAGAAAGCAAGAACTACGCAATGAACACTACTCTGGTGACAGACACACAAAAAGCCCTGACTTCAGCGTCATACAATTCACCCATGTAACAAAAACACTTGTACCCTCTTAATATTTTGAAACATTTTTAAAAAGTTCATGTGTTAGAAACATAATCCCCAATACAATGGGATTGAGAAGTAGGACCTTTAAGATGGGACCGATCGGGTCATGCGGGCTTTGCCTTCGTGGATGGGTTAACACCATTATGACAGGTGTGGGTTAGTTGTTGTAGGAGTGGGTTCCTAATAAAAGGACGAGTTGGACTCTCTCCCTCTGCCTCTTCCTCTCCCTCCCACACAAGCATCCTTCTGACATAGGATGAAACAGCAAGAAGGCCCTCACCATATGTGGGCCTCTTGACCTTGGACTTCTCAGCCTCTATAAGAAATAAATCTCTGTTCTTTATAAATTACCTAGTCTCTGGTATTCTGTTACAGCAGCACAAAATGGGCTAAGACAGTAGGGAAGATAATAGAAGCTGTTATAGACCTCCGGGGCATGATGAAAAAGCAAATCTGCCCATGTTTATGCAGATAACAGAGGCTGTTAAAGAGGCTGTAACATTGATCATATGGGATTTCAACAGCCCTGAAACGGACTAGAATGAGAATTGTGGGATGGCGAGGAGGAGGGGCCATGGAGCCAGCAATGATCACAAGCTCTTTTCCAAGAGACTTTGTTGAGCAATCAGAAAGATCATGGGCTATTTGGGGCGGCCATCCAAAAGCTGAATGCAATGAGGGATGAAGGGATGTGGCTAAAATGCTAAAAGCAGCATTTTCAAACAAGTCTCATTTCAATTTAGTCTTCCCATCTGTGGTGATTTCAAAAATATAGTTCCCAAATTGCCTGTAGCATCTGGGGAGCGGGGTCTGTGAGCAGACACCTGCTCACCAGTGAGCATTGGAATGACATTTCTAGATGGGGATCCTCGTGGTTTAGAGATTGATCAATAAAGAAGGCAGGCTTAGAGAATCTCAGAACAGCAGAGCCGGAGGTCCTTAAAGATGACTTAGCTAAACTGCCCAGAGAGGGTAGGTAACATACTCCAGGTCACAAAGCCAGAAAGTGAGGGGGCAGGAGCTGGAACTCCACTTTCTTAAGTCCTTGTTCAGGGTTGCAACATCCCCTCAAGTCAGTGAAAGGAGAGTTCTTGAAGGTGTCTCCTCGAAGGAGGTGTAGAATAAGAGGCATGTGGTTGCCGTAGTAAAAACAAGTGAAAAGTGAATAAAGATGGATAAATTCAGATCTGAATTCTTATCATAAAATAACATTTCTAATAATTACTATTTGTCATTACCTTAGAGAAAGCAAGAACTAAGATTGTCGTAACATGATTATGTAAAGGAAGACTGAAAAAGAAGCAGCAGTTGATGCCCACAGAAGTCAAGCATCCCGGTGAACCATCCATCCCACCCAGTACCTTAAACCCAGGCTGCCCACCCCTTTAGCACACTTTTGCAGGCCCATAAAAGTCAGCACTAAACACCGTACCTGTTCCAGGAGATTGTCCTAGAGCCTCCTCATTTCCTCTGTGCCAGCCATGCCTGCTCTTGTCTCCCTGGTTCTCAGATTTCTGCATCTGCTCCCAGCTTTGACATTTCTCCTGTTCTTTTCAGATTAGTCACCTAAGTCCTTCCTCCTTCTGCTTGGCTCTCAGCTCCATCTCCTTCTGACATCTCCTACTGTCTTGATGACAAACTCCCTGCTCTGGCTGCAGCCCATGTGGCCCATATGCTAGCCTAGCCCCCAGATGCTCTCAAATAAAAAAATCAAAAAAATCAGACATTTTGTCTCAAACCCCAAGTTTCTACCTGGTGGTGACAGATGAGGTTATGACCACTCGCTATACACATCTCTTGGGAATTTGGAGCTGTGGAATGAAAAAGAACCACAGAGCTGGCTACCGTTGGCAGAAGAAAGGGAGGACAGATGGTTTTAAACTTGAAAGACACCATCGGCTAAAGTCCCAGCCTCAGTTCTGTGGCTCCTGCCTGCAACCACAATTGCATAAGTGCATGCGTGCGTGGCTACCGCACAGTGAAGAGTCACAAGCCCCACCTGCTTTGGCCTCTGCAAAAACCTACCAAAAAGTTATTTCATTCCATGCTCAATAGTTCGAGGAAAATAGGCTCAAATATTTGCCTAATTCCCAGAAGTCCCGAGGAGGTTGGCTGGAGAGTGTTTTCCATGATGTTGTCCTGGAGCCCCACAGCTCCTTTGCACAAGTACACATATATCTCAGCGTGAAATCTTTCTGTAACCCAGGGCACCCCTGCCAGTACAACAGCGAACCCCTCTCCTCTAGCCCATGGGCAGGAATGGGGGCCCAGTGACAGTCATACTTGAGACCTCACTGTCTCGTTACTTCCTCTGCTCACACAGGACTACAGCCACCTGAAAGTGCCCTGTGAGTGTACTTGGGATCCCAGGTGAGGTCTGGGGTGCTCTCCCATCTCTGCGCTCCAGGTGGCCTCCTCCGTTTCCCTCCAGCTCTCCTGGTCTGTGATCTTCCTGCCCCTGCACCACAGAGCTCCCCACGGATGCCCTGAAGCTCAAGCCGTGCCAGGCAGAAGTGAGCAGAAGACCCCATGCCCTGACACTTTCAGCACGCTCACCTGGAGAGCTAGAAAGTGTGACTTCCACGGCCTCTCTGTGAGAGCAGCTCCTTCAGCCTCTGCCCTCCACCATTCCCTCAGACATCTCAGACATCTGTCCGTGGGTTGTGGATAACCCAGATACAAAATCAACTCCCACAAATAGAGCTTCATCATTCATTCATTCATTCATTTTATTTTATTTATTTATTTATTTATTTGAGACAGAGTCTTACTCTGTTGCCTGGGCTAGAGTGCCGTGGCATCAGTCTAGCTCATAGCAACCTCAAACTCCTGGGCTCAAGCGATCCTCCTGCCTCAGCCTCCCGAGTAGCTGGGACTACAGGCATGTGCCACCATGCCTGGCTAATTTTTTCTATATGTATATTTTAATTGTCCAGCTAATTTCTTTCTATTTTTAGTAGAGACGGGGTCTCGCTCTTGCTCAGGCTGGTCTCGAACTCCTGAGCTCAAACGATCCGCTCGCCTCGGCCTCCCAGAGAGCTAGGATTACAGGCGTGAGCCACCGCACCTGGCCTCATTCATTCATTTTATAATACAAATATGTATATTGAGTGTCCTACTATGTTCCAGACACTGTTTAGTTTCCAACAATATGGCAGTGAAAAAAATGGACAAACATCCTTGCCCTCGTAGAGCTTACAATTTACTTTGAAATGTAAATTGTAAATAAATAGATGCATTCACAATGTCAGGTGGTATTAAGCACTATGAAGAAAAATCAAGAAGACAAAGGGATGAGAGAGGGGCTCTTTTGAATGCAGTCAGGGCAGCACTCTCTGGACAGATGCCATCTGAGTGAGGGAGCAAGGCACACAGGTGTGGTGGGGACGGCATGGCAGGCAGGGGACACTGCAAGGACCCTGAGGGAGGACCATGCCTGGGATGGCGTTTGGAAGAACACTAAGGAGGCCAGTGTGCCTAGAGCCCAGAGAGGCAGTGGAAGGCAGATAACACAAGGCCTGTAGGTCACCGTTCAATGAGGGAGGCCAGACACCCACAGATGTGCCTGAAAACGCCCTTGAGGCTTGTCTGGGTCCCCAGTTGCAGAGGAAAACACAGGGAGTATGGGAGTTCCCCACAAGCGTGCACATTTGAGCTAGGCTTTGAAGGATGACCAGGAGTTTGTCATACATTGGAAACAGGAGGAAAGCATCCCAGACAGAGAGACGAATATATTCAAAGGCAAAGAATGGTAAAAGAGCAAGAAGTGTTCCAGGGGTGGCTGGCCCCCACCTGGCTGGCCTTCAGGACAGGAGGATGTTAGAGGATGCCGCAGCAGGCTCAGAAGTGGCTGGGTCAGACGAGGAAGGACCTTGCACAAGGCAACATCTCTGGCTTTGTTAGGAACACACTCCATTCTTCTAGAACCACATTATCCCCTAATGAGCTGAAGTCATTCCGTTACTTGCTGTCAACCAGCGCTGTTATGGGAGACATATGTCCCATCTCCCTCCTCCTCCTCCCCAGCCCACCTCCACTCCTAAAATCCAGGCAGCTGCCTTGGGCGGCTTCAGAAGCGCCCATGTGCTTGAGGCTTGCAGACAGCTTTTCCCCAGCAAGACAAGCTCTCTATTTAATCTGGAGAAATGGGGTGCTATTTAATTAATTTCTGAACTGTCATTGCCAGGAAGCTAAAGTCATGGGAGTAAAAGGCAGAGGATGAGGCAGGGGGACAGCAAGGCAGCAAAGAGGTGGCAGAGTGTGCGAGTTCCTGACCCGGGTCTGCCCAACAGTCATCCAACACATGGGCGGCCTCGTGCTCCCCCAGGCACTGTGTGGAAGAGGCTCGGTAATTAAAATAAGAGATGAGAGTCCCCTGATTGGTTATTGTACCCAGGGCCCTAAAAATGATGGAAAGGTGGCCTCCCTCTGCCATGGGGTGAACCCAAAAGTAATTACCGGGATACTTTGCAGATTATTGAATAAGTCCCTGTAACTGGCACATTGATTTATACAAGACCTGGAGATTTTGAGAGATTTGAGAGAATATTAAGAATCAATCAATATTTTAATTTATTTCGGGGTCCTGGAGACTTTGGCTCTGCAGAAAACCACTGGGAGGAAATAGTGACCTTTGAAATATGGCTGGCTGGCAGGCAGCAGGGAGGCACCTCAGCAAGAAGCCTGTTTGGCAGCAGCTGCAGGGAACTTCTCTGTGCTGGAATGTTCTCTTTCTTCACATCAGCCAGGGATTTCAAGCAGCCAAGGGGTAGAGAACCTCAGGGTGAGTGTGCTCCAGAGACCTGGCAGGGAGGCTCTTGGCTGGAGGTGCAGAGTTTACACCTCCCCAGACAGAGTCCCCAGGGCTTGGGGAGAGGAGCCTGCAGACTTTGTGCCCCTCCTAGGACACACTGCTGTGATCTGGGGACATCCTCGTAGAGCCACCTGAGGACATGTCATCACTGGGTGAGATCCAGCACTTTCTCCCCTGGGAAGCCAGCTCCCTGGCCACATGCTCCCTGGGCCCTCCCCAGGGCTTTGTCAGATGGCTCTTAGAGACCTGAGCACCATGTCTCAGACTATCACCCTCCTTGTGTCTGAGTCCCCAGTGAGACTCTCAGCTCCCCTTGGGCAGGGACAATGTCTGATCCGTTTCTGTGCCCCCAGTACCTGGCATCATGCCTGGCCCAGAATAGGAAGACGTGAAAAACAATGTGTTGAATCCATGAATAGTCAAGTGAACTAATATAAGAAAAATAAGTATGCATTTGTGAAAATATTTTCTAAAGGTCACACGATATATTTGGACTGGTGGAGTTCCAACAGCAGAGGGCACATTCAAGTGGAGTCCTTAGAGGAATTCAGAAGGTGACAAAGGGTGTAGGGAACTGACCAACGCCTGCAGCACCCTGGGGCCAGTAACAGTGGGGGAGAAAGAGCTGCTGTCACCCCTAGACCTACAGGAAGAGAAGCTACCAGAACAGGGGCCACCTGACAGGAGTGGTGGGCTTCTGCGAGGGAGGCAGCCAGCCCCTCCAGCCTGCAGGGAGGGAGTGGGGGAATGAACACCCTGGCCTCACTCTCCCCGTCCTCAGATCACCTCCCTGTTCTCCCCGATGGCTAAAGCCAACCAGAAGCTTGAGGGCAGGGGAGTCCCTTGATTCCGGGTAGAGAAGGGTGCAGAGTGAGCAAAAGAGCCCAACAAAGGCTTCCCAGATAACCCTGTCTGTCCATCCCGGCTTGTCCATCCAGGCCCATGAAGGGCAGGCCTCTCACCCAGTGGTTCTCAGCAGGGGGCAGTTTTGCCAGCCCCTCATGAGATTTGGTTTTCACAACTGGGATGGGGAGGGTGCTGCTGCACTCTCTGGTGAGTAGAGGCCAGGGATGCTGCTAAATGTGCAAAAATGCACAGGACAGTGACCATAACAAAGAATTATTCAGCTCAAGATGTCGATGGCACCGCGGCTGAGACAGCCTGGCCTAACGGAATGTCTCAGAGGAGCCCAGGCTCAAGGCAGACTCTGCACTGCCTTGAGTGGAGCTGGAGAATGTTGCCCTCACTGTGCCGGCAAAGGTGGCATCATTTGGTCTAACTCAGAGCCATCAGCCAGTAAGTGACCAGTGTCCTGACTTCTCATATCCCTTCAGGAAGGTGCTGTGTTAAAGAGGAAGTCCGTCCACTCTCCATCTCTCCTCGCTGACAGCGACGTCCTCAGGGTGGCCAGAGCGGCAGAGCGGCAGGCTGGGAGCACTGTTCCCGCCGTGGGCAATTTGCTTTCTCCTGGAGGCCAAACCTCCCGCCGGGCTCACTGCCTCCCCGACTCCCCCAGTACCGCAACCTTCTCGTTCCTCTCATTCTCAGTTTTATATTCGCACCATAAAAACATTTGGTAAAAGTGAATCGAGTCTTGCCATCTGTCTCTTTCACTTTTATCATGTTTATAATGAAAAGAAGAGTCAGGAGGAAATTGAATCCAAACTGCAAATGGTGTGCTGCTCCCCGGCAGCTGAGATCCTCCCAGGCCAGGCTGGGATGCAGGAGGGAGTGAGGTCCCAGGGGGCAGAAGTGCACAGTGTTCAAAGAGTCTCATGGTGACCTCGCGCAGTTCTCACGGCAGCCCTGGGAGGTAGGGATTGTCATCCCCATTGATAGCTGAAGAAACTGAGGCTCATCAAGGCGAGACTAGTAACTTAAGGCTGTATTCCCAACAAGTAGCAAAGTGAGGTCTTAAACCCTGCACTGGGTCTTCGACTCCAAGATGTAGACTGATGTTTCTTCCTATTTTATCCTGACATGCAATTGTTAACTTGTTCCCACTGGGGTTCTAGTACTACATTGAAAACTGTTGGAGTTTAATTAACTATGGTCCTTGCGAGCTCTGTGTCACATCTTAGAGAGTTTGTTCCTCATCTGATCCTCCGAGGCCAGAGCTGGGGAGAGAATAAGTTCCATTCACACATTCGTGCCACAGATACTCATTGACACAAGCACGAGCTATTGCTAGATGTGGGATGGCCCAAGGGCACCGTGCTGAGCAGGGCAGCAGATCATGAGATCTAGCGAGGAGCCCACTGCATTTGTTAAGCAGTCACTACGAGCTGGCTGCTGTTCCAGTCCTTTCCACACACACATTCTTTGAACCCATGAGGCTGATACTCTTACAGCTCCCATTTTACAGATGAGACAACTTAAGCAGTTAAGGAAATTGTTCAAGGAACCCGGCTAAACAGTTGGGCTCTGTTCTGACACACACTATAACATGGATGAACCTTGAACTATGCTAAGGGGAAAAGCCAGCCACAAAAGGACAAATACTGTGTGATTCCACTCACATGAGGTACCTCAAGTAGTCAAATTCATAGAAAGCAGAGAGGTGGCTGCCAGAGGAGGGGAGCAGAGAAGGAAATGGGGAGTTTTGTGGGTTTTTTTCTTTTCTCTTTTTTCTATTTTTATCTTTTCTTTTTTAGTATCTTGTTTCTCTTTTACCACTATACAATTCAGCCAGGGAGTTATTGTTTAACAGGGACAGAGTTTCAGTTTGCAAAGATGAAGAATCTGGAGAGGGATAGCCACTGAACTGTAATGCCACTGTAGCCACTGATAGCCACTGTAATGCCACTGAACTGTAAGCCTAAAAATGATGAAAATAGGAAGCTTTATGTTATGTGCATTTTACCACAATAAAAAGCTGAAATAATATAACTTTTAAGTTGATGGTTAAAATTCATAAATTGGTAAAACGAAGAAAAAATTCAGTCTCTGGCATCCGTTCTCTTAATCATCTCTGTATTAGAGGCTATATTAGTCAGTGTTCTCCAGAGAAACAGAACCAATAGGCTGGGGACCTACATAGAGAGAGATTTATTTAAAGGCATTGGCTTACGCAACTACGGAGTCATACCAGTCCGCAGTCTACAGAGTAGACTGGCCGGATGGAGACCCAGGGAAAAGCCAACGTTGCAGTTCAAGTCCAAAGGCACCAGTTCTCTGCTGGCAGAGGTCGGTCTTTGTTCTATTAAAGGGTTCAACTGATTGGATGAATCCCACCCACATTATGAAGGGCAATCTGCTTTACTCAAAATCTACTGATTAAAAATGTCATTCTCATCCAAAAAGCACCCTCACAGAAACATCCAGAATAATGTTTGACCAAATATCTGGGCACCATGGTCCAGCTGAGTTGACACATAAAATTACTATCACAGATGGCCAATCCCACCATGCCACATCTAAAGAGAGAGGAGACACATTGTAAGCAAGGAGCTGCATGGGTGACCAAGCCCAGGGACACAGATCAACTAGGGTCTGGAACCAGGGGCAGGCCCACTGCAAGCAGGCTGATGTGTGGGAGCAGGACAAGAGACGCTGAGCAGACTGACCCAGGGTGGCAGGGATAGGGCTGGCTCAGGGTTACTTAAAAATGCAGGCCCTGGCTGTGGAGCCTCTAGAATCCTGCCAGGTGAGGGGCAGTGTGTGCCAGGGGCAGGCTGGGCAGAGTAGCCCAGGCCACTTCAGGGGATGACCAGGCATTACCCCAGCACTGTGGATGTCATCTTCCTTTTGGAGGGGAACAGAGTTCACTAGAAGCTTTTCCCAGGGACCATCCATGGAGTTCTAGAGTTCCAGTATGGCTCAGTTCTGCAGATGAGACCTGAAGGACCAGAGCATAATGGGCCCCTGGGATTATATTCCTAAGCATTAGGGGCCAGCAAGGACTTCCTGAGCTGGCTTGAGGATTCAGGAGACAAATTCAAGATGAAGGCTGCCTGAGAGGGCAGGACATGGGTCCAGGACAGAGACACACCATAGGTGTTGGAAGCCAGGAAATGAAGCCAGAGGCTGGAAGCTGGCAGGAGCTGTCGGATGCAGCCAAGGGGGAGAGGAGGCTGAGGAGGGAATGGAGAACGGGTGAAGGCTGATACCAAGCAGGTCAGAACAGGGAGGAAGGGACAAGTTGGGGAGTCATGTGGGCTCAGGAGCTAAGTCTGCAAGGTCCATTAGGGCTGTCTTTTTACATTGGACCTGGGGCCTTGCCCTAGGTCAGGAACAGGTCTTTAAAAGCAGTAGCTTCCCATGAGTCAATCCCCCATCTGCAGCTACAAGCCTCATCTCTGGGGAGGAGATGATTATCATTTTTAGAGAAGCACAGCGTGCTGACACAGACCCACAAGATTTGGCATCTAGACCCAGATATACCTTGGTCTAAGAGTCCCCATTCTCTCACGAACAAAATGGGGGTGATCCTAGCTCCCAGCAAACCTCACAGGCATTTTCATAGGATAAGTGAGAAAACCAGGGTTAAAGTCCAATGACGTCTTTAGTAGGTGACATTTGTAAGTGGCCTTGGAAAGGTTAAATAGCTACAGCAGGGCAGAGGCCCATCCTTGCCACTAGGGGAAGAAGGGAAACAGTGTATCTTCAGAAATATGCAAGGTCTGATTTGGTGAGGAAATGGTGACTTACTATATTCTAATTGAAAACCAAAACCAAACATACTGGAGCTTCATAAAAATTCTGCTGCAATGAAGCCAGTGCCAGGAAGAACACAGAATTACAGCCAGGAATTGACAAATAATCTAGGGCCCAAGTCCAGCCCTAGGCAGTGGGACTGTATGAGGTCTGGAAAGTAGAGCAGCAAGGTCCCAGGCCAGGGAACATGGGTGGTGGGTGGGAGTAGGTGGTCAGGGGCAGATTTCCTACTCCCAAGCCACCTACTAACGGAATGTTCTCAGTCCCTCCTGGCACATCCATTTCCATAAACTCCTCCCACTGCTCCTGGCCCCGCTCACCCTGCCCAGTCTACTCCTAAAGTCAGGTTTTCATTAAACAACAATAATAATGGGTACAGGAATTAAACAATTACAGAGATGGCTCCCATCACTTCCTGTGGGCCTGACACCGTGTTCCGTGTTTTGTATGTATGGTCTCATCAAATCTTAACTGTTCATGTTATGTATGAAGAACCTGAAGTTTTGAGAGATTAAATAACTTGCCCAAGGTTGCCACCCTGGCAAGAGGAGGAGCTGGGATTTGAATCCAGGTCTTTCTGGTGCTAAAAAAAGCACGTTAGCCCACAGTTCGCCTGATACCTTGAGGACTAGCAAGAACGCGGGACATAATTCTCCTTGTTGCAGAAATAATCTCAAGAATGATGGAAAAGAAAATGTCACCGGAAAGTGCTATGATGAGCTGGACAATTTAAGGTCACTTAAGGATTAAGGAAGCTAAATGAGTAACCTAAATCCCTTGAGGATTTCCATGGGAAAAACACGTAAATGAATTTAGGAGCAGTCCACTGGGTGCTTGGCCAGCAGCTGTAAATAGCATTCCCCAAGGTCTAATTTCCCTGAAACGGTTCTTGGTGCTGAGAGTTGAGTAAACAATTGTAATAATAGGCAGGCTAATCTGCTCCATAATTTACACTTGGTGAGTTCTCAAGCAGGAGGCATCCAGGCCTTGCCAAAGCAGCGTGGCTCCTGAGAAGGCAGCTCAGCCCTAACTGTTACTCAGAAAAGGCGACTGTTGCATGGTTCTGTGCATATTGCAGGGGGAGCAGTCTATCAAACTCCCTTGGGGAATGAGTGATGGGGCCCATCCTGTCCTCTCGTTTTAAGGGCTTGCAGAAAGGTTTGGAGGGGTGGCAGCGATTAAAGCCATCCATCACCTGTAGGCCTCCGCGAGCTTTGGAACCAAACTTGGGTTTGAAGGTTGGTTCCCCTGTGTAACCACAGGCAAGTTGCTAGAACTAGATGTTTCCAGAGCCCAGGTCTCCCCACCCCACAAGCCTTTTGGTGAAGTAATGTATTAAGGAAATTTAAAATATGATCTAGTTAAGCATTTTTTATGTGTTCTGGAGAAAAAAAATACTGGCTAAATTTAAGAGCTGGCTATAAGCCCTTAAAATGCTCGAGGATCAAGCTCAGTTGTCCTTCTTATTTGTTTCCTTCCTAACAATAACCAGGAGGCAACCTCCGTTGTGCAATGGAAAGATTATGGACCTTATAGTTGGACAGGATGGGGACAAATCCCATCTCCTTGCCCAAGCTCTGAGATCTTGGCAAGACACCTAAATTCTTCTGAGCCTTAGTTTCTTCATTTGTGAAATGGGGACATTCATGTTTTGACTATTCTTGAATAACTCTGAAAACCTATGAAGTGTCAATTGGCTGAGCTGTAAGTGCAAATAGCAGGTGAATCACCCATCGCCCAGTACCCACATCTCCACACAGCCCAGTGGTTCTCTGCTTGAACTCAAATACAAAGTAACTATCATTTTATTGTGAAATATAATATAGACACAGAAAATGCACAAAAACGTACAGCAAGGAAAAATAACGTAGAGGGCAGTGATTTGTCACAAAGGAACACCTGTGAAATCAGAAATTAATATCCAGGTGAGGATTTAGGTCAGGGTCAGCAAACTTTTTCTATTAAAAGCAGGATAGTAGATATTTAACTTAGCTGATTTGGTCCCTTTGGCAACTGCCTAACTCTGCCGTCTTCTCTTCAGTCTGCTATAACAAAATGCCATAAACTACACAGCTTATAAACAATAAAAAATCTATTTCTCACAGTTCTAGAGGCTGGGAAATCCAAGACCAAGGTGCCAGCAGATTCAGATTCAGTGTCTGGCGAGGGCCTGTTTCCTGATTCATAAATGGTACCCTCTCGCTGTGTCCTCACATGGTGGAAGGAACTAGCTAGCTCTCTGGGGTCTCTTTCATAAGGGCACAAATTCCATTCATGAGGGCTCCACCCTCATGATCTAATCACCTCCCAAAGGCCCCACATCCTAATATCACCACATTCGTGATTAGGTTTCAACCTATGCATTCCAGGGTGACACAGTCAGATCATAGTATCTGCCATGGTGTTGTGAAAGCAGCCATAGGCAACAGTAAGCAAATGTGCCTGCTTTGTTCCAATAAAACTTTATTTACAAAAATAGGTATCAGACTATAATTTGCCGACTCCTGATTTAGAAGATTCTTAATACCCAGAAGTCACCTCATGCTTTCTCCTCAAAAAGGGCAATATTATCCTGATATTTATGGCAATACTTTCACACTGTCTTTTTTTTAGTTTTACTACATAAGCAGATATCCCTAAACACTAACTTTTTGCCAAATTTTTTCACTTAAATATAATAGTATTTATCCCTTTGAATGTGGCTTTTTCACCAAACATTACTGGTATATAGCTCTATATCAACTTTACTGTTGATAGACATTTAGGTTTTTCATAGTTTGGGACCATGGTGACTATGTAGATAAGAATATTCTTATACAAACCTCATAGTACACGTGTGCATGAATTTCTGTTGGTTATAAATCTAGGAAATGAATTTTGAGGTCATAGAATATATAGATAGATAGATTTTCAACATTAGAAGATACTGACAACTCTTTTTCATAGAAACTGTGTGAATTTACAAACCCACCAGTAATGTGTGATGTTGAGGAGGAAACATAATTTCTCCTCAACCCTTATAAGTTTGTAGCTGGGACAGGCCCCTGTAACAAACGACAGATGAACAGGAGAAAAAACAAGCAGGTTTATTCATGCACCCAGTGCACATCACACAGGAAAAACTTCAATGAAAGGTAACTCAAAAGCAATGGCTTAAAACCCTGGCTTATATAGCTTCTTCAAAAAAGAATAATAAATTTTAGAAAAGTGACAAGACAGAGGAAAGCAGTTTCAGGCTTTCAGAGGTAAGAAACCATGTGAAGGTAAACAGTGTGTGGCAAGAAACTAATGGAGTCAGGGTTACTGGTAGATTACTCTGTGCCATCTCTGAGCTGAAAAGAGTTAGATCCAGTAAAGGAGAATTTATATCCGGTCACAAGGCAGAAAGCAGGGAAGATGGAAAGAGCTCTTCCTCCATTTGCTGCTTCTTAATTGCCTTTAGTTCAAAATATTTATGTCAAAGAGGCATATTTTGGATTGACATATTCTGATTTCCTTCAATGAGAACAGGGCCAGTTGTAGCACATCCACTCTAGGGGTGCACGACACTTGGTATAGATAATCATAATCGTCCATTCTGATGAGTGCAGTGGTAACTCATGATTTTAATTTATATTCCCTGATTAGTAATGGGGTCCAACACCTTTTCATGTGTTTGTTGGTCACTTAGATATCTTCATTTGTGAAGTGCCTATTCATGTTTTCTGCCTATGTTTTCCATTTGGCTGTTTGACTTTTCCTTATTGATTTTTCAAAGTTCTTTTTATATTTTGAGTATGAGCATTCTGTTGCTAATATGTGTAGCGAATCTTTTCTTCCACTCTTGGCTGAGTTTCCACCAAGTCATTTGATGAACAAAGAGGTTCTTAATTTCAATGTACTAAATTTCATCAATACTTTCCCTTAGAGCTAGCACTTTTTTATATCCTGTCTGAGCAATCTTTATGTAGCCAAAGTTATAAAGATTTTCAGCTTTCCTAAGTTGCATTTCTCTAGAATATTGTCCATCTGATCTAAATCTAGGCTATGTTACTAATAATATGTTATTAATATTATATTAGTAGTAGTCACATCAACAGAATCTCTAGCAAAGTTGCCATTTTTATCCCTGGCATTGAATATGTGTACTCTCTCTTTTCTTCTTTATTAATCCCAAGCATATTAGTCTTTTTAAAGGATCAAATTTGGGTTTGTTGATACTCTTCATTATATTTTTGTTTTATGAATTTCTGCTTATATTTATCATTATTTTGCTTCTACATAATTTTTTATTACTGTACTGTTCTTTTTCTAACTTCCTGAGAAAGATACCTGATTCATTGATTTTAGTCTGTCTTCTCTATTGCCCCTCCCCACACACACATTTTGGTATTTTTATTATCCGGCTCAAAAAATTTTCTAATGTCCTTTGTTATATCTTTTTTGACCTATGGGTTATTTAGAAATATATTTCTAAATTTCTGAACATATAGAAAATTTATAATTATGTCTTTGTTATTGATTTCATGTTGAACAATATTATGCATGAGGAACACACTCCATATGAATTCAGTTCTTTGAAATTCATTGAAGCTTGTTTAGTGACCCAGAATAAGGTCAATTATAATAAATAGTCTATGTACAGTTCAACAGAAAAATATATAGTCTTAGTTTGCTGGGGGAAGTATTTTTAAAATGTTTATGGGGTTGTTTGCTAATTATTCTGTTCAAATGTCTCTCTTCTTACTTTTTCTTTCCTTTTTTTGCCCATCAAATATTGAGATTAATGAGTTAAAACCTTCCAGTACCAGCAAGGATTTACCTACATCTCTTCCTAGCTCTGTCAATCTTTACAGATTTTGAGAGTATATTTTTAAGTACATAAGCATTTTAAATTGTCTTTTAGTTGAATTAAATCTTTGGTCATACTGAAATGTCCCCCTTTATCTCTACTCATGCTTTTTGCCTTAAATTCTACTTTGTCTGATATTAATATAACTGTATGAGCACTATTATAATTAATGTCTAGATGATAAATCTTTTTCCATTCTTTTACTTTGAAACTTTCTGTGTTTTAATATTTTTCTCTTTGCCAAGGTTTGAATATTGTCTAATAATGATTTGTCTTTTGCTGTGTCCAGTCTGTAGTTAAGCCCAGGCATTGAGATCTAAATTTCAAATGAGGCAAGCTGGGGTTCTAGAATGCCCTTTCTAGACATTCTATCCAGATCTATGGGAAGACACTTTGAGACCATGGAAACATCCTGCTCCTTGTCAAATTTTCCCCTTCGATTTGGTATGTGTTGATGATTTGTGCCAGATCTCATCTTTACTATGATGGTTATAAAACGGTGATTTTCTACCTCCACTACTCCTTCCACGTTTATCAGTTGCCATTCTACTGTAAGAAATATTTGCAGCATGTATCAAGCAATGCCTCTTTTCTCATCTATCTTTCTGCCTATTTATCCTCTACCTATTACCTATTACATGAGCTCATGATTTCTATCTAATAAAATGGGTTATAATCCATTAATGTCCTTATTGTTTTGATGCTCAAACTGTCCCAGATTTGGCTCAGTGGGTGTCCTTTCAATGTGGTTTCTGTATCTTTCTGACGTGCTCCCCTCATTTTTTTATTAGCACTTTCTTATTTTCTGGCACAAAAAGATGTTCCAGATCTTGAACCTTCCCTGAGATTACCTTGAAATTAGCCATTTCTCCAAAAATCTCTGGTTTCCTCTTGGTGAGGAATGGTATTTAGAAACCATAATTTTGTCACTAGGTGTATTCATTGCTCCT
>NW_012150174.1:8501463-8503356 GCF_000956105.1 Propithecus coquereli
ATACATGATTGTGTTTACATGATCACATAGCACAGAGCACCCATCTTGCTAGAGTCTCTCTCTCCAATGCTGGCTTTGTAGAAGAAACCTACCATGAATCCAACAGCCACAAGGGAATGAAATCTACCAACATGAGGAAGCTTGGAAGTGAGTCCTTCCCCAGTCAAAGCTCATGAAAACGCAGCTTTGGCTGACACCTCTTTTTGCAGCCTTGTGAGACCCTAAAAAGAAAAGCCCAGTAAGCTATGCCCGGACCCTTGACCCACAGAAACTATGAGATAATAAATATGTGTGTGTAAGAGTCTTACTAATATATTTTCCACCCATTTAAAGTGTACAATTCAATGGTTTTTAGTACATTCAGAGCCGTACAACCATTACCATAATCAATTTTGGAATATTTTTATACCCCCAAAATAAATTCCATATTCATTGCTCCCTATTCCTCCCTGTCCCATCCCCTGGCAACCACTACTCTACTGTCTGTCTGTATGCATTTGCTTATCCTGGACATTTCATCTAAATGGGATCATTCAATACGTGACCCTTTGCATCTGGTTTCTTTCACTTAGCATAATGTTTTCAAGGTTCATCCATGTAGCCTATATCAGTACTTCATTTCTTTTTATGGCTGAATAATATTAAATTGCATGGATATACTTACTACATTTTGTTTATCCATTCATCAGTTTATGGTCATTATGCTGTTTCCACTTTTTGGCTATTACAAATAATGCATCTGCAAACATTCAAGTATAAGTTTTTGTGTGGATACATTTTCATTTCTTCTGGGTATATACCTAGAAGTGGAATTTCTGGGTCCTACGATAACTCTATGCTTAACCTTTTGAAGAACTGGCATTTTTTTTTCAAAGTGGCTACACCATTTTACATTCCCACCCAAGTATGAAGGTTCTATTTTCTCTACATCCTTGGCAACACCTGTTATTATCTGTCTTTTTTATTATTGCCATCCTAGTGGGGATCAAGAAGTATCTCATCATGGTTTTGATTTGCATTCTTCTGATGGCTAATGATGTTGAGCATTTTCTTCATGTGCTTATTGGCTATTTATATATATCTGCTTTGGAGAAATGTCTATTTATATTCTTCGACCATTTTAAATTGGATTATCTTTTTGTTATTGAGTTTTAAGAGTTCTTTATAAATTCTAGATACAAATTTCATATTGGATATATGACTTGCAAGTATTTTTCCCCATTCTGTGGGTTGTCTTTTTACTTTGTTGATGGTGTCCTTTGAAACACAAAAGTTTTTAATTTTGATAAAGTACAATTTATCTATTTTTTCTTTTGTTGCCTGTGCTTTTGATGTCTTATCTGAGAATCAGTTGCCTAAATCAAGGTCATGAAGATTTATCCCTACATTTCTTCTAAAAAGTTTAATAGTTTTAGCTTTTACATTTAAGTCTTTGATCCATTTTGAGTTAATTTTTGTATATGATATGAGGCAGGGCTCCAACTTCATTCTTTTCCATCTGTATATCCTGTTGTCCCAGCACCATTTGTTGAAAAGATTATTCTTTTCCTTTGAATTGTTTTGGCCCCTTGTTGAAAATCAACTAACTATAAATGTCATGATGGTTTATTTCTGGACTCTCAATTCTATTCCTTTGATCTATATGTCTATTCTTATGCCAGTACCACACTGTCTATAGCTTTGTAGTATGTCTTGGAATCAGGAAGTGTGAGTCCTCCAACTTTATTCTTTTTCAAGACTTTTTTGGCTATTTAGACCCCTTGAATTTTCATATAATTTCAACATCAACTTGTCAATTTTTGCAAAGAATCATCTGGGATTTTGAATGGGATTGTTAACAATATTAAGTTTTCTGATCTGTGAACATGAAATATTTTTCCATTTATTTAGATC
>NW_012150174.1:8503406-8506104 GCF_000956105.1 Propithecus coquereli
AGATTCATAATTCCTGAAAAGTTGAAGTTGCTCAAAGATTGAGGAT
The DNA here is from genome assembly GCF_000956105.1 of Propithecus coquereli. Classification (NCBI taxonomy): domain Eukaryota; kingdom Metazoa; phylum Chordata; class Mammalia; order Primates; family Indriidae; genus Propithecus; species Propithecus coquereli. Next base: position 8,503,453 of record NW_012150174.1, read on the forward strand.
CCTTGTGCAGCTCTGAACAATCACACATATCGAGTGTATCTTCAGTTGTGTACTCTTCTGGGAAGTTTGTAGAGTAGTCTATATATGTATGGGATTGGGGAAGACAGACCCCCTAACAAATGTTAAATAGTTTAGAAAAGGGACCTCACATCTCCTCCTAGTGCTCAATAGTACATAGTCTCAGAGCTTTATAAAGTGGTTGCTGGACAAGACCTTGCTGGTGATGAGATGAGACAGTCTGAGGGTGTGGGCTTCCCTGTGGCCATACCAGAGCTCTGAGGAAGGAGTGGATGGGCCTGTGGGCAGGAGATGGTTCAAAGTCCACACCCTGCAAAGCTCTTTCATTTCCTAACTCTAAAACTGTGGGTGGAAACAGACTTCTCAGGTCCTGGAAGCCTTCCCTGTCCCCTTGGAAATCCAAACAGGGTGACAGCTCAGCAGGAGCCTCTGAAAACCCAGAAGTATCTCTGAGTGAGGGGCACCAATGAGCCAGAGAGGGAAGGAGGACATACGCCACGCTTTCTAGGGGCAGGAAAAAGAAAGGAAACACCGGATTCAAGAGCAGTTATTGGCTCAGCCCAAACACAGTGAATGGGTTTGGGGTGGTGGGGAGTAGAGCAATGACAGAAATCAGTATGATCAGTGAAACCTAATAGAAAGCCGCAGATACAAGTACATATAAGAATTTAGCCCAAGATAGAGTTAGTTTTTTAAATGAATGAGGAAACTATGATTATTCAATAAACTATATTGATATAAAACACTAACATTGGATCAAAATGAAGTCAGGTCCCCACCTTACACCATACAAAAAAAAGTATCAGATGAATTAAAGATTTAAATTTGAATGTCTTTTATTAAAAACATAAACGGTTAACAAAGTGATGAATATGTGAATTAATTAGCTTGATCATGGCGATCATTTCACAACTTATATTTATATGTATATCAGAACAGCACGTACACCTTACGTGTACAATTTTTGTCAACCATACCTCAGTAAAGCTGGGGGGAAACTATAAAAGAAAATATTCAGGAAAGATGACAGTATCTGAGCAGGTTTATAAAACTTTATTATCCAAAACCTACATAAATGAACAGGAAGAAGTAAACAGCAAATATGCCATAGACATTGAAACTCTGGTACAATCTCAGTCTCACACCACAAAGTTCAAGAAATGTTATTCTGAAACTGAAATAAAAATTATTTGACTCTAGAAATTGACAGAGAGAGCACAAAACAGAGCCGTGATTACTAAAAGGAAAAAGTTCTTTAAAATCCTATCAGTACCCACCTTTCCACATCCAGTGGAGACTAATGGGAACTGGGGCTGAAAGTGGGCAGAGGGAAAATGTGTAGCATCTCCCAGAGAGCTCCCTTTCCCCAATGCAGATAACTTCCTGAGCACAATGTGGGAAGAAACAAGAGAAGACACCCCTACAAACAACTGGCAAGAGGCACCGTTGAGCAGGAGAGAAAATAACAAGGCCATTGCATATTAGTTTCAAAGGAACAACTAAAATAGTGAAAGTCGACTTCCAGCAGAACAATGGAAACCTGAAGACAATGAAGCCACATCCTAAAAGTGTGAAATGATAATAATTTCCAACACAGAATTCTATATCCAATGAAAATATCCTTCTAAAATGATGATAGAATAAGTTATTTTCAGATAAATAGGAATTGAGATAAATAATTACCAGCAGACCTACATTAAAAGAAATACTAAAGAGTGTTCTTTAGGCAGAAAGCAAATTATCCCAGATGATAGCTTGGTATTACAAGAAAAAGTAAAAAGCAATTGGAAAGGGAACATATGTGAGTAAATCTAAATCTAAACTGAATGAATATAATAATAATAATATCCTTTGGTGCTTGAAATATATAGTAAACTATATCACGGTACCTAAGGCAGGAGGGGGATAAATGGATTTAGAGTGCTACATTGGCCAGGAAGTGACAAAAAAGAAAAGAGGTGTATTGTTTTATAATCTCCAGGGTAACTACTAAAAGAACATACAATGAGCAAATGAATAAGAGGAAAAATAAAGAAAAATAAAATATACCTTGAATAATCCAAAAGAGGAAAGAAAAGAGGCTACTTACAAGAGGCAACTCTAAATATAAGTCCACAGAATGAATGGAAGTAAAATGATGGAAAAAGATAAGCCATAAAAACACTAATCAAAGTAGACATTAAGGCAATGTCTTACTAGGGATGGAGAGATTTCATAATTATAGAGGAGTCTATCCAACAGGAAGCTATAAGAATTCTATATGTATATGTGCCAAATAACATGGCCACCAAATACATTAAGGAAAGCAGGCCCACGTTGTCTAAGGCCACAGAAGCACTTAATGGACAGAGTCTGTTTAGCTTGCTTTGTACCACCAGTGCCTAATAAAGTGCCTGACACTTTTCAGATACACAATAAATGACTCTATGTTACAAACCAGGATGACTAATATTTCTACCTATATCTACTCTTCTAGAAATTCTAATAAACACATTACTAGTGCTAAAAATACACACAACACACATACACACAAATACATACTAATCTAACTACTATATGATAGTACTTACAGGCATGGTAGACTTCAGAATATCTGGGTTGAAATCCTAGCTTCTTCACTTGCTAGCTATGTGA
>NW_012150174.1:8507510-8507985 GCF_000956105.1 Propithecus coquereli
TATCTACCAGCATTCTGAACCTTTTCTATTACTCTCTTGAACATAGTAACCATAGCTGTTTTACAGGTTTATCTGATAACTCCAATGTCTGGATCACCTGTGGCATTATTACTATGCTATTTGTTTCTGCAATTGCAGAATGAATTAAGCACTCTGTATTTCTTTTGTTTGTATATAAATGAAATGTCTACAGGGGCCAGGCAGGTAAATAGAAATTAATAAATTATTTAAGCCAGGTATAAAGTAATAGGGAAGGGTAGGGACTCTAGCTAACTGGAGGATACATGTCTCACCTGAAGGCCTTCCAATCCAAAAGCTGTAAACACTTTAAAGTCAACCAAAATGCATCTGTGAATTAAATTTTCTTTCTCAGTGCCATTAACTGGTGAACCCTAAACTACAGATTGATGTGTTCCTTCCCTCTCAAAGTCTAGGAAAGGAAAATTTCTGGTAGTTGCATTCATTTACTCCTATT
>NW_012150174.1:8520014-8522633 GCF_000956105.1 Propithecus coquereli
ATTTATTTCTAAGAGCATCAACAGTGACAAGGCAACCCACGGAATGGAAGAAAATATTTGCAAATCATATATCTAATTAGGGGTTAATATCCAGAATATACAACTCAACAATAGTAAAACAAACAGCCTGATTTAAAAATGGCTAAAGGACTTAAATAAACATTTCTCCAAAGAAGATACGCAAATGGCCAATAAGCACAAAAAAATACTCAAAAAAATACACAAAAAAATACTCAACATCACTAATCATTAGAGATATGCAAATCAAAATCACAATGAGATACCTCCTCAACCCATTAGGATTGCTACTATCAAAAAAACAGAAAATAAGAAGTGTTAGCCACAATGTGGAGAAATTGTAACTTTTGTGCAAGGATAGTGGGAATGTAAAATGGTGCAACACTGTGGAAAACAGCGTGGCTGTTCCTCAGAACATTAAACATAAAATTATCATATGATCTAGAAAGTTCACTTCTGAGTGTCTATCCAAAAGAATTGAAAGTAAGGTCTCAAAGAGATATTTGTACACCCATGTTCATACCAGCATTGTTCATAATAACCAAAAGGTGGAAGCAACTTAAGTCTCCATCAACAGATGAATGGATGAACAAAATGTGGAATATTATTCAACTTTTAAAAGGAAGGAAATTCTGACACGTGCTACAACACAGATGAACTTTGAGGACATTATGCTAAGTGAAATAAGCTGGTCACAAAAAGACAAATACTACATGATCCCACATATATGAAGTACTTAGAGTAGTCACATTTAAAGGACAGGAAGTAGAATGGTGGTTGCCAGAGGCTGAGGGAGCAGGGAATGGAAAGTTCTGTTCAATAGGTATAGAGATTCAGTTCTGCAAGATGAAGAGTTCTGTAGGTTGGTTGCACAGCAATGTGAATGTACCTAACACTACTGAAATGTTTACAGTAGTAAATTTTATGTTATGTGTATTTTACCACAATTAAAAATTTTTAAGAAAAAGAGGTCACAGGGAAAGTCCTTTAGCAAATGGCTTGGGATGGAAGGCAAGACCTCCCACAGGCATCCTCCAGTAATCTTCAGAGGTGGAAGCAAACCTGCCTACTAAGGAGGGTGGGCCCACAACTGCAGGGTCTTGTTTTGCTGAGTATGTTATGGAAGTTTGAGCCAGAGCTGAATTGCTTAAGATGACAGAGAAGACACTGCACCTGGCCCAGCACTTTCCAATTCTGCCCTTCCTCAAGGAAGCACTCAGCTTCTTTTCTCTCTAAAAGTTGAACAAATATTTAAAGAACATTTTGTTGAAAGAGGCATCGTCAAATTATCAGCCTGCCTGGGGTGTAGTCTAGCCCTGCTTCCCCCATTAGGATATGGGAAAGCCAAGGGCTCCATAGCCAAGCTCAGTAATGAGCAAGAGTTAAGCTTTTTGCTGTGTCCACAAACAGTATGGATTGCGGTGTTTCTGCTTAGCTGATCAGAAAATTGTAACACTTTAGCTTCAATGTTTTCAGCAGCTTATAGCTGAGCATTCATTAATTATGCAAAACAGGCTTCAGGGGACCGACTCTATTGAGTTAATTAATATTGAGTGTTGCTAGCCAATTAGCAGCCTTCTCCCTTATTGCGGGGAGATTGCTGTGGGATGTTTCAGGCAAGACTGGCTCCCCCCACAGCTCTCTTCTGTCCAGCTCCCTCTGCCTTCCATGACAGCAGTCAGGAGCACCATTGATCGGGAAGGCCAAATGCGTGGACTCCCTCCTCCTCCCCAGGCCTGCCTGCACTCTGGCCATTCCACTGTCCATTTAGACATTGTACCTCCAAGTGTGGGCTGCAGAGCAGTAGAATTGGCACCACTGGGGATGCTTATTAAAATGCAGAATCTCAGGTCCCACCCTAGACCCTGTGGGTGAATAGATATCTGCATTTTAACAAAACCCATCATGGCTCATATGCACATTAAAATTTGGGAAGCATTGATATAGAAGACCCATCCAAGACCCTGCCCCTCAAAATTCCTGGCTCTTCTGAATCCAGAAGCTTCCTGCTTTTTTATACCTTAGCCACCACAGACACCCGTGAACACACCTAGAAGTGTGTACTTCGCATCTGTAATCTTACCGTTCTGTCTTGCTCTCTGACCATTTTCAAATTCCCACATGCAAATCTCTCATATCTAATATCTAACGGACAGCTCCAGTGCATTGGCCGTGCCACAATCTCTCAAGCTGTCTTTCCCCTTGTAGCTTCTTTTTTTTTTCCCCATGATAGGCAACACTTTAATCATTTTTTCTTTATTATCTTCAGCTGTCCTATAGATCCCATTACAAATGCTAAGGCTTCTGTGCTGCTAAGAAATCTTCTGTCCCTAGCAGTTTTCTGCCCATTGCAGCCACTATTCTAAACTCTCATGCCTCATTTCAAGCCCTTAACTCAGCAGGGGATCTCTTCTCTTTTCCCACAGAGAAATCCAAGCCATCCACACAACATCCTTTCTTGTTACCTTCAAACTTGCCTGCATCTGCATTTATCTCTTTCTTCTTTCCTCTTTCCTCAGTGAAAGAGGCGACCTTCTTCCTGTCTAAATTTGACAATGACTCCAAACTCTACTCTTCTATGCCCTTCAATGGCTCCCCCCA
>NW_012150174.1:8523527-8605093 GCF_000956105.1 Propithecus coquereli
AATTATTATTATTATCCCTATTTTACAATGGGAAAACTGAGGTTCAGAGAAGATAAGTAACTTGACTGATGTCATGTTACAAGTACAGCATTCAAACTGAGATCTTTGTGACTTCCAAGCCCAGTCTCCCAACCAACATTTTACATACCATGTGCCCCATGGCACACTGCTTGCCCTTACCAAAACATTATTTCAGAGTATCCCTTCACCTCTGGTCATGTTTGTTTCTACCTGCTCCTCTTAGTAAAGACAATGAGGTCTTTGAAGTCAGGGACTGGGCCTTTCTTATTTGTGTTGGCTGTTTGTTGTTTTGCATGTTAGCTGCACAATGAACATGAGTATCTAGTTGGTTCAGCTGCCATAACAAAATACCATAGACTGAGTAACAGCAGAAATTTATTTTCTCACAGATCTGGAGGCTGGAAAGTCCAAGATCAAGGTTCCAGTGGGATTCTCTTTCTGATGAGGGTTCTCTTCCCAGTTTGCAGATGGCCATCTTTTTGCTATGTCCTCACATGGCAAAAAGAGATCTCTGGGGTCTCTTCCTCTTTCTTAAGAACCTCATTCTATGGCATCAGGGCCCCACCTTTATAACTTCATTTAACCTTGATCACCTCCTTAAAGGCTCTATCTCCAGTATAGTCACATGGGGGGTTAGGGCTTCAACATGTGCATTCAAAAGGGGAACCACACAATGCAGCGTATAGCAATGAGCTACACCACTCCACTGTTGCCATGACTCTGTGGCATAAATCTGTGGAGAATTTCACAGTGAATTTCAGCCTAGATCTTCAAAGCTATTGGAAGTACCTAGGATAAGCCAGGAAAACATCACAGAGGAAGGGTCTTGAAGAATGCATAGACTATTGCAGGAAAACAAAACATTTTGCCCCAAAATATACTTCTTTGACATATTTCAAGATGGCTATTCATTCTGCAGAAGAATGGGCTAAAAAAAAAAAAAAAAGATGGCTATTCAGAAGGGCTGGGAACACAAGAATAGCTAAAAACGTGCCTTTTGTGGAGGAGACTTTATCTGTACAGGAAATAAAGTGAAGTAAACAACAGATGCAAACAGGCTTTCTCTGAAACCCCTCCTTATCTGGATCTAGGAAAGATTAACTGAGAGTCTGGCATCTTTAAAGGCCTGATAGAAACGTTCACCGCTGGCCACCACTATTCTTTCTGTGGGCTGCTCCCCGTGAGGTTGCATCTATACAGCAAGAGCTCCTGTGCTGGTCAGGCCCTTCCTCTTCTCACCCTCCCACACCCTGTCTTGCCATGCTCCAAACCCCTATTCTTTCTGTAGCCTCAAGATGGTATAAAAGTATCAACCATCTGGCCATTTCTATGAGTTTTTATACTTTGTATGACTTCCATGTACCAGTGTGCACATAATAAAATTTGTATCCTTTTTTCCCTGTTTATCTATTATCAGTTTGTTTTATAGACTCAAATGATCAAAACTTTAGGAAAAAATGTAAACCTCCCTACACCATATATAGGTTGCAAGGATGGCAAAGAACGTTTCTGAATGGAGGAAGAAGCGGGGATAAGGTGGGATAGTGTGGCCCAAAGTCACAGAGTATTCAGGACAAGTGCCTAGGAAAGGCGGCATAGACCAGGCAGGAGCCTGGTCATGAAGGGCTTTGAAGGTGTGCCCAGAAGCATAGATTTTAGATGATGGGTCAAAGACTGCGTAGCCTTTCATCTCTCCCATTAGCTTTGCTCAGTTGGTTGAGACTGCCTGGAACACTAAGTTGAGAAGGATTCTGAGACTGCATCTGAGCTCATCAGGAAGAGAGCAGTGATAGATTAGTGATGTTTGCCCTGGTACTGGGTGAAGAGGATAAGAGTGGCAGCAAGAGTGCTGTGGATTTGCCTCTCCTGGTAGAGATCCCGCCCGCCAAGTGTCCACCTGATACTCATAGAACTCAGCCTTGTGTGGACCCGTGAAAATATCCTTACTGTCACTACACAGTGTCCACCATGCTCTTCCCTTCCTGCTCTGCTTTCCCGTGATTGAGCCCATGGTCTGAAAAGCTGCGTAGAGAAAACTTGTTGCTGCCCAGGCTGTGGGTGCACATTGTGAAGCTGCGTCATCCAGGCCAGGATGTCATTTCCAATGCACCCAGAGTGCTCCTGAGAGCCAGAAAGGCACTGAGTTCCATGCAGAGTTGGGGAGAAAGGAACAAACATTCCAAATCCGTATTTGCCTTTTCCCCAAGACTCCAAAGCAGTTCTACCCGTGCTCACCAAACTGTCTCATAAACTTGGCCAGTTCTTCCAGCTTCTGACCTTCATCTTCCTAACCTTAGGGACTTAGACACTCTCCAAAGGTTCAGACAGTGAACAAAAGTCCTATCATCTGTTGTCCTTGTCTCTGTTCTTCCTGTAGGCCCAGATCACAGTTAAACTTCCATCTTTCTCAATTAAAAAGTGAAAGTCTTCTTATATATAAAGGTGAGAAACAGGTCCTAGTGAGAAGATGGGTATTAACAATACCCTGAACCCTGATCCTCCATCAAAATGCTTTATCATAGAGGAATTACATTAGAAAACACATGTCACACCCTGTAAATTCCTTCCCCAACTCTAACAATGCTGATGACACTGAGAGCATATTAATAGGTAAAATTTAATGAACCTTTATTATGCAAATGCACTGTGCTAAGTACTATGCATACACTATCTTATTTAATCCTCACATTAAATCTCGGGGAGGAGGGTCAATGTTGTGTTGTGTGCTTTGGATTGTGATGATACTTCTTGTACTCTTAGTATTTATTTCCTTGTTGTTTTTCCTCAGTAAAGACTCTTTGAAAGGAAAGACGGAGTTTATGTCTACACCTGAGCCAAGCATTAAAAGGGAAACAGCTCCCCCTACCCCCACCTCTGAGCGTCAAACTAAAAGAAGGGGCTAGTAATTATTGGGGGGGGGGAGCGAGGGAACCCTCCAATAATAATGACAATAGCTAGCATTTATTTCATCCTTATCTGTGCTTTAAGAACTCTATATATATTTAATCTTCACTGCAATCCTATGAGGCAGCTGCTACTGAAGATTCGAGAACTGGGGTCAAATAGCTGGTAAGTGATGGAGCCAAAATTCAAAGGCCACTAGGCGATACTGCCTCTTCCAAGATGGTGAGGCTCAGGCAAGTGGGTGGCATCTGTGTAGTCAGGCATCCTCGCAAGCTAAATATTCTTCCCTGAGTGCGCAGACAACTTCAGGGTTCTGCGGTAACAAGTCAAGCCCTCCTGTGTGCAGCTCACCCTCTCTGCAAAGCTGAGCTGAGCACCTGCCAGCTGCCTTGGACACATCACAGAGCACCTGCTGGTCATAATCGCTGTGGAGAAACAAATTGAAATACAATTGCCTTGACACTGGGCAGGAATAGGGGAAGTCAAGGCATTGTCATGGGAGATCTGTCCTGTTGAATTTTTCATACCTCTGCTGTCAAAGTGAGTCAACCAGACCCACCCACAGAATAAAATGAAGGGGCCTAAAGCAAAGTGAAGACTCAGGATTCTTGTCAGAGGCCATTAAGGTGACCAGCTCAGGTGGCAGGTTGTGGCATTATCGTGCAATTTCCACAGTCAATTTGAAGACTCTTTCTCTCTGTGCATGTGCACACACACACACACAAACTTCAAAGCACAAGGGATTTGGTTGACCTTGAGGTCCAATCTAAGGCAACTGGAGCAGCATTTCCCACAGGATGTCCTGTCAAACATCAGTGATGAGGACGGTTAATAAGCCTGGGGTTCACACAGGGTCCTAGGCTCTAATCATTTGGAGAATGCTGGATTAAGCAAAGTGACCTGTGTCCCACAGAACTCCTCAGGGCCTTGAATATATCATGTATGCTGTGAATCTCCAAGAGGAGGGCCAAGTATGCAGAACTGGCCAAATTCCCTCACCCACTGGTGTTGCGTGGAACACACTGAGGGAAGCACTTTCTATTAAATACAGCATGAGCCCTGATCTTTCTCTCTCCTCCAAGCTCCAGGTACCTCTTCCTGCAGATTCTGCCCAGCCCAGCTCTGCAGCCAACCTGACCAGGGAAGGAAGATAGTCATGATCTCAGCCTCACCAACTGGGGAGCGTTGAGAAGGTCATCCGGGCAAAGAAGCAGTACCCTCACTCCCAGGTGCTACCGCAAGGAACCTGCTCTGGCTTCTCAGCCTCCTCTTTACCATGGCGGGGGTGGGGGTGTAGGGAGGGCTCGGTCCATACATATGGGCTCCTCCTGTCCAGTTTCCCTGCCCAACACTTGATTTCTCTGCTGGACCTGAGCACTGTCCTGAACCTACCCCACTTGGTATGCCCCTGCCCCTTGACTCTTTCTTGTCACTGCCCCTCCCAGGGACGGTGTTCTGTTCCCAGATGCCCTGTTCCTTCCAGGAGCCTCCTGAAATGTTCATGGGGAATACCACTGCCCCCTCCACCCCCCGCATGACTGCACAAATCATCTACCACTTGGGTGATCCTATCTCACCACCAAGTGGCCCCTGGCACGACTGTCCACTGTATATGCCCAAGTACTGCAAACCCCTTGGCCCCTGGTCAACAGACTACCCACTATCCCCACCAGCACCGGACTCATAGCCATGTGCTGGTCCCCAAGCCTACCTAGTGCTGGTTACCCATCAATCCCCATCGGTCTCTGTTGCTGAGGTCCTGGCAGGCTCAATGGCCAAGCCCCTCCCAAGTTATGAACAGGAGGCATTTGTCTCAATGTCCCCACCACCGCACACATATGCAAGACACGCAGCTAAGGTTTGAGGCTCAAGTCAAAGACATGAGTGGTGAGAAGGGCTGAGGATTCCCTGGGGTGCAGTGCTGGCTTAGTGGTATGGAGGATTCTGATGGTTTCGATTTGAGGGGGAGAATAGGACAGTTGGATTAGTTCGATATTCCCATGCATTTGGATTTCACAGACCATAACAATTTCAAAAATACACTTTGGGAGACTTTATAATGTTGGCAACCAAGTAAGGGGCAACAAAAAAAATAATAATCCATTACTACCATCATTTCACACAAGAAGTTGTATCTTAATATGAGAAAAAACAGGGAAAACAATCTCAACATTTGAAAAATGAATTCTATGGAAAATTTGCACACTTCCCCTATTTCACCAGGGACCAGGAGAAGCTGGTCACGGGTCAGCCCTAGCCTAGGGCCTGGAATTTTGCAGCCACTGCCCCAGAGGGTCTTTGAGGTCTCCTCTCCTTCGAGTTGACTTCTCCCTGCCTGGCAGCAGTTACTTATCTGACAGCTCCGACCATTGGGTGGTACTTCCTTTCACAAAAGCAAATCTGTCTTCCTGCAAGTCCCACACCTTGGTCTTGGTCCTGGCTTGATCCTCCCTTTAGACATTTGAAGCCTGTGCCTAAGGCCTTCCTTAGGCAGCCCTTCCCCATCCCCTCCCCCAGATTCAAGGCTGGACTCTCTGAGGAAGACCTCCCAAAGAGGAAGGGAGAGGTCTGAGCACAGAGGAGGCCACTATGGGCCTTCCTTCCCCCAAACCCACCTCCAGTGACACAGGAGCAGGAAGATGCCCAGACAGAAAGCGAGAGGCCAGTGAACCAAGGGAGGTGGAACTCTTGAGAAGGGGAGCCCTGGAGCCTCGTGTGACCTGAGGAAGCCTTGGCGACGGTCCAGGGACATAATGGGATTGGCCTCTCCCAGCAAAGCACACTGCCCTGTCACCTCCAAGCCCACAGCAGCTCCAGGGGTGGTCATTGCAGCATGGGTGGGGACATAGCTTCACGACCTCAGCTGTGCCCTTTCCTCTCGCAGGAGAGAAGCAAACTGACCCTTTGTCTAGGCAGCACCTGTCACAGGGCACACTTGTCTATCTGTGTGTTAACAGCTCTTGATGGATGTGGCAGACCAGAGCAGAAAGGCTGATTCCACCCCGGCTGCTCTCTGAGTCAGGGCAGCTCAGAGCCTGTGGGCAGACCATGGCCTCCGCAGCAACCTGGGGGAAAGAAGTTGACGATTTTTGTGAGGGCCCAAAGCATGGGTAATCCTCATTCCCATGTATCGAATGTTAGTTTGTTTGAGCTTAAAATTCCTCACTAGCTTCCCACTGTTGTTAAGACCAAAAAAACCTTACTACTTAGCTTAGTCTACAAGGCACTGTGTGAGCCTCATCTTGCCCTGCGGCTCTGTCCTGACTCACTAGGGGCAGTACTGACTGTCTTCCAGTTCCTTCTAATGTACCCTGCCCCTTAAGCATGGGCTGTTCCCTCTCTCTGGACCACTCTGCCCAGTGTCCCCTCTACTCCCCCCCTCCCACCTGGCCTTCAGCTGTCCCTTCCTTAGGGAGACCTCCCCTGAGCGTCTCAGGCTGGAGCTGTGCTGTCGAATTCAGCAGCCACTGCCACATGTGGCTACTGAGCACTGGACATGTGGCTCTGAACTGAGATGTGCCATTAAGTATAAAATACACGCCAGATTTTTAAGAACCTGTTTGAAAACTAACAATGTAAAATATCTCATTGATAATTTTTAATATTGATTACATGTTGAAATAATATTTTAGACATATTAGGTTAAATACAATATTAAAACTAATTTCATCTTTCTTTTTACTTTTGCTAGGGTGGCTACCACAAATTTTTAAAGTATATAGGGTCTCATATTTGTGGCCCATGTTATATTTCTATGAAATAGTGCTGGTCTGGGACATATTGCTATAGTGTATGCTTGAATAGAAACTTACATTTTTTCTTCCTAACCTCTGTTGCACTTTATACTTATGCACTCCCACTGAAATATAAACTCGGTGAGGATAGAGACCGTGCTTGTTTTGTTTCCCATTTTGTCCTCAGCTACTAATACAGTCCTTGGCATACAGTAGGAGCACAACAAATATGTGTCAAATGTATTGATGAAATCTCTAATATGTGCCAGACACTTCAAACGTGTGTGTGTGTGTGTGTGTGTGTGTGTGTGTGTGTGTGTGGGCAGGGAGAATAAAAGCTTGTTTGCTGTTGAGTGTTCATAGAGACGTTCATCATGTAAAACATCAGAAAAGTTTTGGATGAAGCTGGGTGGCAGGCCTCTGCGTGGCACCACTCATTTGTTCACAGCAGCCCCTGAAGCAGCTGGTGAAATCCTAGCTCCCCTAATGGACAGTATGAAAACCACCATGTTGCCTCATCCAACACCCTCAACAGCTCAGCAAGGAACTGTGGCAGAAGATGGTAACACGACTTGTAGCCAGTGCATGGTGGAGTCAAGTAGATGTCCATGGAACATGTCTTCCCAAGGCACTGAAGAAACTCACTGTGTAGGGCAGAGGAGGGTTCTTGGGTCACCCGATTATCTATCTCCAGAGCAGCAAGCTGGAGACCTTGTGATTTGAACAACTCTGGTCATTGCTCTGAGACAAATAAAGACGAATACATCTACTTTGAAAGGGTTGCTGGGGGGAGTGGGGACTAAACAAGATAATGTACCTACAGCACCTAGTATAACCTGGCACATAGTAGGTACTCAATAAATGGTTGCTATAATCATCACCATCATCATCATCAAAAATAAGCTAGTAGTAAGGCTGGGCAATGGCAGTCTAAACAGAAGCATATTTCGTTCATTTGCTAAATGTCTTTCCTTGCTGTAGTCATTACTGATCCGTATCCATGACTTACACTTTGTAGAGGTAAGTGCATGCACACACATAGATATGTGCACAAAATATACATGCCAGTGAATTCTACAATCTGTTTTTTAACTACGTGCCGAGCAGGAGCTGAGCCGAATGTATTTCCATAAGTGGCCCAGCACACAGACATGTGATCCTCAAGTACAGAACCAACTGCGTCACCTTACAGAAACAGTTTTACTAATAATATCACTGCCTATGAGTGAAACAAGGGCACGTGAACATTTGTTCCTAATTAACAACAACAAAAAACCTGCCTCACTTACTCTTGCTAACCAATCCTAACTCCATTTCCTGAGGCGCTACTTGTCATGTTTCATTTGAGAAAGGCATCATCGCGTCTCCACGGTGCCTGTGACAGACTCCGGGTCTCTGCACTGCATACAAGATGGCAGCTCCCATTCGTCATGCATTAACCAGGCAGCAGGCCAGAGGGACTGGCTGTTCAAAGACATGGTGACAACCCAGCACCTGTCAAAGTGTGGACCAATGGAGCTGAAAACCATAGCATTTCCACTAAGAACTGCAGTGGCAGGAGAGTCTGAAGAGAGAACTGCCAATCAGTAGGGCATGAATAGACTTCTCCATGGGCCTCCCCTGCAAGATTTGGGCCTGGAAACCAGGTGCAGTCCTGTCCCTACCACCTTCCACCTGCCCCACAGCACTAATTCAGAGGCCGGATTCCACCGCCCTTCCATGAACCCAAAATGGAGGTGCAGAAGCACGTACAAAGCCTCTGGGGTAGACAGGTTGGCTAAGGGAGCCCAGAATCCCAGGCTTCATGCCACCCCTTGGCGGCCCTGTGGCTAAAATCTATGAAGGCATATGCCAGCTCTGGGCCCAGAGCCTTTCCCTTCCCTTTCCCCTTCTCCTCTGCACCCAAAGTCACACTTTACTCATGAATACTTTCAACCTGGCAAAAAGTGAGGCAACTACAGGGGGTCTGCAAAATCTTTCTGTAAATAGCTAGACAGTGAACATTTTCAGCTTTGCAGAACTGAAAGTATACTGAGATTTCAAGATGAGGGCCTACTTAACTTCTGGTTCTAAGAGTCAATGGAGACATAAATGTCATCAATGATTGCAGGTGGTCCAGGCCAGAGACCTCCAGATAGTCTAGTTTCATTCCCAGGTCCTCTGTCCCTTCCCAGCCCTATCTCTTTTCAGCTGAGAAGCATTTGCTTTATTTCACAGCTTGAAGCCTCACAAATCAGCTCTTATCTGTGGGTGAGGCTGAAGCCTAGAGAGAGCAAGAACTTGCCCAGAGACACTCGTAAGTACCCAAAACAAACTCAAACCCTGGGCTTGTTTTTGTCTATCTTTTTTTAAACTGAAGCCCTTGTCTTTTTCTCCAGAGCATGGTCCTCTTTGGGGAGGGTAGTTTGTTGCAGCCCCAAACCCCAAGCTGCAGCTCACCCTCTATTTCTATGTGGGGTCAATTCCTAAATGCTTAAAAATGAAGTAGTAGCTGCCAGGAGCCAGTATAGGTTTACCAAAAGTGGGTCATGTCAACTCATATATTTTCCTTTTTTCGTGGGTTTGTAGATGTGTAGACTAGGCAAATCAAGTAGAAAGTATGTATCTGAACTTCCAGAAGATCCTGACAAGGTGTCTCACGGGGCCCTGCAGAGCAGCTGGTGAGATGAAGGCTGGAGAATGATTGAGTGATACAGGTTCGTGGTTGATAGACCAACCATAACCAAAAAGCATCATCTAATAGATCAAAGAAGGTTGTGGGAGGGGTACTAAGATGCCTACATGTGAGTGGAGGGAGTGGTGAGGACTCTGGCAAACAGAGAGGCACATGATCAACCTACAGGGAGCAGCCACTGTCACCCAGCCATAGTCTATTGTGGCCATGAGGGGACTCAGGCAAGTTGGAGCCAGAGCCCCAAAGAAGGTGGAAATCTGGATTTTCCATTTAAAAGTTCTGTAAGCACATTCCAAACAAACACTGGGTGTGTGACCAACAAAACACAGCTATGGGCCAGATATGATCCACAGATACCAGCTTGTAATGTTAGGATCAAAGGTTTGCTGTCAACCTAGAGAAATTTCTCTAGGCACTGACACAAGGCTCTAGTCTCTGTCCTGTCCTCTTCAACATTTCAATCACAGGCTTGAGTGAGGACACAGAAGCCATGATTATCAGACAGAAGTGAGGAAACTGGGAAGGGGCTCACAGGATCAAAATTCAGAGTGATTTTCACAGACTGGACCACTGAGCCCAACATGTCAAGATGAGAATTATAAGAGAAAATTGAAGGGCACACATGCCATGACTCAAAAACCGTGAAACCACAGTTAGCCTCATTCACACCATACTGTTCCACTTTCTGCTCCCTGCAGGCTGTACGTGCCCTACTTAATCTCCCCAAGGTCTCCCCTTCCTTATCATCTTGTTGTGGGGATCAAATGAGATAGTCTATGTAAAGCATTTAGCACAGTGCCTGGCATATAAGGTTAGTTTATCTTCTTCTCAATCATTTTCTCATTCATTCATTTATTCAACAAACATTTGTTGAGGAGCTGTTGGTAAATGCTGGGAATGCAAATATGCATAACAAATAGCTCCTGTTCTTAGGATGCATGCTGATTAGTAGGAGAGAAAGAAATGTTTAAAAGGAAATTCTAATACAGCATGATAAGTACAACAATAGAATCATGTACAATGCACAGAGGAGAAAGTGATTAGCTCCGAGGCAGAAGCAGAGGTGGTTGCCAAAGTGGCTTCCCAGGGAAGGTGATGCCCACAATGTGTTTCAAACATAAATAAGAGTTTCCCCAGCATTCAAGGAGGAAGAAAACATTACAAAGTCTTGAAAAATAAAATAGCGTGCTAGGCCTTGATGGAGTGTGACGAGTGAATGAAGGGCCAGGAGATGAACTTGGGGAGGTAGTTAGTGATAGGAGATGGCATTGGTAAGAAAAAGAGGCTTGATTTTTCCTTTAAAAATGATGGAGAGCTTTTGAAAGATTTTAGGCAGGAATGTGATGTTATCATACGTGCATCTTGGAAAGATCATGGTGACATGATCTAGGCTGAATGAAACAAGACCAAGGCTGGAGGACGTCTTTGACAGTCCAGTCTGAATAATGGTGAAACAGAGGTGAAACCTGGAAACAAAGGGAAAAGAGAGAAAAAATTTTTAGGAAATAGAATTATCCAGGCTTGGCAAACTACATAATAATCATGGTGACCGCCATACTCAACCTTCCTTTGGGAAAGAAATTGCCCCACCTTTAGGTCCTTGTTGAGAGAAGAGGCCCTCTGCTGGCCTTTGAGCAAGGAACTGGACTAACTGGACCAGAGTGGCCACCTGAGCCAAGTCAGCCCATGCATAGGCTGGCCAGTGACCAAAGAAGTAGGTGACAGCAAAAAGCTTTGTCCAATAAGATTGATGGTAATACTAGGATAGTCTGTTTAAAAAAAAAAAAAAAAAAGCACAGTTAAATTTTAAAGAGTTTATTTGAGCATTCAACAATTCATGAATTGGGATAATACCAGACTGTTCCACCAGAACAGACAAGAGAGGAAACTTTATTATAAAGTATTTGCAGAAACAAGGCAAAGAAAACCATTTTCATCAGTTAGAAGTTAATTGGTGGTTTCTGATTAGTGCAGTTTCTCGTTTCAATTTATGGTTTAAAGGACTTCGGTCTGTTCATGTGGAAATTTAAAGTGTCAGAGACACCCCCAATCAAATGGCCTCCCAATTAGATATTTTTGTAACAAATCAGACACTTTCCCTCCTGAATTTGAGGAGGAAAATGCAAAGATAATCTAGTCAGTTGGAAAAAAGAGGAGACAGGAGAATGACATGAAGAGAGAAGCCCAGATGCTGTGGAAAAGAGGTCAAGGCCAGCGGCAACAACAGCCATGACCTCTAGGGTCCAGGCTCTCTAAGCAAAGTTGCTGTAAAAGCCTTGCAGTCACCAGCATCTGGGGCATAACCTCATCTAAGCCCACCCAGGTTCCTTACAGTCGAAAGGAAACCCTGTTAGCCCTTTTTGTAACTGGTCAGATGTTAAAGGAAAGAAATTCATCTGCAAAAATATTTGAATATAGCTCTCACCTCCTGTAAGTCTTCCCTTCTCCACCCTAAATACCCTCCATTCCTTCAACTTTTCTTCATTGATTATAGTTTGTCTTATGCTATTGTTTGGATATGGTTTCTTTGGCCCTGCCAAACCTCATGTTGAAATTTAATCCCCAGTATTGGAGATGGGGTCTCATGGGAGATGTTTGAGTCATGGGGCAGGATCCATCATGAATGGGTTGGTGCCATTCTTGTGGAAGTGAGTGAGTTCTCACTCTTAGTACCCAACAGAACTGGCTATGGAAAAGAGCCTGGCACATCCCTCCTCTCTCTCTGTCTCTCCCTCTGTCTCTCTCACCATGTGATCTGCACATACCAGCTCCGCTTCAACTCCTACCATGAGTGGAAGCTTCCTGAGACCCTCACCAGAAGCCAAGCAGATGCTGGTGCCACTCTTCTTGTACAGCCTGCAGAACCACAAGCCAAATAAAACCCCTTTTCTTTATGAATTGCCCACCAGGTATTCCTTTACAGCAGCACAAACAGACTAAGACGCCTTTTCTCCCCTCCCTGATTTTCCCCATTGCACTAACCCCTGGCTGATCTTGCTTCAGGCCCTCAGGATCCAAAGTCAGAGAGCACTTACCTCATTCCCTGCTGGGAGCTCAGCTTCTCCGCTGCTCCCCCCACCCATGCCCCAAGCTGCTCTGACCTTCAGCAGGTCAAAAAGACAGAAAGGTGACAAAATGAGACAGAATCCCTTAGGGAGTTACACTTGCTCACAAAAAAAGCAAGAACACAGAGAACCTTATTGCTTGCTGGAAAGAACAACCCTACATTCAATGCTCCATTCAGGAACAGTGTTTCACCAGGTCGCTGGCTCAGAAGGCTTGAAACCAGCATTTGTAAACAGATCTGCAGGATCTGTTTGTAAACAGATCTGGCAAAGGATCTGCAGGAACCCGGGAATCTACACATTTCACTAATGGTAAAGTATATCCCAAAGGTTGACTGATGTGAGAATTTAAGCTCACATCATGAGGACCAACATTTGTCTTATTCATCCCCAAATCCTCAGTGCCTAAATAGTGTCTGGCACATACCAGGAACCCAGTAAATATTTATGGAGTGAACAAATGTATGGATTCATAGGAAGTCTGCAGAGAAGTCTCTGGTGATATTCCAGAATTCTGTCTTCAGCCCACCATGATTAATAATTCAATGAAAACATAAAGGGATTTCTGAAAAAAATACGTAAAATAACAATGGAGCAGGGAAGAATTTTGAATGCATTGGTGAATCCACTCAAAATTCAAAACATCTGAAGAGGCCAGAGCAATAATCGATATTATGATGAGAGATTATAACAGAGCTGTCACACTGGTTGAGAGATGTGATTTAGCAGCAGTACTCTTAGAAAAGAATTGTGGGACTCTGTTGACCATAACTCAGAAGGAACTTGGAGAAGCTGCCAAGAAAGTATTATAATGATGCTCTGAGGTACAGAATCCAGAAATGAAGGAGGTGACAGTCCCCATATAAGGTGTGCTGCTCAGACCACTTCTAGAATAGTTTGCTTGGTACTTGAGATATGCTCAAAAGAGAGAAATCAAGGAGGAAAATGCTGGAGGTCATAATATATGAGAAACAGTTGAAGGAACTGGAGGTGTTCAGCCTAGAGAAGCCTCTGAGGATGTATTAGTTTGCTCAGGTTGCCATAACAAAGTACCACAAACTGGGATATTTATTCTCTTACAGTTGCAGAGGTGAGAAATCCAAAATTGAGGTGTTCACAGGGCCATGCTCCCTCCAAAGTCCCTAGGGGAGGATCCTTCCTTGCTTTTTCCTGCTTCTGGTAGCCCCAAGCATTCCTTGGCTTGTGGCAGCATCACTCCAATCTCTGCCTCAATCTCCACATGATATTCCCTTTGTGTATCTGTGTGTCTTGTAAGGACATCCATCATATTTGATTAAGGGCCCTCCCTACTCCAGGATGACTTCATTTTAACTAAATATATGAAGGCCCTATTTCTAAATAAGATCACACTCTGAGGTACTGTGGGTTAGGACTTCAACATATCTTTTTTGATGGTACAATTCAACCCATAACAGAGGGAACCATCTTCATATATTGAAAGAACTCTCTTGTAAACAATTTGATCTGTGTGGCCCAAAGGGCAAACTAAGAACACAGATGCTAGGTTATTAAGTATGAAATGTCTGATTTCCTTACATGCTAAGTTTGACAGTTGATATCTATGGCATTTCACTTTGGCATTTCTTGTTTTATTTTTATTGTGGAGGTACCTCCTCATTCTTTCGAATGCATGGTTTGGCTTGTGATTATCTTTCAAATCTTTTTAGAGCAATTTTTTTAAAACCATGCATAAGTCAAAAATTCATGTTATTTTCAAATATGAGTTCTGTTATGGAACCAATGCAGCACAGACAGCTCAAAATATCAACGAAGTGTTTGGGAAGGATGTGGCTAATGAATGCACAGTAGGTCAATGGTTTGAGAAGTTCCATTCTGGTGATTTTAATCCTGAAAATGAACCACGTGCACGACCTGAGACCAAGGTGGATAATGATGAACTGAAAGCTATAGTGGAAGTGAATCCAACTCAACATACATATGAATTAGCAGCAAGGTCTGAAATTACAATTCCAAAAGTGTTGGACCATTTGAAACAAATAGGCAAGGTAAAGAAGCTGGATAGATGGGTTCTGCATGAATTAAACGAGCGTCACAAGAGAAAGCATCTTGAAGCATGCCTTTCTTTGCTGTCGCAACATAAAGGCAAACCATTTCTACATCGCATTGTTACATGTGATGAAAAATGGATTCTTTTTGACAATCACAAGCATTCAGCACAGTGGTTGGATAAAGATGAAGGGCCAAAACACAGTCCAAAACCAAAAGCTCAACATAAAAAGCTAATGGTGTCTGTTTGGTGGGCCAGTGCTGGTGTTATCCACTACAGCTTCACGAAACTGGGTCAATGAATTGCAGCGGATGTCTACTGCAACCAACTGGACGAAATGATGAGGATGCTTGTGATGAAGCAGCCAAGATTGGTCAACAGAGACAGGCCAATCCTCTTACAAGACAATACTTGACCACATGTGGCACAAACAATGCTCCTCAAACTACAGAAGCTGGACTTGGAAACTCTCTGTCATCCATCACAGTCACCAGACCTTGCACCAACTGACCACCACTTCTTCCAGGCTTTGGACCACTTCTTGTAAGGAAAAATATTCAATTCTCAACAAGCTGTAGAAAACACGTTTTGCAATTTCATCGCCACTCACTCTCCAGGCTTCTCGGCTGCTGGCATAAACGAGCTACTGTTAAGATGACAAAACTGTGTCGATAGTTTAGGTTCATACTTTGATCAATTGTACTACTTCTTGTCTGAGATATAATAAACTAAACTTTTGATTCAAAATTGGACATTTCATATTTAATGACCGAATACTATCAAAGAAGAACTTTCTAAGAGTGAAAGCTGCCTCCCTTGTAGCTCTTGTCCCTGAAGCTGCCCAAGAAGAGGCAAGCCGACCCACAGGGCTGACACTGGGGGACTTTGAGGCTGGTGGCCTCATCTCACTCTCAGTCTACTTAATTCTCTGGTACTCTGGCATGAGGGAACCATTTTTAACCAAGCAGAGATTTAAGTGGCTGTTTCCAAGAGCCAATGTAAGTAGATGAGCTCCACAATAATGCAGACTGCTTATGAGAAATGGAGCGTGAATTGCAGGCCCAAGAAGTGAATATAAATTCAGCAGCTCTTTTAATTTTTAATTGGGAAAAAAAGCCCATCCCAGCCAAAAAGAATAGGGGAGGAGTGCACTTTGCACAGCACCATACAAAGCATTTGTTAGTTCTGCTGAGACAAATGGCGTAGTCTTGTTGCTTCTGCCATCCTCACAATTGGGATGGGAAAGATTTCTTCAGAGACTGCCACTGCAGCCCGCCTCCATGGATAATGAAGGTCACGGTTTATGGGCACAAACTACTCTGCTCCAGACGCAGACTCATTGGTATGCAGGCATGGAAACCCAGCAGCCAGCCCCACACACTGATCAGATTTTGGTATTTAGCATTATCATAATATGTCCCTTCTCTAACTCCTTCTCTGGACAGTTTTTGCACCCAAACGGAGGAGGAGGAGGAAGATAGAAAGGAGTCAGGGGAAAAGAACTAGCATGTAGTAGGCACCCACTGTGTGCCAGACATCCATTTCATTGAATTATTTAGGCTTTAAATTCCATGTAAGATGACATCAGTGTATGTACATGAGTATGTGTATGTGTATACAAGTGCATGTGTGTGCACATGCTAGCACATGTGTGATCTAGATGAAAATGGAGAGAAAGAGGTGCAAAGTGCTTAGAAGGTGGGAAGAGTATGGCTCATAGAGTGAATAATAAGGATGGAGGTCCAGGAGCAGCCTTATAAGATAATGAATTACGGCCAGGTAGGGAAGTCCCCACCTCCGCACTGGTATCCAACCTGGACAGGACCCAACGGTCAGCTCAGACCAGTCACAGGCCTGCCTGGAATCAAAGTCTGAGATGACAGAAAGCTGAAGGACCTGAGAGAATGGAAGTTCCCCTCAGTCCTGGAAGGTCTTTCAGGCCAGATGAACCTTAACTGGACATTTAGGTTTTTCTGTTCAGGATCCTGCTGCTGTCAGAGGCCTGAACTCCATAATTTTTGCTCACTTTACATTTATGGGTTTGCGTGGTTTACTCTGGAACCTCAATAAAACTACCCCCTTAAAGGATCCAAGCCAGTGGTTCTCAGCTACTAGGACGCAGATAGATCATTGTAGAGATTGTTTATAGTACAGATTCTCAAATCCTAGCCTCAGAAAGAGCCAGATTCAGTGGGTTAAGGATGAAGCACCTTTTAACAAGCACCTCAGGTAAACGGAGGACCATGCTTTGAGCAATACTACTTCAAGTCATTTACGGCTTTGTCAGAAGAAAAAGACAATGTGTCCATACCTGGGCTAAAAGGGAGAAGACAGAAAAGTGTCCTTAATGGCCAGGTGTGCTGTTGCCAAAATATAGGCACCCAGGGGGCCCCAGGGGCTGCCCCTCAGCTATGTAGCTCTCAGAAGTTTTAGAGACACTCTTGTACCTCAAATCTCACCGTTGCTGCTCTCTTCCCTAGCATAAACAATGTCCAGCTCTGTCAGCTATTAATACTTTAGCATGAATTAGACCATACTCAGCCAAACCCTTTTCCAGAAAGTGGAAATGCACAGGAGAAACTTTTGTGGAATACTCCTATGGGTGTCTGGTACTGCAGTCAGTGTTCTGCAGTAAGAATCTTTGAAGGAGACTTGGTCGATGCCCCACATCAACCCTGTAAGATAATATTTTCTGCATTTGGTGGATAAGAAAATGAGATTCAGAGAGATTAAGTAAACTGTCCAAAGTCACTCACCAATGGCAGCAGACTCCACATAAAAGTCAAGGGTCTGCCTCTGAAAACCATCCTTTTCCCACTAAATCACTAGAGGAAGAAGGAAGGGCCCCCTACTAGGAAGAGCAGGCCTTGGTCGGCCACCAACAAGGGATGAGAGAGGAACAGGACCTAGGTCTAGAGGTAAGTCACGGACATGGACATGGAGGGTCCAAAGGCAACTTGTACTTTTGATCTGGTTCTCAAAGTAAAGTGTTCATCAGTCTAAGTGAGCATTGGCCTTTTAGCAAGAAAGAGGTAAGGACAGGAAACATCTCTTCCCCTGGAGGGCTGGCCCTTTGGGCAGGAGAGGAAGATCTGGGAGGTGAAGAGCTAGTCACGCCTGGGATTGATGACAAGGATTGGGTCAAGGCTGGTGTGCCTGGCTACCAGCTGTTAGCTAGGCATGAAATGAGCCTCAGAACTGGCAAAAGGTTTGCACAGGGACTGAGCAAGGGGCTTTAACAACATGTGCTCAGGGCAGGGGAGAGGCAGGGGTGAACCAGTGGGTCCTATAACCACGGGGATTGTTGGAAAAGTATAGTGGGAGCCAGGGACTCCATGAGACAGCCTTTGGAGCAGCTGGAAATGGGAGGGGGACTCTCCTGGGAGCATGCCTCTGGCAGCACCATAGCTGCAGGTCATCTCTGCTGAATGTCCTGCCATCCCCATACCCTTCGCCTAGCTCAAACTGAGCCCACCTGCCTGTCTCCAAAATCAGTTTCTATTAATATTTCTGACTTCACCAATATTGCCAACATTCTTAGAGGTTCAATAGCTACCAGACAACCTCTTTGGATTCTCTCTTTCCCCCACATCCAGTCATTCACCAAATCCTATTAACAGCTTCTACATAACTCTCCCCACCTTTTCATTCTTACTGCCCTAAATGTCCCTAGGCCAGGGCCCAGTGCACCTATCTCTTGATCATAGCAATGCTACGGCTTGCTGTTCAAAGCCTCCTGTGACCTAGCCTCATCCTACACCATCCATCAGCCTCCCACTCTCCCACCGCTCACTCAGTGAGCACCCACTCCCGTGAGAGTGGCCTTCTGCAAGCCAGCCTCCACGTCTTCGCTCATACCATTGCTTCCACCTGGATTCCCACCTTCCCTGTATGTTCACCCGCCCATCCATGCATTCGATAAACATGAATGAGCACCTGCTATATGCCAGGCACTCTTCTAGGTGTGAGGATCTAGAGAGGATCAGGACAAAGTCCTGCTCTGGGAACTTACACTGTCCTGACCACGTGGAAAATAAGATGGGCTAAAAGGATAAAGACCAGCACAGTGTGTGTGTCTCTCTTAGACAGAGAAGAGTGGTCATGAAAGGCTTTGCAGGGGAGAGGACTTCAGATCAGAGACCCGAATGAAATGGGAGCTAGTTCTATGGAAACTGGGCTAAGAGCTTCAAAGTCCTCTCCTCCATCAAAGAGCAATGTAAGCTCCATGTGAATCACCACAGCCCTGAATTCCAGTACTTACTGCCTATGACATTCACACATGTCTGGGAAAACCCTGCCTTGAATTACTTTTTACCTTTTCATGTCTTACTAGATGATAAGTTCTTTGGGGGCAGAAACTTGATGTCACTTCATAAAAACCACGGGTTACTGGGGCATTGTTGCCTGCAAGGATCACCCAGCACAGGCAGAATGTGGGAGAAATCATTTCACTGTGCTTCTAAAATGTGAGACTACAAGAAAAAACTTCTCCCTTGAGATCTGAGGAAGCCTGTTTTGCAGGCGTCATTCATTCCATATTGGAGGTATTCCTAGCTGGAAGCTAGGAAGGTAACTGAGGTCACTTCTCTGTCTGATTTGAATCCAAGAGCAGATGATAAACCGCTTATGACTGAGGCAGAAAAATGCACTGACAGCTCTAAGATGCAGGGATATCCATTGTCAAACCATCTTGAAATTATTGAGCTGAAGTCACAGAGAAAATGCCATCTGGAAGATGCTTCTACCTTTGGGAGAATGACTCCGGGATCAATCAGTAAGGAATATTCTCGTGATGAGCAGCAGGTAAGGACCAAAGAAAAGGGAACTGAAATATGCATACTTTGTTGAATCAAACCTTGCTTTCTAAATTTTTTTTAAGTATACAGTGTTAATATTTAAAAGTGTGTATTCTTTTAATGCATTTAGCTGCTTGAACAAAGAGTTTTATTTTTGCCAATCATCCAACACACACGAACTGAGCGCCAGCACATCCATGCACTGTGAGGACCAAACAGACCTGATCCCTGTCCCCAAGGACCTTACAGTCCAGCAGAGAAGACAGATGCTAAACAAATTAGTATAATAATTAGCTGATTTCAAGTGAGCCACATGCTGCAATGGGAGGCCACAGGATTATAAGGGGGAGGGAGAGTCCAAGCAAAATCCCTGAAGAAGGGACATTTCATCTGAGGCCAAAGTTGGCTAGTAGTTAGCTGGTGAAGGAATGTAACACAAAAGAATGTTCCAGGCAAAAGAAACTTCATGTCTACAAGTTCAGGAGTGGGAAGGAATGTGGCTCTTGAAAGAATGGCAAGTGCCAGGTCCTGGAGCTAAAGAGGCACAGCATAGGTGGGAGGGTAGCAAGACACAAAATGAGAGCAGGGCTTTGTAGGCACGTTGAGGGCTCTGGAATGACCCAGGAGCCGTGATGCTGCAAAAGCCACCTCACACTGGTCGCAGGGAAGCGTAACAGCCTCTATAAAAACAGAACCAGGTTAGTCCCTTCTTCAAGAAAGACGACGTTGCGATGATAAATGAATCACCTTTTACAAGGGGAATCAGCTTTAATTGAAGAGAAACTGAAGAAAATCACTTGGACCTAAAAGTACTTTTTTAAAATTCAGGCATTATGCTGTAAAATGCTTTTCTTGGCTCTTAAGAGAAGCTGGAGGATAAAGATTATTTACAACCCAGGTTGTTAAGGAATCTATTTGCTTACAAATCAGATTGAGACAAGGTCTCAGTAAAACTCAACTAGATTATGCTCCACTTAAATGACAAATTTCTCAGCTGCCATTCTGCACAAAGAGATAAGGAAGGTCTTCCTGTCAAGTTGTTTTGACAGGCCTGTTTTTACCCATCTGAAATGTAAACCTTTAATGTTTGTATACGAACATCAAGAATGTGAAACATGTTTTAGATAATCACGGGAAGTCGTGAAACATAACTGGTGTAGGAGGTTGTGATCGTTGGAAACTTGAAATTATTGTAACTTCAGATATAACTGAACACAAAATGGATTCAGTATTTCTTCTTCTTTTCCTTGCCTGATCCCCATTATCGACCAAATATAAAACCCCAGTTTACGGTTTCAGGCATTTGAAACAGTAGTAGTCTTTCCTTTGAAGCTGTTAAAATAAAAATGGGAGCTTTGCTCACACTCCACTTTCTCGGGTTAATCCTGTCCCTAACTGGCCGAGCTGCTCCCCAAATGAGTCTAGACCAGCTTCCCCACCCCTTTGCTTGCAGCATTGCCCCTGCCTGGAATTCCCTTCTAAGTTCCTGCTCTAGGACGGGGAGTTTCATACCACGTGACTAAGAAGACACTGCTACTTATTGGCGAGGAATCCATATTGCAAATTCAGGGCTTTGGAGCAATGAGTAAACCTCTTGAACGTTGAAATTCTAAATCCAATTTGCCACCATTTGCTGAATTCATTATGTGGGGAAAATAACCCAAGGAAGGAACACGCAGACTGAGAATGTACAGTCAACTGGCAGTCCCATAAATCAAAATGGCACCCACTGACCCACTCTTAATAAAGCATGTGCCTTGTGCTGCCCCCTGGTGGCTGAGGTGAGATAGCTGGGGAGCCGCCCACTTCCTCTCCACCCCCACCCCAACAGAGGCACACACTGTAGATGCCGGATGGCCCGCGTTACAGACACATTTGTGGCCAGAGTGAGGCTGCCTAACTCACATGAGAATTAAACCTGTCACCTTGGCCTCAACTAACGCCAAGCCAAATGGTAACACACAATTTGGCAATAGGACAATCTTGGGAATGTTCTTTGGTCAATCTGATAGTAGTATTAACACAAACATCCAGATCATTTAAGACAATAATTGTTGGCACCTCTTCAAAGTGTTTCTGTTCGAGAAGTGGAAAGGCAGCAGGACAAATCTTGACTCATCAGAAGGCAGAGGTCAAGCGGACAACAAACCTCCCCATGCTGCCTCTGAGAGGATGAAGCCAATGCGAGTGACCCCCCCGGGTTATTTCTGAGTACACGGTCCATTCAGTCATAGTTCCCAAAGCTGTAGTCATAAACTACCAATCACAACAGCACTGTGGGAATTTTCTGGGTTTTTTTTATCTGGTTGGACATCCACATCAGAGCATAAAAGCCAAGAACTTCCAAGTTTAATGTTCCACAAGTCTACACGGATCCTATTAGCTCAGCATTTGTCCCATATAGACAGCCCCCTGGACTCCAGCAGTTAGACATTGCCACCTTTGTCATTCCAGACCACCACTGTGCGGGCAGCTGCTCCTCTCAGGCTATCCTAATTAGCAGCGTGGTACTCATTAACAGCTGCTGTGTGTGCAAATGTTCTCCCTCACAGGAAGCACGGCCTGCAGAGCCTGCCCCAAATGCATCCCCCTGCTAAAGTGGTGCATGCCATGGCAGCAGATGTTAGCTGATGATGGGCCTGACAATTTCATCTGCCAGGATCAAAGATCCTGATTCCTCCCAGAGCCAGTCAGGGTGTGGCACAGCACCCAGAGGCAACACCACCTCCATACAGACACGGTGCTTAGTTGAGCACCTGGCACACAGTAGACACGCAATTAACAGAGCTATCAATGGGGCTGCTATTCAGCTAATTTGCACCAAGGCAGACAAGGTAGTTGTCACAGTGCAGAATGGCTCCCATACTGGATGGTAAATAGCTGCTCCCTCGAGCCCCTGCCTACCCACTGTCTACCACCACTACCACCACCATCACAATGGGGGTGTGAAGGCCTCTTCCTTGGTACCCCCAGAACCTCCTCACAGGCCATCATCCACTCTGGTTGGTCAGTGCCACGGATACCAGTCATTATATTCAATATGATGCCTGGCTGTTATCGTCATTGACATCATTATCACTTAAGGACTGACATTCTCACAAACATTTATACCCAGACATCCTGCCCCACCCCTAAAGGTTCTCCCCTACTTCTCTGATTTCTCCTTCTCATTCTCCATAGCAGGTTCCTGTCCTCTGCCCATCCTTTGAATGATGATATTTCCTGAATTATCTCACCCATAGCCATGACTTCCCCTGCATTGCCTGGGAACTTGTCAATTCCCTTGTCGGGGATTTCTCAACTTAGCCAGGCTGGAACTATGTTTCCCACAGTTCCCTTGCTGCATAGTTCTGGGTTAGCATGGGCCATGAGAGACATGTTACGTGAGACTTGGAAGGCAAAAGTGAAGCAGAGACCATTTTTGCTTTACTCTCAGAAGGCCACTGCAGCGTGCTGTGTGGCAGGTGCTGTTGCCACCTCTCTGTTGGCCCATCTCACCCGTGTGAGATGACAACCAGGCGGGCAGGCCCTCCAGCTCCTGCTGCAATCTTGACCTTTAGCTCCTCACCCTCCTGGGCCAGGGACATATCAGCTCTGTGATGAAGGAAACCAGCTTCTCCTGCAATGAAAGCTTCAAGGCTGTGAAAGATCAACACGGGTTCAGTCCAGCCTCAGGGGTCCTGGCTCGTCCTCCCAGATTCCCTTTCGTCCTGCTTCCACATGGCACGTCCGTCTTCCTTTCCTGACTGCTTGCCCCATGGACACAAAAGTGCCAGCTGACCATGAACTGTTGACCAAGTTCCCACATTGCATAAGGTCAGATACCCCATAATAAATCTATGTCTATGTCTATATCTATATGCAGATAGATGATTGATAGATAGATCACCAGTGGGCCACTTCTCTGATTGAGCTCTGCATGATACAAACATCTGCCCAGTCCCATAAGCCATAAATCTAGTACCATCTCACTTCCTCTCTACCACTCTCAACATCTAAGCATCCACCCAAAAAGCCATGCTACCTTCCAAACCTGTTTTGCTCTCCCAAGTACTTGAATCTTTTTGTTTTGTTCTGCTTTATGTTGGGATTTGACAATTAAGCTATGTTTTGTAAATGGCAACTGGAATAGCATGGTAGGAAAAGCAGAAGGGATTCGTGAGTGATTCTTACTTAAAGGCTCGACAAAGAACTACGAATAAGCTAAATGGAAGGCAGCTTTCTTTTTCATTCTCTCGAGACTGTGCAAACATTAAACAACCAGACATGATCTTTTGGAAGGGCCCGGTCATGGAAAGGGTGTCCACGATTGTAGGTCAGAGTTGTTAACTACGGAGTGTTTGTTACAACCAGTGACAGGCACCCCACCCACGGGGGACTTGGCAGCAGCTTAATTATTAACAATGCCTTTTACAAAAATGTGTCTGTATTTATTTATCATAAAGGCGACAGCAGTTGCTAAGCAAATTCATAAAGCAAACAGGAGGAATGTTAGCCTACTTAAGAGCAAGGAGCTTAAGTACTGGCCTTTGCGTTCACATAATAAATACGCTCATTACACACTTTTTTTCTACCTCCTTAATAATGTCCTGGCAGGGATCTATAACACATCTTCCCTCTTCGCTTGTAGCATTTTTCCTATGGGTGCTTGATCATAATGAAACTACATTTCCTTACCAATGTTCTGTTTTTCCAGCCTATCATTCATCATCCATTAACTCACAAAACATTGTGCCTGTTGTTTGTTAAGTGCTGGGACTATGACAGCTTATTAGTACAGGATTTGTATTTGTGGAGTTTTCATTCTAATGGGGGAAAATCATCTATCGAGAAACAATCAAATAAATACATTTTTATTCACTGATATGATGCTACAAAATATATAAACACACACACACTTAGTTTAGGGATAGTGAGTGTGAGTGGGTGGTCAGAGAATGTGGAGGTGACACCTAAGCATAGATATGAACAATAGGAAGGAACCTGCCGTGTGACCATCTGAGCCAGGGCTTCCCAGGCAAAGGGAACAGCAGGGTTAAAAGGCCCTGGGGCGAGAAGGGTCCTGATATGTATGCTGTTAAAAAAAAAAATGGTTGGGCATGGTGGCTCATGCCTGTAATCCTAGCACTCTGGGAGGCTGAGGCGGGTGGATTGTGTGAGCTCAGGAGTTCGAGACCAGCCTGAGCAAGAGCGAGACCCTGTCTCTACCAAAAATAGAAAGAAATTAATTGGACAGCTAAAAATATATAGAAAAAATTAGCCAGGCATGGTGGCACATGCCTGTAGTCCCAGCTACTCGAGAGGCTGAGGCAGGAGGATTGCTTGAGCCCAGGAGTTTCAGGTTGCTGTGAGCTAGGCCGACGCCATGGCACTCTAGCCTGGGCAACAGAGTGAGACTCTGTCTCAAAAAAAAAAAAAGAGTAATGAATATTTCTTCTATCAGTTTCTGGAACACTCCAAGCTCTTTTCTGCCTCAGGAACTATGCACACTCTCTATTCCTTTACCTGGATCGCTCTTGCCCCTGCACTTACCTGAGTGACTCGTTGTTCAGGTCTCAATTCTAAACATCGATTCTTCAGAGAAGTGTTCCCTGACCATCAAATCTAAGGTAGGTTGCACTTGTTATTTCCTCCGATAACAGCTGCCTTGACCTTCACAAAGTCTGTCTATCTGTGTACTTACTTAACACAGTGAAAGCACTCAGGATAATCGCTGAGTAGATGAACCAATGAGTGGATCATAACAGCCATCCACAGCGCATCCGAGCCAGGGAAGCTGAAAATTGGAAAAGGGGTGGGAGTGGAATACAAAGGAAAGAAAGGTATTGAGAAAAACAAGGATTTAAGAAAGAAGGAAGGAAAATCTGCTAAGGGAAGCCAAGCAGAGGTACTGTGGGAGGTGGGGGGAAATGGCAGAGGACTGGCCAGGCAGGGCAGTGGACAGCAGGGACAGAGAAAGTCTAACATCAAAACAACAGCTGCACTGCAGGCTGCATGCCAGCGAAGGCTCCAGCACTCTCCGTGGGACAGAGCCATGCGTTGCGTGGCCTGTGATGCATGGCCTGAGGGGCCCACCCGGCTCACCTGCTACCTACCGCAGAATCCTCCTCCGCCTGGACACTTGTAACAGTGCACGGGGTGCTCACTCCCAGCATCAGGTATCCATCAGCCCCGCACAGTAGTCTTTTCTCCTCTGCTCAGAGCGTTCAGAGTCCCTTACCCATTCCTCGTGGGATAGTGGCCAACCCACCCACCCTCTTCTCACCCTCAGGACAGGAGCCAGTTTGTCAAGATCCCCTTTGCAGTGCCGCCCACCGTGGCACTGAGCACCAGATGAGGCTGACGCCACATGCACTGGGACAACTGCAACATTTGGAATCGTGACGGCGTGACCTTCTCAAGGCCTTTGAAACTGACAAACCCACCAGCTGGAAGATGGCTTTGCACCCCGCCTGCTTTGACGGGAGAGGTTACAGCAGATGCTCTTGTATTTTATTGAGTGGCAAATGGATGCGATGTGGGAGGAGAGGAAAATAGAACCTGGGAAAGGGCACGAGAGTCGTTGTGGGCGGCCCCAGCAGGCGGGGCCAAACATAACGAGATAACACAGGTTCCCATCTCAGGGCCAGCTGCTGAGGCGTGACTTCTTGCGTAAAGGAAAGATAAGAAATTCTCCTTGAAAATGAGAACTACGAGGCAGACATATGTGCCCAAGGAGATCTGGAGGATTGAATGCCCCCACAGGGCTCTTTGGGGAGCCAGCAGGTTCGATTGAAAATGCCACCGCAGGTGGAGGTAGACTCCTTGTTACCTGCTCAGACTGATGAAAAACAGACCCCAAGCATTCCTTGTGCACCTTCCGTGGGCACCGGGCGACCACATCTCTGACTGATGTCGTTTTGGACAGCTGTCTCCTCGGAGCTATTATTTCCTCAATTTTCTATTGTCAGAAAAATAACTAAAGAGCTCTAGTCCCCCTCCTTCCCTGGGACATTTTTTAAATGTATCCATAAAAGTCTATCTTAGAAAAGGAGTTGTTCAGTTTTCAACACGTGGATAATTGATTTGTTACAACTCACAACAGAGCATTTGTCATGTCGAAACAACCAAGACCAACGTGCTTCTTCCTCCAGAGATGAGCATGGAAGCACTTGACTTATTGCTGCCATTAAATTGAAGTGTTTGGCTGATTATTTGGTATTTCAGAATTCCTTATAAATCACCGCCTTATTTTGGTGATTACAATTTTAAGAAGAGAGACTTGATTTATAGGTGACATCAGAGAGGAGGAGGGAGAAAGGAGGGGCCGGTAGGAGGCGAAGCAGAGGCAAGAAGCACAATAAAGACACAATTGGAAACATCTGTCTGATACACTGCCCCCTTCTCCATGAATTGCAGCTCCGGTATATGCCTATACCTGGGAGATTTTCATTACTGGAGCTTTGGCAGGTAAACATAAGAAGGAGGAGGGCGGCCAGGGCCCTTAGCAGACTGGGATGTGCCGTTCCACTCAGGGTTCTGGTTTCCCCCACAGTTGGGAGGTAGGAGAGAGTGGAGCTCCAAAGTGAAATTCATCCTATTGTAATGCGTGGACAAGCCATGGGATCTGGGTCCGTGTTTATGGAAAAAATAAGCAAGCAGAGGGCTGGCTCCAGTTGGACACAGCTGGATTCCGAGATGCAACAGAGTGGAAAATGACTTCTTAGGCTCCAGTGAGTCCATCAATCAACTGTATTTGTTGGCAGCTGAAGGGAGGCAGACCAACGCAGCAGGTGCTTTGGAGGGACCGAGTGTCAGCAGCCTCCGAGCAGAGGTTTTTCCAAGTTCTTGGTGATCATCAGGAAAAGAATTTCAGGATGCACCATGTAAGACAAGCAAGTGACAGCTTTTTTTAATTGAAAGTGAAAGTACACTCTCAGAGGGGAGGGTGGGCAGGCTGGGGTGGGGGTGAGGGGGAAAGCAGCTGTACTAAGAGAAAGTGGTTTTTGGTCTTTTGAAGTCTTACTAATTGAGGGGAGGAATATTCAAGGCTAAGGGGTTGGCTTTTACTAAGAAGTTGGGTAGTAATTCCTAGAATTGGGTTCCCTCCCATTTTTATACTTTATATGGTTGTCCCAGAACTGTCATGGTGATTTCAAGGGCGGAGAAATGTTAAAACCACAATGTAAATGATATGGTAATAAGCCAAAGCTCATGTTAGGTGACAGAGATAGCTGACAAGCTGGTTGAAGCTGGTTCTCGCCTGCAGTTATCAGCCCCTCTAGTTAGCTTCTGCTTGAGGGTTGTTTACTTTTCCACCTGCGCCCAATCTGCAAACCCCTGCAAACCCTGCCTCCGCCATCTCTGCCCTGTCACCTAG
This sequence comes from Propithecus coquereli, assembly GCF_000956105.1. Classification (NCBI taxonomy): domain Eukaryota; kingdom Metazoa; phylum Chordata; class Mammalia; order Primates; family Indriidae; genus Propithecus; species Propithecus coquereli. The sequence continues at coordinate 8,551,110 of NW_012150174.1, forward strand.
TCTCTTGCTCTAACACCAGGAATGATTAGACTCAACGCCTGCCCTGGGTAAACTTACAGACTGACAGGGAAGGCATTAATGTCATGCAGATTGCCCTGTCAGATTAAAAAGTCAAATAAAATAAGTCCTGGGGATGGCTATGCATAAGTTCATCGTGGCACCTGGTTCATCATGTCTCTCGTAGTTCTAAGTTGGTGTCTGAAATCTCTTTCTTAGGGAACAAAGACTTCGACTCTCATAAGGAGAGCACAGGCTTGAATTTCAAATGCCCTAGGAGAAGGAATGTATTAATGGTCAGACGTGCCTGGTGGGATATGTTCAATGCGATATTTTTTTAATTGGAGCATATATAGATGCCCAGGTGGCCAGAATGGTGAGAGAATCCAAAACTAGTCCTATAGGGAATATATTAAGAAAGTGGGACATTCAGCCTGGAGGAGAGAAGGGTCATGAGAGCTCACATGTATCTGAAAAGTTTTCTAAGGAAGGAGGAAGTAGTTTATTTTGTAATTTCTCCAGAGAGGAGAATGAGGACTGCTGGTGGGAAGCTGCAGAGAGGAAAATTTCAATTCATCATAATCTAGCAATTAGAGCTACCTAGATGAAGAGGAGTGGTAGACGGTGAGTTCCCTGCCAAGGGAGGAGTTAAAGGACAGTCTAGGTGGCCATGTTAGAGTCACCGTGCAGAAAGAATCTCTGCATTTGGTGGAAAGTAAAACTAGATGCAATTTAAGGTCCTTTGCCACTGTAAGATTATATGACACTGTAACTGGAATTCACACTAAAGTGTGAAAGGTTGATAGGTTCTTTCCAGAAATTATATTATATTAAAGCCAGAGGAGAATTTATAAAAAGTGTCGGATATGCAAACAGGAGAAATGGGCTTTGAAATGGATGATGACTGTGGGTGTCCATTTCAGCATGTTTAAGAGGCTTGCCCAAAAGCATATGACTGATGAATGGTACATCTAGTTTATGAGCCAGAGTCTATTTGGCTTTGTTGGCCATGCTATTTTCCAGAATGTTATTTTTTAAAAGGTAGGAATTATAGTTCTTCTTAACTTCCAGGTTATTAAATCCTGGGCTAAGACCACATATATGTGGCCCAGAAACAGGATTCTGCCAGTTCCCCCAAAGGAAGAGGACTCAGGAAGGCTAATTCACCCAACACTCACAGAGGATGGATGACTAAGCCAGTTACCAGTGTATTAATTTGCAGTGAAGGCTCTAAGTGCCAAGGTACCTGGACACATGGGCCTGACCAGGCTCTGTGACCCTGGAGTCAGCCTCTTACAAAGCCAAATAGTCAGCAGGCAGCTCGCTGGGTGTGGAGTTGCTCAGGGTGACCAGGAAGGACTGGGCTGCCTTGGGCCAGAGTGGCCTCATGCCTTACCCCCAAGATGGACGACCTGCCAGAGGACCAGACTGAGGCCTGGCCTCTCACCCTGCCCTGCACAAGGCCTGCTACCTTTGCCCCTGTGGCTCCTTTGCAGGGGCTCCTGAGGCTGGCCAGCCCTCATTTGGCCTGACGGTCCCCCGCTTTTTGCAGAGGTTACAGTCTACATGTCTGGCTGCCTCTCTGAGGTGGCTTTGCTGAGCTCTACCTGACCCTCTCTGACTTACTTCACAGTTGAACTCTAAGAGAACATTCCATTTCCTTTATCTCCTGATGGGACGTGTCCTGACACCATCAGTCCCAACCCCCCCACACACCTAGTGTGCACTGCCCCTCCCCCACACTCAGAGGCCACCCTCATTTGGAGGGGCAGGCGGAGGTCTTCAGCGACCAGAGTCTTCTGCACAGGGGAAGAGGTGCTCCAAGGGCATTGGCCTATTTCCCAATGCTGTGTGCACCGCTGCGTGGGCCCAAACCACAAGATCCTCCAACCCCATCCCCCCAGAGAGGGTCTCAGGAATTTCAGCTCCACCATCCTCAATCTGAAAATAAGTTCTTTTGCCCCAGACCTGAGAAGACATATGCAGTGAATGAACCCTGAGGACCTTTCCAAGGCCAATGTGCAGACCTCTGCATCCATAGTCCTAGAGGCTCCTCTTTCAGCCCGGCCCCATAGCTGGCTGTCTTCCCTTCTGTGTATCCCAACCTCCCTCCAGGCCTGAGCCCAAGCCCGAGCCCGAGCCTGACACCCATGACGCTCCCGCAGCCACTCCCCACAGCGCCCATTCTGCTTCCTCCTTAAGCTCCCCAAGTACCCTCTGAGAATTGAAAGTTCATCTGGTTAATAATAACAAAATACTAGTAATGATAAAGCATCAACTGCATACCAAGTATTTATAGTATGCCAGGTACTCTGCCAAATGCTCTGCATGCATTAGCATCTCATTCAATCCTCCAGCCAACCCCAAGAGGTGAGTGTTATCTGCATTTCATGGGTGAGGAAACCAAGAAGCTGAAAGTAGAACCCTCAGCGTAACAGTTAACACAGGCAAGACCAAGACTGGAGCTCGGATCTGTCTGACTCCAGAGCCCATGCTTACAAGCACTACCCTACCTTACCACACCTGCAGCAGCACACCTGGCTAGCGACACTGCGAGATGCACCATGGTGAGGAAGGGTGTAACGGGAGGCTTCATCCCTTCCATCGTTACTCAGAAGGGCTAAGAAGAAAAACAAACATAGTTCATGGGAAAGGAGTAATGGAGGGTGCTACTTAGATGGGGTGATAGAGTTTAACTCTACCAGTGACCCCCTACTTTAACATGGTCTGTGAAACTCCTCTTAGTTCTATATATATTGCTATGCAAGAGCAGCTTCAATCTTCAAATTGTCAAAAGCCTTCGAACATGAAAACTCTGGAGCCACCTCGACCTGATTCCTCCACCATTATCCTAGGATGGAACCACTCCCAGGTGAACCTGCCCACCTAGTTGGCCTCCTGGTACCAACATCTGTCCTCCCTAAGACCACCCTCTGTGGCCAGGACAGCTTTGGTCAAGCTGTGCCTTGTGCCCTGGCTAGTTCACCCTCTCCCAGGGTCCCCCAAGGTCCCCAGTCCACAAACTTCAGGGTTTTCTGCAGCCAGGTTGCCTCTTGCAGAAATTCCCCATTATGTGTGCAAAAAACTCCTTCCTTCCCATGGTTCATTGACATGGCATCCAAAAAGAGAAGAATTGCAATGAGAAAAAAAAACCAACAACACAAAGCTACGGTTTTATTAAATAAGATTTCCTGGCATAATTCAAAGGAAGATTATGCTAAGCATGGGGGGGAAATCTTTTCATCAAAGGAACATCATTAGAATTTTCCACATCATTTAAGCCTCTGTGATGATTTAAACAAGTGGACTTCTTAAAACAATAACAATAATAATAATAATAATGACTACCATCTAAAAATAGACAAAACATGTTTAAGCAAATGCCTGGGAAGCTGCTCACCATGTCTTTTGATGGGTCGTTGTCCTCTTCTAACACCAGCAGGAACTTAACGATCATCGTTTTCTGAGTAATTACCATGAAAAGAAAATTAGTCAGAAAACTTGTCCAAGGGACTGTAGCATGCACAGAAGGGAACTGGGAGAGGCCACAATAAGATGATGAGGGGATGCCAGGTCTGTTCAACAAATATACTTTGAGCACCTACTGTATGCTAGGCCCTATGCTAGGCATTTATGATACAGAAATTAAAAAAAAAAAAAAAAAGACCTAGGCCCTGACCTCAAGCCAGGCAGTTCCCAGGCGACTGGGGGAGACAGCGGACTGGTGAGGCCACAGCTGTAGCATGATAAAAGCACAGGGCACCTTCGACACATATAGGCAGCAACTCTAGAGCTCAATTTCCAATTTTTTTTTTCCTTTTTTTTTTTTCAAGAGACAGGGTCCCGCTAGGTTGCCCAGGTTGGAGTGTAGCGGCTATTCACAGGCTCGATCCCACTACTGATCAGCACAGGAGTTTTGACCTGCTCCATTTCGGATGTGGGCCAGTTCACCCCTCCCTAGGCAACCTGGTGGTCTGCTGCTCCCAGGAGGTCACCATATTGATACCAGACTTAATGCAGACACCCAGTGGGCACAGCACACTACAGCCCAGAATTCCTGGGCTCAAACGATCCTCCTGCCTCAGCCTCCCAAGTAGCTGGGACTACAGACGCACGCCACGACACCCAGCAACTTCCAACTCTTTGATTGACTTGGGAAAGTCACTAAATCTCTGTGCACCTCCCTTTCCTCACACAGAAAATGCGGATAGGAATTATGAGCCAAATTACGTAAAAGGGCCCAGGAGAATGCCTGTTCCATGCTGCATGTGCTGGAGGTTGTTGTCGTTATTACAGACAGGACACCCAGCTGAGCAAAGGCAAGGCTGGGGGCAGGCCTGGCGAGCTGCACGGAGAAGGTGGGAAGAAGAGGGAACAGCGTGGGCAACGCAGAGGCATTAAATGGCACGTCGTACCTGAGGAACTACATCGCAGGGATGATGGATGATGAACTTTGGAGTGGGGAGTAGCAGCACATCAGGCAGAGAGGTACAAAAGCCTCACCGCACAGGGAATCTTCTTTGTCATGCTAAGGAGCTTGAGTGTTTTTGTTTATGTGTTGGAAGCTGTTGAAGGGCTTTAAAGAAAAAAGCAACATGATTAGATCTGCAGCCTAGAAAAGAGCTTTGCCTGGCGCGAGGCTGGAAGGAGGCTGGTGGCTCCAGTTGGTGAAAGGTGATGCAATCTTCCTCTCAAAAATGAGGAGGATACAAAATAAGATGGAGCAAGGGAGGGAATCAAAAGATATTTAAGATTTCTAGTTCAAGAGGGTAGGTTGAAGACATGCATTTTTATCTCTGCTCCCTCCTGAAACCCCACTAAAGCAACAGTAAGTGATTTTTTTTAAAGGTATAAACCCCAAGGACAAAGATTAAAGGTGAAGAGTCAACAGCAGTAAACTTTCGGAAACCAAACAAGCAAACTCAAAGAAACTGGATTCCAGCCAGCTGGTGAGCAAAGCCAAGAACCAGAGGATCTACACCACAGAAGCCCCCACAGCTCAGGCACAGCTCACGTGGGAAGAGTGGGCACAGGTCCATTTGTGAAGCACAGACCCAGCCAGGGCTGGGGGACGGCCCCTCCCCTCTGGAGCATCACGTCTAGCCTCTAGGATTCTGCTGCCCCTAGAAATAGACTGCCAGCCACACATACGATTTTAAATTTTCTAGTATCCATGTAAAAAAGGTAAAAAGAAACAGGTAAAATTAACTTAAATAATATGGTTTAACCCAATATATCCAAAATATTATCATTTCAGCAGGTAATCAATATAAAAAATTATTAATGAGATCTTTTACATTCTTTCTTTTCAAAAAATATGTATAAAATATACCCACAACACATCTCAAATTTTCATCAGAAATACTTGATGTGTTGTTAGATTTCATAAAATTAACAGTTGAAAAAGTGGGTCCACATACCCAAGTTGTTCCAAAATATGTAAAAGTTTCCCAATACTGAACAGAGTATGTGCTTGGAAAAATAAATTAATTAAAATTAAGGCTGGGTACAGTGGCTCACGCCTGTAATCCTAGCACTTTGGGAGGCTGAGGTGGGAGGATCACTTGAGGTCAGGAATTCAAAACTAGCCTGAGCAACATAGCGAGACCCTATCTACAAAAAAATAGAAAAATTAGCCAGGCTTGGTGGTGTGCACCTGTAGTCCCAGCTACTTGGGAGGCTGAGGTAGGAGGCTTAAATGCCCAGGAGTTTGAGGTTACAGTGAGCTATGATGATGCCACTGCACTCTAGCCTGGACAATGGCGCAAGACCCTGTCTCCAAAAAAAAAAAAAAAATTAAAGTTAAAAATTTAGTTCCTCGGTTGCACTAGCCACATTTCAAGTGCTTAATAGTCCCATGTGGCTAGTGGCTATTGTATTGGACAATGAAGGTCCAGAATCTCTGGACTAAAGGACTCCAATTCCAGTTGCATCCAGGGACTCCACACTACTAACAGGAGAACTAAAAGAATGTTTATCTACATACTAAATGTTGAGATTCCCAGCTGTCTTCTTCAAATGGATTCCAGTGATTTCTGTTAAGCCAGGCCTATCCCCTCCAGGCAGGAGACTGGAAGATTCTTCTCCAGGAAATGTGACCAGTCCAAAAGAAAAATTGAAACCTATGATATCAAGGGATCCAATTAAACAGCCCAGCAAAATTACCCTGCTTAGAGGCCCAGACTTGGAGAGTCCCAACCATGAACAGATAGACAAGGATCCCCAAACATGTGAGGAATACCTCCAGCCTGGAGACAGGCCAAAATCAGATGGGGAAAAGCAACTTGAGGAAAACAGAGACTACAAAGGAAAAAGAAAATATCCAAAAATCTATTGATAATAACCTTAGAGAGGTATCTAAAGATTTGAATTCATTAGATGAGAATGCATGCTATTAAAAAGCAGTATTCAGAAAACAAATAACAAAAAAGATCTCTTGGAAAATAGGGACAGCAGCAGTGAAAGACTCAATACAAAAGCTGGGAGATAAAATTGAGTCAATCTCCAAGAATGGAGCAAAACGATAAGGAGATGGAAAATGAGAGAGAAGATTTTTAAAAATTAAAAAACCAACTCAGAAGATCCAGTAGCTGAAAAATAGAGATTCTAGATAGAAATGAGAAAACAGGTGGGGAGAAAAACATTTAAAAAAAAAGTTCAAGAAAATATCTGGGAGCTGAAGGACGTGGATTTCCAGAATGAAAAGGCCCATTAAGTACCCAGCACCATTGTGATGAAGAATAGTCACTCCGAGGCACAGAAGGGAAATTTCAGAACACTGAGGGTATATAAAATATTCTAAGAGGTTGCAGAGAGTGTGGGGGGCGGTAAAGATTACAAATAATGGTCCAAGCCCCCAATACCAATTAATGAGCCCTCCAGTTGTGCAGAGAAACATGGCTAGCAGCATGGGCCCTAGGTGCTCTTCAGAAAAATGTCTCCCTGGCAGGTGGTAACATCACCATCCTCCACACCTGCCCGATAGGTTGAGGAAATGGCAGTGTGCAGAGAGAGAGGTTAGCCCACCAAGATGTGAGCCCTTCATCAGATTCCTGGGCATTTCTGGCCCTTTCAAATAAAATAAAAAAAAAATTCTCAGATCCACAATCACACACAGTAGTTGTACTTCTAGTATTCATTGACTGAGAAAACACAATTCCAAAAGGATATCTCTGAATCTACTACTGCATTTAAGTATTTACTTGTTCACAAGAGCATCTATATACACTTGAAATGTAAGTGAATACATCATTTCAAGATATATCTGTCTATAGGCAATGATTGGGGAAAGTATCGATCCATGGAACTCTTTGCAATAAATCTGCTTTTTCCCAACTATCAGGATCCAGGGTCCACCTGTTGGAAAAGATTAATCCAGACTACAGGGTGTGGGATACTCTGCCATGGCAGAGAAACACTGATACCTTCATGAGATACCCCGCCAAGATCAAGGAATGGAAATCTTCCCAGAGTTTGAAGGGGAAACTCAATATTCTACAGGAAGATGCATGTCTGTGCCTTCATCTCCTCTAGCATGGAGTGTGCCACCCATGCCTGCAGGCAGCCAAGACCAACATCTAAGTGAGTGTGTGGTATCACAGCTCTCTCCTCAGTCTTATGATAATTATTCTTGTCCTTCTACCCCTTCCCCCGCTCAAATGAGTGGCTAGATGCTCTTATACATACGTTTGAAGACGCCATCGCTTATTGTTTAATCTCCAACAACCTCATGGAGTGGGCATTATTATCCTCATTTTATAGATACAGAAACTGAGGATCAGAGAGGTAGGCTACCTTGCCCGAGGTCACATAGCCAATAAATGATGGCGTTAGGACCCAAACCCAGATTCTGTGTGGTACAAATTCCCTTTTCACTGCAACACGTTGTTTTTTTCCCCTCTAAAATATAGAATTGCTGTTGAGAAATGCGATAGAGGTAGGGGGTGGGTGGCAGTCATGTTTTAAGCTGGTTCCAGGCAGAAGGAACTCCTCCTAATGGCATTTCCATAATTAGAACGCATTTTTTCTGATAGTTATAATTTAGGCAATTGCAGTGACATTCAGCTGAAACCTGGCACGCAAGATGTTCATTTCCCTTAAAAGTTCACTTTTAATTGGCCCCAGTTCTTTCCAAGTCTGGAAGAAGTACAGAATGTGTGCCTCTGACGTTTCCAGTGTTGAAGTATGTTTGACACAAGCACTCAATCCCTGGAGTTTATTCTGAAGTCTCTGCTACCGGGAGACAGGGCAGGGAGGACTAGGAAGAAGACAAAGAGAAGGGGATGGGGGAGGGAGGGGCCTGTCAGACAGAGGACAGCTCCTACACAGCACTATTCCCAAGGGACTCCAGAATCGTGAGCATATTCCATAAACCACATGGAGCAGGAAAGTACCTGAACATGAGATTTCACTGCTCATTCCCCACAGAGCTCCAGGGACACGTGGGCTGCAACTGTGATGTTCCACTTGATCAATCTGCTCAGTCCTAGCTGGGTCTTCCACCTTAACAGAAGTGGGAGCCCTCAAGAGAAGCTGGACTATGTTTGGTCATGTGAGAGGAGAATTAAAGTAATACTCCCATAGAATTCTCAGTGCACTTCTTGACTTTAAAGAATAGCCCATATCCTGAAGGATCCTGGAATTTGCATTAAATGAAAAGAGGAGGCTGGGTGTGGTGGCTCCTCCTGTAATTCTAGCACTCTGGGAGGCCAAGGTGGAAGGATGCCTTGAGGTTAGGAATTCTAGACCAGCCTGAGCAAGTGCGAGACCCTGTCTCTACAAAAAAATAGAAAAATTAGCCAGGTGTGGTGGTGCACACCTGTAGTCCCAGCTACTTGAGAGGCTGAGGCAAGAGGATCACTTGAGCCCAGGAGTTTGAGGGTTTGAGGTTACAATGAGCTATGATGATGCCGCTACACCCTAGCCCAGGTGACAGAGCAAGACTCTGTCTCAAAAAAAAAAAAAAAAAGGAAAACCAGGAAACCAGAGTAGCAGGGAAGAGAGAACAAAGGATGAAGTGATGCCAGAAGATGTAGATTTAATTTTCCTCCCTGTTCTGCCACTTGTTATCTATGTAACTTATTGAAATTCAGTTTCCTAGACCAAAAAATTGACTTAATAATCCCAAGATTATTATGAGAACCAAATGTGATATTATATGTATCCTAGATCAATCTACTATTTCTGGTACTGTAGCAGACTAGATATCCCGAAAAACTCTCCAACTATGCTGAATAAAGTATAGAAATAAGTGAGTTAAGAAGAAAGTAAACAATTTTCAGAGGTAAAAAACTAAACAAAGTTAGAAACCTAGAAAGAACGTTGAAACCAACTTTCCCTCGAGGGCATCTGACAAACCCAAGTGACCTTGAGCTTCAGTATTCATGAGCTAGCAGTTCACAGGAAAGGAGAGACAAAGCCCATACAAAGTGGGGAGTCTAACAGGAGAACTGAAAATTGACTACCTCAGAACTTGGCTGCTTGATGGAGAGAACTTAAAAATTTCTGAGAATTGCAACTACAACCCAGGTCATAATTGGGATTTGAAGCTCAAATTGATATTACCTGGACTGTCCCCAAACCTCAAGTTTAAAGAGGTCCCTATTTAATAGTGCCCCAGGAGCCTTCCAGAAACAAACACAAAACCTTTCTAGAGAAACTCATCTTCAACCCAGTCCTCAAGTAATTCCTATAGATAAAGTTCCAAAGAATATGTGGTTATACTCAAAAAAGCCTAACACACAAGAAACATGACACCATGAGCAAAAACCAGCAGAAACAGCACAGCCTCAACACATCCATAAAGACTTCAGATATTAGAATTATCTGACATAAAATATAAAGTATGTTTGATATGTTTAGAAATAAAAAAGACACTGAAAATAAGAGTAGGGAGAACTATAAACATGACCAAACAGATTTGAAAAAAGAACCAAATATACCATCTATTATGTAAACAAAAAATATAATGACTGAAATCAAAAGTCAATCAATGGGTGTAACATTGTTAAATATACCTAAAGAGAGATTTTGTCAACTCTAAGGCAAATAGATATTTTTTAAAATACCCAAAATGCAACACAGAAGTAAAAAATATTGAAAATATGAAAGAGAGGTTGAAAGACATGGAGGCTACAGTGAGAAGTTCTAACTTACCTCCAACCAAAGTTTCAAAGGGAGAAGAGAGTGATACAGGGGAGAAGTATTATCTGAGGAACTAATGGCTGAGACTTTTCCAAGACTAAAAAGACATTAATCTTCAGATTCAGCAAATTGCAAGCCAAATAATTAAAACAAAATCCATCCCTAGACATATCATAGTAAATCTACAAAACAGCAAAGGCAAAATAAGAATCTTGAAAAGAACCAGGAAAAAAAAGACAAATAACAGAAGACAATGTAATGATATCTTCACCTGCTGGGAAAAAAATAAATTGTACATAAAGCAAACATCCATTAAGAATGGGGGTGAAATTATCAGACATAAAAATTGAAACAGGTGTTATCAGAAAACCCTCAGTGTGCCATCTGCCAATTTATTGTCTCTCAGCTCCAAATTTATCCTTCTGCTCTGCAAAGGTGGAGACAGACTAAGTATTTTTCCTTTGCCACCTGGCATCATGTTAAGCTGGCAGCACGTATGACCAGTAGAGAGCACTGGAGGGATATTGCAGGATAGAGGGATTTTCCTGGTTCTGGTTCTTGACCTCTCAGAAAGCTCCAGAATGTGCTCAGCCCCAGACTCCCCCACCGCGTGGCCATCAGCAGTACCTTGGAGACAACAGCATCCGCCAACAACTCCCCAAGGTGGTTTCACAGTGGAGCACCTCTGGTGATCTCTCCCCATGAATAGCTTTCCCTGGCAACCTAGAGGAATATTTCTAGCAAGTTCCACCAGTACATCCCTACAGCAACTTGTCTGCCATTAGTGATCCATAGCCATTCTCTCTCCAACAAGGTCCTGCCCTCAGCCCTGGGGCGCTCATTCTTTTGATGCTCTATCTCAGCCCTGGGAGTGGCAGCTGTTCCCTGTATCTGCTATTCCTCTACTCTTTAAAGTTCTCTTCATTACTTACTGTCAAGTCCTTATCACTGCATTCCCCATTATAGTTAATAATTCTTTATATTAAACTTTCTCTGCTCAAATTACCATGTGGTTCCTCTCTCCTGGTTGGACTCTGACTGATATAGTCACTAAAAGACATCCTTCATGCAAAAGAAAAACGATCACAAATAGAAAGTCTGAAATGCAGGAAGGAATGATGACCAAATAAAGCAATAAATGTAAGTGAGTATAAAAAATACACATTCATTTTCTTTTATATCTTCCTATGCCTGGTGCCCCTAAGGTGAATCTCCAAGAAATTCTCCCGTTGGTCCCCTCGTCCTAGCAGAGCCACAATGGCGGCACGATGAAAGCATAAGCTCTGGAGTTAGACAAACCACAGTATAAATCACAGCTCTGTTACTTGCCAGCTCTGTGACCGCAGAGAAGTTTCTTAATCTCTCTAAGCCTGTTTCCTTATCTGAAAACTGAGATAACAACGACTAACTCACCCACTTGCCATGAGACTTAACTGAGATAACCTGTATGAAAATGCCTGGACCATAGCAGGTTCTCTATTTCTTCCGAAGAAATCATTTTGAAGGGACACTTCCCGGCCAAGAGATCCCTGAATCCCTCTCCCAGTCATAAAACTTTCTTTCCTCCAGAAGTTCTCTATGCTCTTGAAAGGAATCTTCAATGTTTTCTTCCTAATGGGTTTATTTAATTAGCTGATGTCTGCACATAGCTCAGAAGAAAAGTGCTGAGCTTGCTCATCCTATCACCTAGTTCTCTGCCCTGCCTAATGGACTTCTAAATCTTTAAATCTGAGCCCTGGGTATCTATCTGGCCCTCTTGCTGTAAGGAGATCCAGGAAAGACCAACTCTCCTGAGCCAAAGATAAAAGTGGCAAAGCAAGGTAAATGCTTACACATTCTCTAAGAATATTTGCTGTGCTGTGAGTTTCAAGTCAGCCCATTTTTGCTGGCACTGACTAAGCATTATGTGATACACAGGGCTGGAGGGTGGGGGAGTTTGGTATCAAGAGTCTTCCCAAAGTCTACAGCATAACCTGGGTATCAGCCAATTCTACTCACCTACCCACCATGTGTTGAGTCTAGCTGGTTTGAACGGACACCAGCTAGACCCTGTACTATCTCAGTCACTCAGCCACTCTGTTAGTGACACAAACTGAACATGCTGTGTGCAAAGCCCAGCATGAGGATCTGGACCAGACAAATGGAAAATTTGCCTCTGTCCCCTGCGATCTCATCCAAAAAAGAGTGAGTGAACTCACGGTTTCACAATCTTAGAACTAGAAAGGCCTCAGAAGTTGTCAGGTACCATCGTCTTCCTAACCCATGACTTTCAGCCTCTGATTAGATATTTAGAAGGATGGACAGTTCACATTCTCCTGGGAAGGGTTTCCCATGGGAGAACTGCTAAGCATTAGAAAGTTCTTTTGCCCTTGTAGCTGAACATTTTCTTCCAGACATAAATGAGCAATACCATACATACATACAATACCAATACTAAAGCAAGCAGAGGGGCCACTATCTGAACTACAGATATGTGAGGTGACTGGAGTGTACCAAGACTGGCTGTCATATGAAAGTACTCACTGAGTGCTTCATGGCAGAGGTGACCATTATTCACCTGAGCTGGTACTTTCCACAATACCTTCTGAATCCAAAATCTCTCCCCAAAGAGAAGGACTTCCACTTCTGGGCAGATGGACAAAATAGAATCCCCTATTCCTCCTGCTATATTTAACTAAAACTCTTGACACTATATCCAAAGCAAACCAAAGAAGAGTCTGTCAGTGGAGAGAAGTGGGCAGATCAGTAGGGACCTTGGAACCATAGCATTACATGATGATGAGTTCCCTGGGCTTTCTTTTTGCTTCATATATCCTAGACATGGAGCTAAAGAAGCCAGCAACCTGAAAATGCCAAGATATGCGGGCAAAAAAAGGCCCAACAAAAGTCTACTCTCTCCAGCCAAAGGATCATAAAAAGGAGAAGCCTAGTGAAAGAGAAAACTTTTAGACAATAACCTCTGTAGCCCCATCTGCACCCATGCCAGCAAATATTGAGTGGGGAGCCTAGACTTAACTCTTGTGAGGCTGTAACAAGGCACTTGCATTAGTCAGGATTCTCCAGGGAAACAGAACCAGCAGGATAAAGATATATAGGCATATAGATATTTATTATGGGAATTGGCTCATACAACTATGGAGGCCAAGAAGTTTCACAACTTGGCATTTGTAAGGTGGAGAACCAGGAAATCTGGTGGTGGGATTCAATCTAAGTCCAATAGCCTGAGAACCAGGAGCTCTGATAGCCAAGGACAAAGATGGATGTCCCAGCTCAAGAAGAAAGAGAGAGAACAGCCCTTCCTCTGCCTTTTTGTCCTATTCAGGCTTTTAACGGATTGGATGATATCCAGTCACATCAGCGAAGCCACATCTTCTTTGCTACCAATTCAAATACTAATCTCTTCTAGAAAAACCCTCACCAAATACCCAGAAATAAGGTTTTACCAGCTACTGGGCATCCCTTAGCAGCTGAGCTGACACATAACATTAACTGTTATAGCACCCTAACGCCCAGGCATGATGGTGTCAGAAAAGAACATGTAGGGAATTGGGAGTTACATCCCTGCTGGGCAGTAATGAGACCAACTACTCCTCCCTCCTGCAGTGTCACAGGAGGCCACATGGGGATTCTGGACCTTCACCCCACCTGGCAGTAACAAGGCATCCTTCCACTACTCCCTGGAGGGGTGTCAGAGGAGGCTTTGTGGAGAATCAGGACTCTCACCATTGCCTAGCAATAACAAGGCGCTCCATAGGGTGTCAACAGAGACTGAGTGGGAAACCTGTACTTCTACTTCTATCTGGCAGTAATGAGGCAGCAGCTCCTTCCCCCTGTCATAGCTGTGTCAGAAAAGACAATTAAAACAGAAGGTTTGAATATGATCCAGAGCCTTATCACAAAACACAAAAAAGTCTAGGTTTCAAGTGAAAATATCTTGTCACACCAAGAACCAGAAAAATCTCAAACTTAATGAAAATACACACTCTAAAGACGCCAAACCTAAGATGAAAGAAATGTTAGAATTATCTGACAAAGATCTTAAAGCAGCCATGATTTCTTAAAAATCGCTTCAGTGAGCAATTACGAACCCATTTGATGAAAAAATTGGGAAGCCCTCAGCAAAGAAATAGAATGTTTCAGGAAGGATATAGAAAATATAAAAAAGAACCAAATGGAAATTTTAGAACTAAAAAATACAATAACTAAAATGAAAATATAAGTGGATGGGCTCAGCAGCAGAAGAGACAGAGGAAAAAAATCAGTGAAGTGGAAAATAGAACAATAGAAATTACCCAATCTGAACAATAGAGAGAAAATAGACTAAAAAAAATGAACAAGCATCAGGAACCTGTGAGACTATGACCAAACATCTAACACTCATCTCATTGGAGTCCCAGGAGACAAAAAGAGGCCAAACGCTTGCAAAATGAACAATACATTTCTAAAATAATCCAATAATCAGTCTCAAAGTCTCAAAAAAATTAAAAAACATATTGAACTAGATGGAAATGAAAGTAAAACATCAAAATTTGTGAGACACAACTAAAGCAGTGCTGAGAGAGAAATTTATTTCACTAACTGCTATACTAAAGAAGAGTAGAGTTCTCAAATCAATCATCTAAACTCTCATCTCAAAAACCTCAAAATAAAAGCAAAACAAACCCAAAATAAGCGGAAGAAAGGAAGGAAGAAATAATAAGATCAGAAATCAATGATACTATACTAAAAAAGAAAAACAATAGAGAAAATCAATGAACAAAGATCTAGTTCTTTGAAAAGATTAATAAAATGGACAAACCTCTAGCAAGACTGACAAAGGAAAAAAGAAAGAAGACACTAATTACCAATATCAGGAATTAAGCAGGTGAAATCACTACAGACCCTGCAGACAGCAATGGAGGATAAGGGAAAACTAGGAACATCTGAACACACAAAAACTTGACACATGAAACAAAATGGATCAATTCCTTGAAAAACACAAACAACCACAATTCACCCAATATGAATAGGCCATTTGGATGGCACTATAACTATTATGGAAATTTAATTCATAATTTAAACTTCCCCACAAAAATCTCCAGACCCAGATAGTTACATTTAATGAGGAATTAATATCAATTCTACACAATTTCTTCCAGGAAACAAAAGAGGAGGAAGTATTTCCCCATTCATTTTAGAAGCTAATATTACCCTCATACCAAGACCAGACAAAAACCGTAAAAAAAGAAAACTACAGACCAGTATCCCTTATGAATATAGACACAAAAATCCTTAAAAATATATTAGCAAATAAAATTCAGCAATATACAAAAAGAATAACACAGCATGACCAAGTGTGGTTTATTTCAGGGATGCAAGGCTGGTTCAGTATTAAAAATTCAGTCAACATAATCCACCACATTAATAGGTAAAAGTAGAAAAATCACATGATGATATCAATCAATGTGAAAAAGCATTAGACAAAATTCAATGTCCATTCATGATTGCGAAAAAAAAAAAAAAGCCCTCTCAGGAACAGAAGGGAACTACCTCAACTTGATAAAACACACCTATCTACAAACAACCTATAGCTAACGTTATACTTAATGGTGAAAAACTGCATGCTTTCCCCTAAGATTGGAAACAAGGCAATATGTCCACTCTCACTACTCTTATCAACATAAGAACATGAAAGGCAATGTTGCAAATTCTCAACAGATGGTGCTGGAGTAATTAGAAATCCACAGGGGAATAAAAATGGACCTGGACTGACATCTCACGTGTTATACAAAAATTAACTCAAAATGAATCATGGACATGAATGTAAAACACAAAACTATAAAATTTTAGGAAAAAACACAGGAGAAAATCTTGGAGATCTAGAGCTAGGCAATGAGTTCTTAAACTTGACACCAAAAGTACAACCTACAAAAGGAAAACTTGACAAGTTGAACTTCATCAAAATTTAAAACTTTTGCTCTGTGAAACCCCTATTAAGAGGATGAAAAAAACAAGCTACAGTCTAGGAGAAAATATTTGCCAGTCACTTATTCACAAAGGGCTATATCCAGAATACATAAAGAACTCTCAAAACTCAACAGTATAAGAACAACCCAATTAGAAAATGGGAAAAAGACCCGTTTGACCCAAAATGAAGAGACATGTCACCAAAGAGAATGTACAGATGACAAATATGTACATGAGGCCAGGTATGGTGGCTCTCACCTGTAATCCTAGCATTTTGGGAGGCTGAGGAAGGAGGATCACTTGAGGCCAGTAGTTCAAGACCAGCCTGAACAGAAGCAAGACCCTGTCTCTAAAAAAAATAGAAAAATTAGCCAGGCGTGGTGGCACATGTCTACAGTCCCATCTTCTCAGGAGGCTGAGGCAGGAGGATCACTTTAGCCCAGGAGTTTGAGGCTGCAGTGAGCTATGATGATGCCATTGCACTCTAGCCCAGGAGACAGAACAAGACCCTGTCTCAAAAAAATAAATAAATAAATTATATGACAACATGTTCAGTGAATATCATTATCCATTAGGGAAATGCAAATTAAAACCTCAATAAGATATCACTGTACACCTATCAGAGTAGCTAAAATAATGGTGGCAGCACCAAATGCTGGAGAAGAGGCTGAGAAACCGCGTCACTCTTACATTGCTGGTGGGAATGGAAAATGGCACAGCTACTCTGGCTAACAGTTCGGCAGTTTCTTTCAAAAATCAACATAAAATTATGCTGTGATCCAGCAGTCGCACTCCTGTGCATTTATCCCAGAGAAATGAAGACTTACATTCACACAAAAAGACCTGTATGTGAATGTTTATAGCAGCTTTATTCATAACAGCCAAAAACTGGAAACTGCTCAGATGTCCTTCAGTGGGTGCATGATGACACAATCTGTGGCACACGCTTAGCGTAGGACACTACTCAGCAATAAAAAGATTAAATTACTGATGCACACAGTAACCTGGATGAATATCCATAGAATTATGTTTAATGAAAAAAAAAGGTCGATTCCAAAAGGCTACATAGCATATGATTCCATCTGTATAATATTCTTGAAATGACAACATTACAGGAATGAAGAACAAATGCATGGTTGCCCTGGCTAAAAGTGGAATGGGGAAGAAGGGCAGTGAGTGTGGCTGTAAACGGGCAAGCTGGGGGTCCTTGCGGTGACGGAAATGGTCAGTATCTGGACTGTATTGATAGCAGCATCCTGTACTATATTACACTTTGTAAGATGTCACCACTGGGGGAAAATGAGTAGAGTTCAGGCGATCTCCATGTATTATTTTTTTTGCATGTGAATCTATAATTATCTCCCAATAAAAGTTTAAATATTTTAAAAAACTACTCTCCCCATTTCCAGTACTGCCTTGATTTAGTCATTACTCAGCCTTTCACAAGCTCAAAGCCAGACTGCTAGGCCCCAGAGCCAAGCCTGCCCCACTAGCATTTCCTCATGCTAATAGTGAGGTCAAGCGCAGCCTGCTGGCACCATGCCTATCAGGGAAGACTGACTCTTAAAAGGCAGGGTCAGGGGAGGAAGCAAGCAAGTCTGGCAGGACAGCTTGGAGCATAGATCCTCTCATCCCAATTGTTTTCAGTGCCCACCAGAAGGCCACTAGGTCCTTGGTTGCATACAACAATGCACCTCCTGGTCATCTGGCTTTGCCCCAATAGCCAAATGCAAAGTGAGGCCTTGGTTCCTCGGGTCAGTAATTAGGATGTGCCAAGTGGCAGAACACCTTGGGGATTATCTACTTCTTTGCTGTCCATCTGAGGCTAGATACATAGCAAAACCCCTCCTCCAGGAACTAAATGTTGTGGAGGTGACCTGGCCATACACAGATAAGGTCTAATTCTTTTTTGACACTCTCTCAGCACCAGATTCTCTGGGACACTGAACATCTTCCCCAGCCATGTGTCCTCCTGGTACATTTCATCAGAAGTGAGCCTGGTGTGGCTCTCAATCTGGGGGTCAAAGGAGTCTGCCTCTGCAGGTTACGGCTGTTGGAAGTTGCTCCCCAGAGAAAGTCCTTTGGTGCTATTGGGACCTAGGTCAGAACACCCCCAGACTGATATGGGCAGTTTGGGGTGCTATGTTTTGAGTAGAAGATCAACAGGCTGCTGTGTGTCCAGAAAGACCTGGAACCCAGGAAAAGGGAGAAGAACTGCAGCGACCTAACCTAGAGAGAAGACTTGGGGCCTGGTTGCTCTCTTCAGAAGTCTGAGGCTGTCATGGAGAATGGGCACTGTGATCTGTGTGGCTCCCTGAGTGACAGCTGGGCCAGCCGGGAAGAAGCTACAAAGAAACATTAGTATTTTTTTTTTCCTAGAGCTTCACAATGGTGGAATAGGTGCCTGGAGCAAGAGCAAGGTCTGGGAGTCAATGGAGATGTCAAGGCTGATGGTCTTCCTTTGGAAGGAATATTATGGGGCTAAAATTTCAGAGAATTCAAAGACTTTGAGAAGAGGGGTTGAACTAGAATAGATAACTCTATCAATCCTTCCAGCACAAATTCCATGGCTCCGAGAAACCAGACCAGGGATCAGGCCTGCTAGGAAGTCAGGATCCATGCTGCAGGTGGAGGTCTTCACCCATGGACATGGACAACCCTGAGGGCCCAACCACAGAGGAATCCTGGGGTCAGATCCTTGCTTTCTCCAGACCCAGATACCATGTAGACAACTCCTGAAAGAGGAGGAAACCTCACCCAGAGAAAGCCGGGGTTGCTCTCCTGCAAGGACACAGGCTCCTGGGAAGCTCCGAAGTGTCTCAAGTAAAAGTCCTCTGTCAGCCAGGTGCCATTAGGGAAAAACTCTCTGGAGCTCCACTCAGCATCTCAACAGACTGGCTAAAGCCAGTGGCTGCGAAAGCCAGCTCAGCTGACCCCCAAGCCCAGCCTGACCCATGCTGGCCTGAGCGAGACCACCTTGCAGAATACATGTGTCAACCTGCCTGCCCAGCCTCCCAATCTTGCCATCCAGCTGGCCATTGCTTTAAATCAGAAGTTAGGAAACTTTTTCTCCAAAGGACTTGATAGTAAATATATTAGACTTTGTGAGCCATATAGTCTCTGTTGTAACTCACTCAACTCTGACATTGTAGCACAAAAGCAGCCAGAGGCAGTATGAAAATGAATGGGTATGTCTCTGTTCCGATAAAACTTCAGGTACAAAAACAGGTGGTGGGCCAGATCTAGCCCACAGGCCATAGTTTGTGGACCCCTGATCTAAACTCATGACCACCTTAGCCTGACAGGCTGGATTCTTCCGGATTCTGAGTTACCGCCACCAGAGAGCACTTCGCTCTGTGCCTGGCCAATTCCCCCTGCCTATTCCAGAACTTCCGGCTCATGTGGATCTCATGAGGGTATAACACCCACCCCTGGCTATCTCCACCCTCCTGATCCTGCCATGCTACTCCCTGCCTCTTGCTGTGTTTTCTAAGACGCCAAATGTCTTTCAGTTACCTAAAACTCCCCTCCAGGGTTTAACCAGGCTGTCCCTTCTGCCTGGACTGCTCTTTCCCATCCTCCTCACCAGCGGCTTCTACAACCGTTAGGAAGCAGCTCAGCCCTCTGATCTTGCAAAAGGCCTTCCCTGCACCACCCTCCCTCACTCTACAGCCCAGGCAGAACCAGCACCTGCCCTACCCCCACCACTCTCATTTTATACCCTGAGTTCCCCACTGTTTGAAAATTGTCCATTTGTTGGTCTGCCTCTCTGATTAGGGTGTGGATTCCTAATGGGCAGGAACAGTGCCTTACTCATCTGTGTGTCCCTAGCACGCAGCCTTGGAGCAGGTGCCCAGTAACAACTGAGAGAACAATCACCTGGACAGATGCATCGACGCATGTGGCCTCTTGCAGGAGTCACTGTGTTCTGTGTGCACATTTTATCTCCTCGCATGTTGCCCTGGAGCTTTGTGCAATCATTTCTCCACCCCCACCCATCTGCGTGTCTAACGTTTTCACATTCAGTTCTCTCCTTAGACGGTGGAGTCTGTGTGCTTCTTCCTCCTTCGCTGGACTTCAGGAGAGCCCCATCTCTCTGCCACCTGAGCACCCCTCAGAGATGAGCATTGCTTTAACAGAGATAATCGAGGGCTTGAAGCACTTCATACTTCGGGATAAATAAGGACTTTTCAAACTGGAGAGCATCATTGTCATTAGAAGACACTCTGTTGGCTGTTAATCAGGGGTGTCTGTAGGTGCCAAGAGGCTGGCAATGCAGGAAGAAGGAAAACTCAAGCCCAGATCCCAGCAAGAGAGAACACAGTACACAGGTGGGAGGTAGAAACGGTGAATTGTAGCCAGGAAGAAAGCTCCCTGGCTTCGCCAGCCCCTCCTGACTGTTAACATTCAAGCAAAACAGCTGGACACTCAGCCCCGGCCACGCCTTGAGCTTTCCCTGAACCCGGATGGGAAGAAGGTTGGGAGTCTCAGCCCCTTTAGCAGGTGGGGCCCCAGCGAGCTCCGGACCTCCCCCCTGTTTGCATGGACTCATTGGCTCCCCAGCTCTGTCATGTTAACCTGGGCCATGAATCTGGGCTTCTGCCTCCATCTGCAGGCTTGTCAGTTCTCTGTGGAAACTGGCTGTGTCCCGAGCCCAGGTTCCCAGGCTGCAGCATAGCTCCTGGCCTACCTCTTGCCATCATTTTCTCTGGGTTCCAGGATCCTTTTCCTGCACACTCTGCTGTTACCACCCACCTGACGCAGGTGCAGTGCCTACACACAGGAGGGGTGCATTGCATGGCCATGCTGATCCTCTCCGAGCTTGCCACTTTCCTGAGGTGCCTGCTGCCCCTCCTCATGGCCCCCTGCACCAGGTGATGCCAGCCGGTACCAGGCTCATTCCACCTGGATCTTGGCAGCCATCTCAGGGACCAGCCCAACAGGCCTGCCAAGCTCCAGTCCAATCAGTCCTAGCACCTATCCTGCCCACAGGCCTGGTCCTGCTATGCCTCTAGAGTCCTTCTACCAAGCTGTCACTCATGCCAGCCAGGTGCTGTGCTGGAGGAAAAGCAGGTAGGGAGCCTCCCCCTGAAAGCATTTTAATCACTGGAACCAGCTCCTTGGGGAGGAAGGTTAAATCTTTGAGCTCTGAGACTGTACCCAGCAGTCCATCCCACCTGGTTCCAGGGCCTGAGGCTCTCCTGGTCGAGCCAGTCAAGGGGCTGCCCATCCCAGCTCTACCAAGGGCTGAGGGGAGGTGGCAGTCTAGGTCTGCAGGCAGAGACCCCTAAGAGGAGTCCAGGAGCACCAGCTGGGGTGGCCTGGGGGCTCTAGCATAGGACAGGGTCCTGCCAGGGCTGGTTCCACACACTGAGCTGCATCCACCTCTCTCAGGCTGGGAGCAGAGTGGGAGGGTGTTGGGGAAAGAGAATGGGACTTCTGCCACAAGGGCTCATGTAGGAAGCTGGCCTTCCTACTTCCCCCTGACTGGACACAGGGCCATCAGGTTAGAAGGAATGATTCCTCAGGAAGGGGAGGATGGATCAATGCCCAGGAGCTAGGCTGGAGAGGAGCACAGGGCAGGGAAGGAGGCATGCCTCTGATGGCCAAGGTGGAATCCCCAAGATTCACATGGCCACCTCCTCCTGAGCAGTTTCCCAGGGCCTGGCCCTGGGCTAGGAGATTTCCAGACCTTACTCTCATCAGGATCACAACTCTCCCTGGTAGGCAGACCACACTCACTTTACAGTTGAGGAAAAGAGGTTCAGAGTATGACCTGTCTACAGTGGGACAAAAAGTGGTAGGGTCTGGATTCAGTGCTGCTCTGCCTCTGAGGGCCACACTCTCTCCACAGCGAGACATGACCCTCCCCTAGAAAGCATGTCCCAGAGCAAGGCAGGGAGAACAGGAGCAGAGCCAGCCCCAGGAGGCAGGACTGGCAGAAAGGAGATGAGCAAATGGATCTGAGCAGGGTGATGCCAGGCCTCCCTGTGGAGGCCACTGCCTTGGGTGTGGCATGGGAGACAGGAGAGAGAGAAAGCCCAGGCCCCCAGGACAACTTGGGCAGATGGCGCCAGTTGGTGGCCAGGCTCCAAGCAGAGCTATCCTTGAGCACTGCCACCCAATAGCAACGCCTGCCACCAGATGATGGGGCTCTGAGTGCTCAGCTTAGCTCTCCATCCCTCTTCTGCTATCTTTCTCCTCCAGAATGTTCTCCCTCCTCCTGGTGCTCTGAGTTTCCCAGAACATAATCCAGACTCTGCAGCATCCTCCTTTTGGCGGTGTTTCATCAACTAATCTTTCATCCACATTGATCCCCTGAAAAATGACTTCCTCATTATCCATCTTGCAGAGTTTCCACTTGGCAGCCTGAATGGTAAAGCATCTGTCAAACTCGAATTCTCTCTGATACAGCAGGAAGAGCCAGGGTTTTGGAGTCCAACAGGCCCTGCTCTGCCACCCTCCAGCTGTGTGGCCTTGGGTGAGTCATAGGGCCTTTCTGAGTCTCAGTTTCTCTAGTTGTAAAACAGGTTGAAAGCACCCCCTTTTAGCTTCAGGCAAAGCTAAAGTCATAGGCTTGAGAGGTGTCCCCAAACACTCTTCATCCCCCCACTGACCACAGAAGTCACAGCTTGCCATGCAAGGCAAAAATCCATATATAATTAAAGCTAAAAGTGAAAGCCAAAAAATGAGGGGCTCATTTCAGCTGCAAAAATAAATCATGAAAAAAATGTGCAACCTCACTGATTATGAGAAAAACGAAGATTAAAACTATATCAGGACTTCATTTCTCATCATCTAATTGGCAAAAATCCAAAAGTTTGATAACCAAGTCTGTTGGTGAAACTGTCAGGGAGCAGGCTTTCTTACACATCGATGGTGGGAATGCAGGAGGTTACAGGTCCTGGGGAGGGGAGATTGGCAGTATATAGAAAAAGTACACATTTATTCATCTTTTAAGCCAGAATCCCACATCTAGGAATCTATTCTAAAGGAACACTGATAAAACACGAAGGGGAAAGAAAAAAAGAACAAAACTATTGATTGCAGCTGTATTTACAAAAGCAGAAAATTAGAAACCACCCAAACATCCTTATCAAGAGGGGACTGGTTCAATAAACAATGGCACGTCGGTGTGAAGGTGCATGAGGCACCTACAGGAAAGAAGGAAGAAGATCTATAACTACTACTGTGGAGTGTTCTCTGCAACGCCAGGCTAAGTGAAGAAAGCATGCTGGAAGAAAGTGTGTACAGTCTACCGCTTACCTAAGAAAGAGGAGATATGTATACATATTTGCCTATCATTTTGTATAAATGCACAATGAAAGGAGAGTTGGACTCTTTATGCCCCGCTTCCATCGTCACAGGCCATCCTTTGTCTCCATCCAGCCACTGCCGCAGCAACCAGCTGTGCACACCTGCAGCCTGGCACAGCCCCTGCCCAAGCTGCACTGCACATCTCCCGCATGTTCCCTGAGATGTCCTGGCCACTGCTGACAACCACTTTGGCTCATAAGCACACCTGGAAGTTCAAGGGAGATAACACCCCCGGGGCAATCCTTGACCAAGAGGGGACCAGAGCACAGGAGCTGAATGTTAATACTCTCAACTTCATGTCTTGAGCAGACAATTGTGGGACACATTCTCAGTTCCCCAGAAGGTCCTCTCTGGGCCTGAGCTTCAGTTGCCCATTGTGGTCAGCTCAGCAACACATTCTCAGATTGCCTTTCCTTCCTTCCTTTGGTTTCCTTCTTCCACAGTCTCTCGTGACTGTCCCCAGGGGTCACCTCCCAGAATTAATTACCTGCACAGTCATCATCTCAGACTCTGCTTTGTGGAAAAAACCAAAATATGGCAAAGGATAAATCACAAAAAAAAAAAAAAAATGATTATCTACAGGGGCAGAAGAGAATAAGGTGGAGAGAACAGGAATAGCAATATATTTTATGAATATATTTTACATTTTAGACTTGGTTTTTGATACACTTAAATATTTTACACAATTATAAAACAAAATTAAATTTCAAAAGGTAATTCCTAACATTGAAAGTAAAATGAAACAAACCTAAATGTGTACAGTGTTGGAGGCATAATCACACAGAGAAGAACTATTTCAAGTGACTTTAAAATGTATTTTAAAAGTTAAAAATTAAAAATACTCTTAAACTATTTTCAGTAGTCATATTGTTAATAGCAGGGTTCCTGTTGCTATTCTGAGATTATTATACATGGGATGAAGCAAAAAGCAATTATACTGATGTCATTGAGAGCCTGGATTTTTGACATGAATGAAAGAAGATACGGATACAAGATTGATGCTTTTAAAAAAACCTATAGTTTTGCAGTTGAGTTAGAAGTGTCAGGAAAAAAAAAAACCTCACACTATATCTAATCTTTAAAAATAAATATATATTTTCCCACTTCTTCTCTTTATAAGGCCAAGAAATACTGATTAAAATGATTAGAAACATTATTAATAAAAACCCTAGTACTCAAATGGTAGTCATTTAAAACCATTTCCTACCTAAAAAAAAAAAAAAAAACAAGGATCGTTGGAGAAATGGCTCATTCCAGATTACAATAAGAAATGTACAAGATGAGCCTGGAACTTTTGTCATCCCAGAAAGCACAGAAGCTGTCAAAGACTGCTAGGCTTCCAGCACATGGTCTGGAGAGGTACCTTGAGCAAGTTCCTCCTAGTCAGCCGACGATGGCCTGGACAACACGCACACCCGTAAGGATGAGCACTGCCACGGAGGAACTGCAGCAAATATGTTTACAAATGCCACTCTGGTAAATAAAGAGAAAGAATATAGCATGTTCCTGTTTTTTCTATATGACTGTACCTCAGAATAATTAAACAGCTCATGAGAGAGAATTCCTCTCCATAGAGGTATTCTAATTTAATAGACAGAATGATAGAAGTAGAATATCACCATTTTGCAATCCAGCCAAATGAATTGATGAACCCAGCTAATGATTATCAATAGTTGTAACATCACTACTACACAAGAGACAAGATATTATGTACCTCTTGATGGACCACCTATGAATAGTGTGGCCTAAAATCAAAAACCTGAATCTGTCCAAACCCCACGATCTACCTACCAGGTTAGAGTAAATACAGAAGACAGAGGAATGTGTTAACGACACCACAGGGAGACAGCAGCAAATTCAGACCGTGGGAAAACTGACTATGAGACAAAAGGCTCGGTTTCTTCAACAAGTTAATTTTAAAGAAAAAAGTTCAGGGCCCTATAAATGAAAAGGGACTTGAGAAACATATCAACAACTGCAACGTGTGGCCCTTATTTGGATCCATTAGGCTTGGTATGGACGTCAAAGACAGGACCCAGCTTTGGCCACGCTCCACAGGCCACAACTGAGCCCAGGGCTTTCCTATCCTGGGGCTCGATGGAGGCCTACTGGGGAAACCCTTGGCCAGTATTCACCTTCCCTGGCCCTTCAACCTACCACCCCTTCCCCTGCCACGCCCTCCAGCCCTCTCACTGCTCGTGGCAGCAGCCCCAAACCGTGTGTCCTACTCCGTTGCTTTTATCCCATCCTGTTCTTCACTCCCCCATTTACAAGCCTCATGGCTCATTCTCCTGTTTCTGACTTCATCCATCCCTCCAGAGGCAACACTTGATACCACTGTCCCACTAAGTCCTGGGCTCCCAGCCCATTCTCCAATCCAGGTCCTCCCTCCAACCATGCTGCCTCACACTGCTTTGAGTAAATGACACACCAGTGGTCCCCTAGTCTCCAAACTCCACAGGTCTCTACGCAGCTCACTGGGTCCATCAGTGCCACCCAACAGTCCATATACTCTTCTGACTGCATCCATACACTCTACACCTGGCCATCTTTCAGGGAATCGCAGAATGTCAGAGTGGGAACTGTCCTGCTTTTGCTGATGGATGCTAGTCCTGGACCTCCAAGAGCACCTCCTTCCAAGGAGTCTAACAGATAAAGCTCCACACTCTGCTCACCTGAGTGGATCAGCTGAGTTCTGGCCCAACAGAAGTGAGGAATGGCAGGGACAGTGGCTTCCATTCACACATTTACAGAGGGCTGGACAACTTTCCAATGACTCCTGGGTGAGACATGGCGAGCTGTCTTGGTGGGGGTCAGGGTAGAGATATTGGCCTCTGTCTCTTTGCCAGACTCAGGACAGGGGCTTTGGGGATGGCATGGCAACCCCACCTAGTGGCATTAAGATCACATGGGTCATCCAGCCCCAGAATGGGAAGCCCATTTTCAGATTTAAAAGGGCCTCTCAGAGCTAACCAAAGAGACAACCAGCCCTGGGTTGAAAATAAACAATTGTTAGGACTAGATGCCTTGTATGTGTGTGTTCTGTTTCCCATTTTTAAAAAAGTGAAAAATGAAAAGTAGCTAAATAATTTCTATTAGGAAATAGGATAATGCAGGCCAAAAGGAAAGGGAATAAAAAAGAAAGCATTCTTCTAGGAGAAAAATAAACATAAACATAGCAACACAAAAAGCAATTCCACTTTCGAAACCAGCTGTGATTGTTAGAAAGTTTGCTCTTGCCCTGGGTCCACACCCTTCTTCAGGTAATGACCCTCCTTTGCCAAGCTTCTGTCTGCTGGATGGAAAGAGAAAAGTTCCTTGGGCAGCCACCACGCAGAAGGTGCCGTGCTAGGTGTATAATCCCGACAATGCTGAAGAATAAGCATTTCTGTTTCCATTTTACTGATTAAGCCCTGAAGCTTGAGGAGGTCATGCGGCTTGACTATTGTCACCCGGCAAAATGTGAAGGAACCAGCATGTGAACCCAAGTCTGCCTGGCTCCAGAGCTCCTGCTCTTTATTCAACTCTTTGCTGCCTGTGGTCCAAATCAGAATGCCTAATTCCCTCTTCCCACGAGAGCCCTTCACATTTTCAAAAACAGCCATCAGCTCCCTGCCTCTTCCCAGCTCCCAGACCGACGTTCCGCAGCCCAGATAGTCCCAATGCCTTCACCAGTCAGCATGACAGGGCTTCAAATCTTTGCATCTTTCTTCTTTGAATATGTTCCAATTTGCCCAAATCCCCTTAAACATGTGAGGCCCAGAAAGTGGACTGAGATTTTCAGATCCAGACTGATGGGCTGACCAAAGCGAAGCCTACGGGGATTATCTCCCTCTTTGATCTGGAATCGAAGCTGATGGCAGCACAGCTTAGGATGGATTCATTAGCTTTGCTGACAGCCGCGGCACAGGGCTGGCGCATAATGAGTGTTCCCTCAGCTAAAGCTCCCCAGAGCTTTGTGTCCTAGCCTCTGCTAAGCCAGCTTTCCTCTTCCTAAACTTGAACAATTTGTTGTTTTGAACCTCAATTCAGGATTTTCCCATTATTGATCTCAATTCCATTCAACAAACACCCACCAAGCTAGGCACAAGCGCTGTTGCTAGGGAGCAGAGACGCACAAGGTTACTGTGGAGCGCCACGCTGCAAGTCTACACCCCTAGCCCAGCTCAGCGCTCCTCTGGGCAGCCCTGCATGACCCCAGCCCCCGCCCAGGAGGGCCTGGTACCCACTGCAGTCTTCTCCCAACAGGTACTGAGTCCTTCCTCAGAGCAGAGCCACACCTTGCAAATTGCCAGGTCCCTGGAGTAGTTTTTGGGTGACCAGAGCTATGCCAAGCAGGGTATTTTTCATAGTGAGTGAGCAGCTGCCAAGAACATTTCAAGAGATGATTTACTCCTTCTCTGAGGGTTGTTTACACCAGAGCTCTCTGTTCCCATCAGAGCCTGTGCCTCTCATGAAAAACCTGTCACAATTTGTGATCTGAGAGGAGCCTGTTTGTCTGAAGGAAGAAAACTCCTGTTTCTTGCCACACAGGAAATACTGCCAGGCTTTCTTACTTGTCCAGAATGGGCTCCCCTGGCCTGGAACTGCAGGTGGAAATGCAGGGGGCCATTAGCTGACCCCGGCCTGGACCCTGCCCGGCAGAGGTCATCTGTAGTTTGAGGTGCCACTTCATGTTGCCTGTGCCCTCTGGGAAGCCAACAGTGCCTGGGCTGAGTTACGACGTATTCAACCCCATACGGCCAGGAGACCACGTATAATTCTGGCCCTTTCCAATAAGTCAACCCAAAGCTTGAGTGGTAGCTAACACATCTGGAGACTTGGCTTGGTATAAATGGTGCCCCCATGGTATTAAGACAAGAGTGCTAAGCTGGGAGCCTGCAGACCTGGATCTGGTTCAAACTCTGTCACTAACCAGCTATGTGACCTTGGGCAAGTTGTTTACACTCTCTGGGCCTCAGTTTCCTCATCTGCCACAGTAAGAGGGCTAACATACAGACTCTCAAAGACTGTTCAAGTTGTGACACTATATAGTACGATGGGTCACGAACATAGCTGTGGAGCCAGAGTGCCTGGGTTTATACCCCGGCTCCGCCATTTCACAGCGGTATGATCTAGGCAAGTTACTAAGTTCTTTAAATCTCAGTGTCCTCTTCTGTAAAATGGGGATAATACTAGTATGTACCTCATAGGGCTCTTATGAGGATTAAATAAGCACAAAAGTGCTTAGAACGGTGCCTGGCACGTAGAAAATGCTCAACAGTTCTTGTTCTTGTTTTTATTACTAATTACCAACCCAGCCTGAGCTATCAAAATTTAAATGAGCTGCTTTCGAGACAATCAATTAAATGGAGTCTTTGTGCCTACAAATATTCCTGTGATAGGGGTTTTTTGCAGTTTGAGATCCCTCGGGGCAAAAGTGGGGGAGGCACCCATGACCCCCTGAAGCCCCAGAAGGGACAGAGGGCCTCAATTTGGCATGGGATTTTTGCACAATCACCTGAGACTGTTTCGTAGGCAGGACCCAGGATAGTTCCCTTTCCCCTAGCACAGCCCACACTCCAGGCTCCCCGCAGTGAATAAGCAGGGCGGAGGAAAGAGGCCAGGGGCTCTCCAATTCCTTCCTGGGTACCCAGGCTGTGCCAGAGAGGCAGCTCCTGGGGTGTGCCCCCTCCTTTCTTCCTCCTCTGCTGGGCTCTCTGTAGGAAGGTGAAAGGCCTTTCTTCTCCTGGGAAAGGCCCATAGAGATCACAGCGGGAAAGAGGGAAGAGCTGCAAATGCTTCAGGCATAGCTGACCAACTGGACTTTGACTGCTGAGGGAAGAACTTGAAATTCATGACAGCCTTTTCCTGAGCTGAGCACTGCCCACTGGGTGCATGCAGGACAAGGCATGCAGGGCTAAAGGTCATAGCTCTTTGCTCTTGCTAATTTACCTTGTGCCTACAGTAGGCTTGAGGGAGGCTTATAAATGATAAAGCTGTTTTCCCAGCTGAGATCTCAACCTGTTAAGAGGGAAAACAAAAGCTGGAGCTTTACAGAGGGAAAAGCCTGATGCAGGAGTGCGTGGCTCAGGTAAGCAGCAAAGAAGGGCTCCCCGATACTGAAGCCCAGAAGGAGATGGAGTCCCTGCCCCATCACAAGCCACACCAGGCCCTCAGCTCACCCACACCAAGGCCTGCCCCCTGGAAAACTCACTGCGCTAGTGCGCTAGTGCGGCAGAGCCGAGTTCTCACTCCTGCAGGCAGCTCACCCCTCAGGGATGGGGCAGAGCTATAGGGGCTCAGTTCCTCGTCCCTAACACACCAGTCCAGACGGAAGCCAGGAGGGTGCACTGACTGGTCACCCATACGGAAGGAAACATCTGAAGTGTGCAGTGTTCCCTCCAACGCCCTCCTGTCTACTTTGCCAAATCCTCCCCAACCTTCCACCCTCGGCTCCCAGGCTTTTCTTTGTGACTTGGGCCCACACCGATGGCTTGCCTTCCACTGAAGTTCAAGATCTGCAAGGGTTGAAACTGCCTTCTTCATCTACAGAGTGGCTCGGGGTATAGGCTGTTTGACTTTGCCATTTACCAGCTGTGTGACTTTGTACAGGTTACTTAGTCTCTTTCTGTAAGCCTCAATTTCCTTTTCTGTAAATGGTGCAGTAACAATACCTACCTCACAGCATCTGGTGACGATTATTAACGTAAGTTTGGGAACAATGCCAGGGCTATAGTTAATGATGATGATAATGATCTGTGTGTGGCCAATATTTAGCAAAGGCCCACTTCTGGACTTGCATAAAATGACACAAAAGGGTATGCCCTTGTAGAGGAGAACGTGTAAGTGGGAAATCTCTGTACCTTCTGCTCAATTTTGCTGTGAATTTAAAACTGCTCTAAAAAATAAAGTCGTTTAAAAAAAAAAAATGAAATACCCTGCCCTGTCCCCCTGGCTTGAGCAGCCTGGCTCCCAGAGGGGCTCTGGCAGCTGCCCACCCTCGTCTGCCCCCTCCCTTGCACAGACTGTACCAGGGCCTTGGGCGTCACAAGGACTCATGTTTCCCAGGGCCCAGACCTCCGCAGAAAATAGAGAGGAAGATATCTCAAAGGATAGTCCACACTGGTTAACACTCTCCTGGACCAGAATATGTAACTCGAACAAAGAAAATAAGAGGGCCTTGAGGTCGCTGTCACCCATAAGTGATGAGATTAACAAAGACAGGGACACAAAACGCCTATCCCTCCAGTCCCAAGGCCTGCTCCCTGATGAAGCCCCAGGGCCCCAGAGTGGGGATAGCTTAAAACTACTCTCCCCTCCAAGCTGCAGGGATGGGGGCACAGGAGGCTTCCTGCAGAAACAGCTGTACTGGCAGCATCACACTTTGCTGAGAGAGCCTGTGAAGTCAACTACCTTAGCAGGAAAGCCAGTAACCTGGGAGCCACAGTTAAACCCAGGCCCCCTCGGCCTCTCCCCTAGGCCCAGCGCCACACTCCTCCCTCCCAAGCCCAGGCAGACCCCTGCCCCTGAGGGGCGGGTGAGCACACCAGGGCCCCACCAGCCCCGAAGAGCCAGGCAATCAAACTTGCCTTTATTGTGGCCCTGAGGGTTATAAACAAACAGGCCTGACATATGGGTCATTCCTGAGGCTCTTGCTTCATTGGCTTTAAGGGCCCCTTGGCGGTAAAGAATTTCAAAGCTGCTAACTCCATAGTATATTAAAGTGGAATAAATTCCTCTGAATGGTCCTCAGGTGAGAACCAGTATGTAGCAAACACCTCCTGGCTTCCTCTTGCAGGACCCAAGACTGACCCCTGGTGGTCCTGGACCAGCTGAAGCCCAGCCTTTCCCATGTGGATCCTTGAGAATCTTCTGTCTGAATCTGGCAACTCTCTCTCTCTCCCTCTCTCTCCCTCTCTCTCTCTCTCTCTTTCTCTCTCTTTCTCTCCCCATGTATGTGTCTTACTCTCTATGCCCTGTGTCTCTCTCTCTCCCATGAGGTTCCCAATCCCTTAGAAATGGAAGTGTAATAGGATGTTATTAATAAAATGAGACTCTCCTTGCCTTTGTTTCAACTGAGGCACCAATATGTGAGAGATCAAACAGAGAGATATCAGATACCAAAATTAGTGTAAAATAGACATCCTCAAATATGCAAATTCACTAAGGATATAGACCCAATTGTTCGATATTTTTTAGAGCCCCTTAGTCAGGTTCAAAAGGAGGTTGTTCTCACTAACCTTTCTAGCTTCCTTCCTATCACTCACCCATACTCCCTATGCTGTATTGACGCTGATCTGCTCACCTCATGCATCTCTGTGCCCCAACAGGACAGAGGCCTTCAGGCCTCCATGCCTTGGTCTATGCCTCGGTTTATGCCTCTCTTCCTGGAATGCCTTTCCCTACCTTTCCCCTCATAATCCTGTTTATCCTTCAAGGCCGACCTCAATGCCTCTCCTTCCTAAAGTCATCCTTGTTGAAAATGAACTGCACCTGGGCTTTTACCATAGCTCTCAGTCCTTCCCACCTGGAATCACAGAATGTGTGTGCACACCTGTCTCCTGGACCAGCCTCTCAGATCCTTGGGACATGGGCTGCTTCTGGGTCATCCTGGCAGAGCAATACATATTGGTAAATGCTTGGTAAATGAGTTAATGAGTGGATCCTAATGGAGGGTTTTTTTCTCTGTTCTGAGCATCAAAGAAAAGACAGAGGTCATTTCCTGAGTCCATTGAGGGTGGGCGTGAGGTCACAGGGAAAGCTCCAAAGCCAGCGCCCAGAGCAGAGAGTGGCAGACGATCCCAGCTCAGAGCCACCTTTCTGCCTTGCCCTTCTGCACAGACATCAGAGCCACTCTCCTGGCACATGGCCGGCAGCTGTTACTGGGCTCATGCTGCACATCTGCTTTACAGCCAGGACTAAAGAGCTGTGTCTACACAACTTATGCCTTCAAGGGCCAGTGCCTAGACAACCTGCAGCTAAATAATCCAAACTGTGTAATATGCTTTTGTAACTCCTGTTATGTAAACTCCGTATCTCTACAATCCAATTCTGTGTGTTCCGTGTCTCTTTAACATTTGTCTCTACGGTATGTCTATACCCTGAATGTCTGTACAACTCCCCTGTACATGATTCTGTCCTGGGAAGCTCATGTCTACACCACAAGCCCTAGGTATCACATGGGTTTCTGCATACAATATATCTGGGCAAAGAATGCATGGCCAACCAGAACCGAGTTTTGTTTGTGACCATTTTTTTTTTTTTTTTTTTTTTAGACAGCATCTCACTCTGGCTCATCCAACTAGAGTGCCGTGGCATCATCATAGCTCGCTGCAACCTCAAACTCCTGGGCTCCAGTGATCCTTCTGCTTCAGCCTTCCAAGTAGCTGAGACTACAGGCACACACCACCATGCCTGGCTAATTTTTCTATTTTTAGTAGAGACGGGTCTCACTCTTGCTCAGGCTGGTCTCAAACTCCTAACCTCAAGTGATCCTCCCACCTCAGCCTCCCAGAGTGCTAGGATTACAGGCGTGAGCCACCAAGACTGGCCATTTGTGACGCATTTTGAAAGGAACACCTTTCTGCTCAATTCAGACACCAGGACAGTGACTGCAAAAGCCACCTGATTGTTCCTGCAGAAATGGTTCCTTTATCTCAGGATTTCATAAAGAAAAGAAAAAAGTTAAATGAGAAGAGTTGAAAATCTTACTGAGAAATAGCATTAAAAGAGATTCTCTATTATGTTTTGAGGTAATCAGATTCACTATATTTTACTTGCAAAATAAATTTTTAAGTGAAACATGTCTATAGCTATGCTTCTCTTTTAAAATAGTTCATACTGTCCTTTTATACTAATTAAGTTAATTAGTACTATATCAGTCATAGTTAGCAAGTTAATCATCACAAAGGTCAAGGTTAGGTAGAGACCAACCTTCTGCAGAAAATATAATTTATAATTTTAAGCAAGAGAAAAAAAAGACATACTGTTTTCTATTTCAAAAACTAATAAATATTCTTTATTAAAATAAGGATATTCTTTAATAAATGTTTCTTATAACATAATTTTAGAGTCCCAAGCTTAAAAATCTGGAGAACTTAAAAATTTTTAATATTGAGGGAAAGATCTTTGTCCATCTTAATAAGCTGACTTAGAAACTCAAATTTATGGTGACAAGATATAGGATAAACATAGATTTAACTTAAGTTTTAGGGTACACAAAAGAATAAAAGACATTCTATAAAAAAGACACCTGCACCCGAATGTTTATAGCAGCACAATTCACAATAACAAAGATGTGGAAACAACCCATGTGCCCATCAATACATGAGTGGATTAATAAAATGTGATATATGTATACCATGGAGTACTATTCAGCTATAAGAAACAATGGTGATATAGCACCTCTTGTATTTTCCTGGATAGAGCTGGAACCCATTCTACTAAGTGAAGTATCCCAAGAATGGAAGAATAAGCACCACATGTACTCACCAGCAAATTGGTTTCACTGGTCAACAACTAAGTGCACATGTAAGAACAACATTTACTGGGCATCGGGCAGGTGGGAGGGGGGAGGAGGGGATGGGTGTGTGCATACATAATGAGTGCAATGCGCACCATCTGGGGGATGGAAACGCTTGAAGCTCTGACTGGGAGCGATGGGCGGGCAAGGGCAACATACGTAACCTAAACATCTGTACCCCCATAATATGCTGAAATAGTAATAAAAAAAGTTTTAGAGTACAGAGTATATAGTTTCTGAGATTTAAACCATCTAACCCTGTTTCTCGACGTGGTGCCACTGGCATTTGGGGTCAAGAATATTCTCATCCTGTGCCAGACTGTCGCATGCATTTCAGGATATCCAGCCTTCTTGGCCCTGCCCACTGAATAGCAAGGACAGCCCAGCCAGTCTGACAGCCATAAACACTGCCACATACCTTCAAACACACCCCAAAGGGGTTGTGCTGACCCCAACTAAGAATCAGCGGTCTAAACAAAGATTAATTGCTTACCCAGGGCTCTGCATTCTCAAAGCAGGTGGGCGGATAGTTCTTTAAAGTTTCTTTCAAGGTTTTTACTAAAAACTAGGGGCTTTGACTTTAACTGTAATTTTCTAATTGAAATTTTTATCAAGATAATTGTAAAATCACATGCAGTTCTAAGAAATAATACAGAGAGATCCTTTGTACACTTTGCCCAGCTTCCCCCAATGGTAACAAGACTTTTTGTTTTGTTTTGCAAAAATTATAGTATAATATCACAACCAGTATATTGACATTGACAAAATCCACCCATCTTATTCTCATCCCTTATTCTCTGATTTTCCTGCACATATCAAAACAGGTAGTTTTATGGCTGAGTAGTATTCCATGATATATATGTACCATTAATTTAGCCACTCAATGGTTGAAGGACAGCCGGACCAATTCCAGTTTTTAGCTATTACAAATAAAGCTGCTATAAATATTTTTGCACTCATTTTTGTGTGAACATAAGTCTTTATTTCTCTGGGATAAATGCCTGAGAGTGCAACTGCTAAGCAGTATGGCAGTTGTATTTTTTTAAAGACATTGTTAAACTGTTTTCCATAATGATTATGCAATTGTTTTGGTATTCTATATCTTCTGCCTGTTTTCAATCGGATTGCTTGGCTTTTTTACTGTTGAGTTTTAAGAGTTCTTTATATATTCTAGATACTGTTAATAGTTCTTTGTGAAATACGTGGTTTGCAAGTAATTTTTCCCAGTCTACACTTGTTTCTCACCCTCTTCACATGGGACTTCACAGAGCAAATGTTTATAATTTTTATGAGGTCTAATTTATTCATTTTCAAATTGTGCTTTTGTTGTCAAGTCTAAGAACTTTTGTCTTAGCTCTAGATCCCAAAGATTGTCTCCTATTTTTTAAGGGTTTTATAGTTTTATGTTTTATATCTAAGTCTGTGATTTGCTTTGAGTTAATTTTTGCATAAGGCATGATTCATTTTTTTGCCTATGGGTGCAATTGCTCAAATACCATTTGTTGAAAAGTCTACTTAACTTTAATTTTAATCTAGATTAAATCAAAAATATTTGAAATTTATACTCATTTCATATACACACAGGAGTAAACAACATAGAGTTCATTAACAATCAACACAAGCATATATATTTATAGCTAGTTACTAACCATTTTAAATAGTGATATTAAACAAAGGTTTCAGAAAAAATACTTGCTACGTATACCATAGTTGAAGGTCTGATATTCATAATACCTAAGGCACTCCTAAAAATTGAGGAAACAGGGGCCAAACATCTGACAGAAAACTGAGCAAAAGTCATGAACAGACAGTTTACCTTTAAAAAAAGATATAAAATAGCCCTTACACTTATGAGAAGTTGTTCAACTCATAATCGGAGAAATGAAAATACACTGAAATGCCATTTATCACCTATGAAATTAGCAAAAATTTAAAACTTGGCAACACTCTGTGTTGGCAAGGCTGGGGAGAAACAGGCACTCTTACACATTGCTGGTAGGAATGCAAAATGGTATACAGCCTTATAGCAGGGAATTTGGCAGTATTTAACAGAACTATATATGCATTTACCTTTTGTTCTAGAAATCCCACTTTTTAGGAATTGACTCTGAAAATACACCTGCAACAATGCAAAATTATCTATGTAAAATTTTATTCATAGCAGCATTATTTGTAATTGCAAAATATCGGAAACAACCTAAATGCTCATACATAGGAGATTTGTTGAATAAATTATATTCACACAACAAAGTACTATGTGTGGTTAAAGAGAATGGAGATGGTCTCTATGAAGTAATATGGAGTGATTTCCAGGACATATTGTGTAAGAGTGAATAAGCAAAGTGCAAAAGAGTATATATAGCATTCTACCTTTTGTGTAGGAAGAGGAAATAAAATTACATGTACTTTCTTGCTTAATTGCAAAAGGAAATTGAGAAAAGCTAAGCTAGGAACTAATGAGAATGGTGACCTACAGGAGTAGATGGGAACCAGGTGGGTAGGGGAGGGGTATTTCAGTGAGGGTAGCTTTTCTTAAAGTTGGGAGTTTGGAATCATGTTAATGTTTTAAATACTTTTTTAAAAATTAAATCAAATCAATAGGATGTCAGTTTAAAAACTCAAAAATGGCATATAAACAAAAAAAATAAGCCTAATCATAATTTAACATAGCCATAGTGAAGGGAGAAAACGAGAACTCGCCCAAGTAACTTATGAACTCAGTACTTGGACTAGTAATCTCAATATAAAGACAAAAAGAACTCTAAGTAAGTAATTCTATTTATGGGCTTGTTTTTTGCAGTAGTATGGGTTAGCAATTCTGAAACTACGTACTGTGAAAAGTAGAACTGAGCAAATGAATAAATAGATTGAAACGGTGGAGGCGAGGTTTCTCATTGTGAGACGTAGCTGTTACAGGTATGGGATCGGAGAAGCTTAGGATGAACCCTGTGATGAAGGATTGGAATTAGAAGTATCAGACAGACAGACAGATGGGGTGTGTGTGTGTGTGTGTGTGTGTGTGTGTGTGTGTGTGTGTGTGTGCTTTCTAGATCTATAAACTGAAAAGGTCTAGAAGTTACGATACACCAGTAGCAATGAACACATCTACTACCCAGATCTTCTCAACATTATGTCTTATAATAATACAAGGAACCAGGGTTTCTTGAAGAAACAGCTGATTCCAAAGTTGAGACAAGAAGGACCTGGAATATCTTGTCACAGAAAGTAAAGAATTGCTCCAAAAAATGATAGGAACATATTAAAAAACATAGGAACCAATTTGAGGGGGCTCCCACTGGCCAAATCTGGGTTAATGTGAACATCAAAAAACATGGTGATAGTAATGACTTGTAACCCATTGAATAAAATAAGATTCTATGAGTGTGTACTGATATCATTGAATAAATGAATAAATAAATGGGAGACAAGGGAAAGATCTTTCTTATAAAATTATGCCAACAGGGCTGGGCCAGGTGGCTCATGCCTGTAAACCCAGCATTTTAGAATTATGCCGAAAAATTAATGTAGAAGGATTAATGGAGTTAGAAAAATCACCATTTTGCAATCATTATATTAATAATGATTCAACTGTTAAACACAGTTTATGGGAGGCCATGCTTTGGACTAGCCTCCTGCACTGGGCTGACCAGACCAAACCAGCATGGGGTCACTTGTGCTAAGTGCCACATAATCACACTGAACTTTGAAATGTTCAAATTTTCCAAAAAACAGGAGATTCTAGTCAACCTGAGTCAGCACAATAAGGAAGACCCCTCTGTTTTAACTCTACAAGGAATGTAACTTTGAAATGACCAATCGGCTTTTCGTTCTGTTTCTGCTTTCTTCAGCCCTTTTCTGCCTATAAAGCCATCTTCTGTGCGGCTCATCAGAACATTCGTTCTTAATGAGGTGTTGCCCGACTCTGGAATCTCAAATAAAAGCCAATCATATCTTTAAACTAAATTTGTTTTAATTTTGTCTTTTGACACAAGCGAGAATTATCAACGGATGCTAAAACTAGTAGGTGATAGTTTGATAAGGGAACAGGATATTTCCACAGTTTTAAAGTATATTTCTACAAACTACTTATGGATTATAGAGGGGAAAATAATAACTTACAGTGGAGAAACCTGGAGGACACCAACTTAACCAAGGGATCAATGCTACCATCGCCAATACGGCAAAACAACATGACATGCCTTCTGATATCATGTTCTAAGAAGGACACAATATTGCATCTGTGTTATTCAAGCTAAACTGTGTGATCTGAATCTCATCATGCGGAAGCCTTAGACAAACTCAAATTCAGGAACAATTTAGAAAATTACTGACCTGTACTCTTCCAAAAATGTCAAGGCCAAAAGCTGAGGAAACGTTCCCAATTAAAGAAGACTGGAGAGACACGACCACTAAATGCAGCGTAGGAACCAGGATCAGATCCTGGACCAGGGGAAAAAAACAGCTATAAAGACAATTGACAAAATTTGAATTTGGACTGCGGATTAGATGACATTTTGTCAATGTTAAGTTTCCCAATTTTGATAATTGTGCTGTGGTTATATAACAAAATGTCCTGATCTTACAAAATATGCACTGATGTATTTAGAAGTAAAGGAATATAATGCCTACTTAGTTTCAAATAGTTCAGAAAAAAACTTAGAGAACAAATGATAATGCAAATAGGTCAAAATGCTAACTCTTGTTAAATCTGGGTGAAGAGTATATGGGAGTTCTTTGTACTGTTGCAATTTTCTGTACATTTAAAATTATACCATAATTATACGTTAACCAAGAAACACCTTTTTCTACCAGTGGAATTTTTTTTAAATGATCCCACCTGGAAGCCCAATATGTCCAACAAATACATTTAGAGTTATTCCAGGTGAAATCGGATGGTAGCTCCAGTGCTCTGCAGACAGATCCCCTTCCACCCTCCACAGCAACACCTGAAGGGCAAGGCCATAGAAACTTGGCTGTTCATAGCCAGTCCCCCTTCACCAGAGGTGCCTAAGGTGACACATCTGGCCTCGTCCCTCCTGAGATCCTCTTTCATGATCACCTCTGCTCTCCACCTTCCTCTGATAAGCGCTCTCTGTGCTAATTTGGCCTCCTCCTAATGTTTATGCAAACATGTCGATTGCAGAGAATGCTCAAACTGTCTGCCTGCTATTGCGTGGGTCCATCATGCTCAGAAACGTTCTTCCTCAACCACACAGGGCTTCGCAGCTGCTAGCGCCATTTCTGCTTCAAGCTGCAGCTGCTCACACCTATACTACAGATGGACTTCGGAAAGGGAGTTCTTCTTGAGGAAGTGAATGCACTATGCTGAGCCCCGCTACCTCCCCGTTAAATACCTCTGACAGCTAAAGGGGAACTCTTTGGCATTAGATAAGGAAAAGATACCATATTCATTTCCTAGAGCTACGGTAACAAATTACCACTATCATGTGACTTAAAACAACACAAATTTATTCTCTCACAGTTCTGTAGTAAATAGCCCAAAAGCAGTTCCATGAGACTGAAGTAGGGCAGTTGGCAGTGCTCATGTCATCCAGAGGCTTTGAGAGGAGAATCTGTTTCCTTGTTTCTCAGCCACGAGTGCCTGTCTGCATTCCCTGCCTTGGGGCCTCCTGCTCCACCTTCAAAGCACATCAGAGCAATCTCTGCTTCCACCTTTGCATCACCGTCTCCTCTTCTGTCTGATCTCCCTCTGCCTCTCTCATAAGGACACTTGTGAGTATTACATTTAGGCTCCACCTAAGTAATCCAGAATAATCTCCCTATCTCAAGATGCTTGATGTAATCACATCTGCAAAATCTCCTTTGCCATATAAAGGAACATTCCCCCGGTCTGGGGATTCAGAAGTAGATATCTTTGGGGGCCATTACTCAGCCTACCACAGAGACCTAAATTGATTGCTTCTTGACAGCTTCTCCCTACTACTCAAATTGCCCAGCCTTTATGATTATGTTCTGTCTTTCTTAGTTATTCCCCCAAGTGCTCTGATTTAGTTCAAAGCTGCTAGTTTACCGCAGCTGCTGCCTGACTTTGGCGGCTCTGATTCTATTACGCCCCCTGCCGGTAGGTGACGCTCCAGAGCTTGTGTCTGCACTGTCCTTACGTACACGAGCACTTTGTCCACTGGATTGATGGATAGCCCTACCTCTGCGTGGAAGCCCCTGAAAGCAACAGAAAAGGGTTTGAGGAAGATCCTGCACTGTTTTCCAAGCCTATGGCTGGGGCAGGCTGAGTCTCCCTGGGAGTTCTCATCAGCAACAACCACACTCATAAATCAAAAAGGAACTGAGCCACAGCGCTCCGGAGAATGAAAGGGAAAACAGAACAGTAGTTCAAGTTTGGGCTGATTCTAAACTATATGGGAATGAAAGCTTTTAGGGTGATGAATTTCCCTTTAATGCGGTCACATCTGTAGTCCTGGAGGTTTAACCTCTGATTTTTGGCTGTAAAACCAACATTATTTCTACAAACTTGACACCAGATGCTGCCAGGGAGATATAGCTGAAGTGATAAAAATCTATTTAACAGATTTAGTGAAGCAAATGCAAACTAATTAACAATTTTAGAATTGGGATTAAACACTAATTCTTTTAAACCATAAAAACTGAGATGAACAAAAGGAAAAAAAATGTTCTTCTTCTGAATAACTCGAAGGAACCATCTGTTTGTCATTGAGAAAATGGCCCAATTGATAGATTTTGAACAAATTCTGATTTTTTTTTCTGGATTTGAATGCATTATGGACAGCCATTGCAGAAAGAAGGCATATTACTTCCTGGCTAATGTGTCAATCTGGGCTTCACTGGAGCTCCAGAAAACAAGCTATTTGTGTACCGACTCAGAAATGAGGAGACAAAGAATCAAATGACATCTTTATGAATCCTACTTGAGGTGTATGTTTCTGGCCATTAGGAAGGAAAGATGGCCTGAGCTTCCTTCCTACCTCACTGTGCAATCGCAGTTGCCGGGACACAGCTCCTTCACTGCACCTTCAGTGTCATCTCCCAAAGAGGGGCCTCATCTGCTACCGTGCTGAGACTTTCCAAATTAGGCGAAGCCTGAGCTATGAAACTGTGGACTTTAGACTTGCCATCCTCCCATCTCCCCACCTCAGTGCTCAGCCTCGATATGCAGTCTAACTCTAGAACACAGGCTATCCAATTAATCCCATCCTAATCAGGATTGGGTGATGGGGAGGGGGGATTTTGTTTGCTCTGGTCCCAAATTCAGTTGTTTGACATCAAATCAGTCTGACTGTTGGTTCCACTCTGAATGGATCCTGAAAAGATCTCAGATCTCTTGTGAACTACTTGAGGATGGAGATTTTTGTATCCCTTGCACCTAACCCATAGGCCTGTATATAAAAATGATCGATAAAAATAACAATAAATGACCTCTTATTGAGTGCCAATTATGTGCTAGGCACATGCTATCTCATTTAGTCCTCTCAAAAACATTATGAAATAGATATTATTATGATCCCTATTTAAAGATAAGAAAGCTAAATCCTGGAAAAATTAAGTAATTTGTCTAAATTCATGAAGCTCCTACAAGGCAAGACAAAGTTAAAACTCAGGCCTGTCTGATTCTAGAACTTATCTCCTTTTTTTTAGTCTGTTTATTGTATTTATTAACTTTTTTTCAAAATATTAATTAAGGAGGTACAAGTGTTTTTGTTACATGGATATCTTGTATAATGCTTAAGTCAGGGCTTTGGGTGTACCCATCACAAGAATAGTGTTCATCGTACCCAATAGGTAAGTTTTTAATCCCATGCCCACCTTGCCTCTTCTTGGTTTCTCATGTCCTTTATATCACTTTGTGCCCATGTATACCCTTCACTTAGCTCCCACTTATTACTGAGCACATATGGTGTTTAGTTTTCCATTTCTGAGATACATCACTTAGGATAATGGTCCCTAGTTCCATCCAAGTTGCTGTAAATGACATTGTTTCATTCCTTTTTATGGCTGAGTATGCTCCATGGTGTGTGTATGTATGTGTGTGTGTGTGTGTGTGTGTGTGTGTGTGTGTATACACACACCACATTTTCTTAACCCATTCATGAATTGAAGGGCACTTGATTCCACATCTTTGCAATTATCCAGAACTGATCTATAACCACTACACATACCTTACTGTATGTGTATACACAATAATTCATTCATTCACATTCCACTTTGTTCTAAAAATGTTTGTGATTACAGAAATATAGCCAGTAGAACTCAACTGAGAGTAGTGAGTTTCAGGGGTAATAAGGGTGGTAAGTTAAATTGTCAAGTGCATTGTCAGTCCAAATGAGGTTTGTAGGAAACACTTGGAGAGCAATTTAAAGCACTTCTTGAGATTTGGTCCTTGGACTCTTAAAGGGGGCATGTGGTTCCAGGTGCAAGAGAAAGTCCCATCTGGGGCTAGGATAAACATGGACAGACTGGCCAAAGACCATGGAGGGCGAGCTGCAGGTGAACCAAGCCTGTCAGCAGGACTTTGGGGTCAGACCCCGTGGATCTTGTGTTAACACTGCCTCATTTTCTCCCAAGTGGATCAGTATTTGGAAGCCAGAAATAACACGTTTCAGCAACATTGCAGAATTCTTTATGGGTTTGAGGATTATCAACGCCAGTCACAGAGCTGTCCATCCCATAAATGGCAGCCAAGTTCACAGATTCCTGGTAGATGTCTGAACATTTCCTTGGCCAGAGTTCCTTCCTTACTCTGAAAGATCCTTTACAACCAGAAATCTATGTAGTTCTCTTGGACCCTCCCAATGGCTGCTATTTAAAATTCTCCTGATAATGCACACACATATCCAAATATAGAAATAGCATGAAAACTTTTCAGACTAGGGTTTCCACTCTATACTTCTGGATGAGTGGCTAGATTCCGCTACACAAACCCCTAATTCCTATGCCTAGCACTAGGCAGGGTGGCAAGTAGTCACTACCGAAGAG
This sequence comes from Propithecus coquereli, assembly GCF_000956105.1. NCBI lineage: Eukaryota > Metazoa > Chordata > Mammalia > Primates > Indriidae > Propithecus > Propithecus coquereli. The sequence goes on from NW_012150174.1 coordinate 8,593,987, forward strand.
GTACAGCAGCACACACCCAGGTCCAGAATAATAGTTGAGGATCAGAACTCAAATGAACAATGAAGTTGCCTCAGTTTCCCCAGGAAATCTAAGAACAGACCAGCTTTGAGGAGATGTAGATTAGAGCAGGTAGAAACTGACTTGGTCACCCTCTGACAGTTTAAGGCCCCAGCTCTTCCCTCATTTTCCTGCCCCATGCCAGGGAGACTGTCACAGCCATTGGGTTTTTCATGCCAGTATTTCTCAAACTAGGACCTTTGGACATTTTCTCTGGGTTCATGAGATTTTGTTATCATTGTTGTTGTTTTTCCACCACTATATTAACAAGGATGGGTTCATGAGGTTTTGACAGTTTTCATATTGGTGGAAATCGAAAAATAATCAATACATGTATCTTGTGGATCAACTGAATGACCAGCTCAAACCACAGAATTTCTACGTCCACATCTAGGTTTGTGTTTATGACCACACAGGGGCCATAGAATTGCTTTAACTGTCTCAGGTTAATGACAAACGAACGGGGTGGACTTCAGCACAATTGGCATGATCACGGTCAAGTGAAGAACAGATGACCTCACAACCTCGTAGAAACGAAGGCACCATGATATTTAGGATAGAGGCAGGTGGTTGCTGGCCACCTCACACGCACCTGTGCATTGCTGCCAGGACCCCACCCACGGGGATTTTGTTTTAGCAAACCAACATCCTCCACCATATTAAATAAAGACTAATCTGAATTTTATTGGCTTTGTGGATTTCTTTGTATTTTATAAATCTGTAAAAGTTTATCTGAATGTTAATGTTTGCACAGTATTGTTTATACTTAAATTTATACATGTGTTTTAGTTTTAAGGAGATTATACTTAGTTTAATAGCTGTACATATTTAAGTTAATTATGATAATAAAATAATTTGTCAGCATTGTTTTCCTTGAAAAAGGGACTATACATCATTTAAGCTCAAAGTTCTCTTGTTTGCTGAATATTACATCCTCAATTTCTCTAATACAGTTGCATTTGCCCCCTACTGGTCAGTGGGTGTGGCTAATAGATTCTAAAAGTCAGACTGACTTCTTTATTTTTTGATGGCCTCCTTGTTCATAATCCATGCCCCTGAAGAATGCTGAAAGGGCCATCAGTTCTAAACAGGAATAGAACAGAAAGTTCTAGAAGGTTCTCAGGGCAAGTCCTCAAGGGCTAGCATTTGGTCAGAGGGACAAAGCAGAAGCCCAGCTCCAGATCTGGGTAAGAGTTTGTTCCACCCAGGCAGCAGGACACCCCTGACGCTCATCCCCGGGGTTTCTTTATCTCCTCCCACTGCCACCACTACAACAGGACTGGAGGGCAGAGCCCGCAGCTGGACATCCACGGCCCTTGCTGGGAAGCGGTGAGGGCTGAGAAGCAGGAGCCAGACTAGTGAATGCACCATCGATCAATTGCTGGCCAAAGAGAAAACAAATTATTTTAGACATAATTGACCACAGACAATAAAACACCAAGCCCATCCCAATAAAACATCACATTACTTCTGACTTGAGCTAAATGACAGAAGAGAAGCAAGGATCCCATTAGAAGAAACTGTTGACATGTTAGGGCTTTGCCCTTAAGCCCCATCCATGGCTCTTACATGTGACCAGACTGCATATGGGCAGCACTGGGATCTGTGGAGGGGGTGCCACCTGGGACAAAGTGACAATCCAGGTCAGCGAGACCTGCTCTGGGACACTGCCCAGGAAGGCTCCTGCTTACCCTGAAGCAAATGCCCACAAAACCCAAGAAACTATTTGGATAAGCTTTTGGATATGGATACACTTGTTTATATTAAACACATAAGGATGTTTCTTAATCCCACAAAGAAATACGTTTTCTATTATTTTTCTTGAAACTCACAACCCCTCTTGGTCTCTCATTTGTCTTCAATGTTACTGAAGACATGAGTATAGAGAAATATTTCTCAATCATGAGGAAAACAATAGAGCAAGGATGATGCAAAAGAGAAGGGACATTCAGTTTAAAGTCAAGAGATGACAGGTAGTGGTGGGGACAGTGCTGAACCGAAGAGCACTCACTCTGAAAATAGCGAGCCCTGCTCAGGCCTGCCGAAGCCACTGTGTGCCTTGCTACGGCAAACATCAGTTCCGCTCAGCACTAATTCCAGGCTACTGCAAAGGAACAGAGAATCCACTGATCATCAAAGGGCCATTCATTCTTGAGATTTGGGCCAGGCACTGGCCAATTTAACCAGCTTGCTGCTGGGCATTTTTTTCTGTAATACATTTATCAGTTAACAATCTGTAACAGGTAATAGAGGTAGATTCCCAATGCAGAATACCATTATGTGTCTGGGCACACATAATGAGGCCATTCCCACATCTTGGCCCACAGCCCACACTAACACAGCTCTGCTGATGTGGATATAACAAATTCTATTAAATGAAAAACCCAACATAATGGCAGCTGTTAATACCTTCTAATATTAATAGGTAGCATTAATCTTATGTAATAGAACCTGCCCACTTACCAGGCACTTCATTTCATAGCTCTTCCCAGTCTCTTTAAGTGTCCTCTCACACCCTGATCTCTGTCTTCTGGACACCCTCTGATTTGTCATCACTATTCAGGCAGAGGATGGAAGGCCACCAATACATGTGGCAGGACAGAAAAAGTAGCCCTAATAGGGCTCTAGAGCCTGTCTCTTCTCTCACCTACATCCAGAGAATGAACATAGGAGCCATCCTATGTTCAGTATGACAGTATGACATGCTCGTATTATCCTTCACATCTCAGCTTAGGTGCTGCTTCCCTCGGGAGGCCTTCCCTGCTTGTCTCTTCCACCTCAACAATAACTGGAGTAAGTGCCCTCCAGCAAGGTTCCCAGCACTGTTGATTTTCCCATGTTCACCACCACCCTCTGCAGGCTGCTCCTGAGCAGGGTCCTGGCATCTCTCAGACCAAAGCATAAAAAGCATTCAATAAATGTTGAGTACATAAACAAATGACTGAAAGGACTATTAATCAGATGGATGAGTAGGTAGATGGGAGGATGGATGGATGAATGGATGGATAGATAGTTCTCGGCCTTTTTAGATGTTCCCTGTAAAGGAGCATTTTCCAACATGATGATTTAAGAGAGAGCTCACCACAAGATGGCGCTCATAATTTTCTTAATTTATGGTTTCTATAGAAAATGTTCACATTTCAAATTTAAACTTAGAATTATTATATATGTTTCACAGTTAATGTAACTTGTTAAGTATACTGCCCGTATTTCTTGTTTCATTAAATTTCACACAATTACAATCATGTTCTTTCCCCTGGGACATCAAGACATGACGTTGCCCCATTTTGTTTTGACATTGGGGCGTTGCTGTGGGCTGTGCAGAGTGCAGGGTACAGCGTTGGTCCCCAGATAGCACAGGGAATAAAGGTGATGTTCTTCCACACCATCCCCAACAATAGAGTCAGCAGAAAAGTGAAACCTTGGCCTGAAAAAGCCATTAACCTTTGAAAACATGAATTTTGCCTTAATAAAATAATAACCTCTTACATTTGTACAGTGTGTTTTATGCCATACAAAGCGATTCCATACCACAAAAACAGTTTTAGAGTACTTATGACCTACGCCAGTCACTTTAGATTTATTATCCCCATTTGATCTTCATACTGACCCTGTGAGTCGGGTCTTAATATCACCCATTTCTCAGATAATAAAATGGAGGTTCAGAGCGGGGATGTGATTCGCCAGAATAATACGGGTGGTAAGTGGCAGAGCGACAGTTTGGACCCAGGGGTTTTGTTTCCTCCACCTTAACTTGCTTCCCATTATTCACTGTGACACAAGCCATTTCGGTGTCAAGAAGACAGTATTAGGCAATAAGGAGGAAAGGGAACCTCCATGTATAACTGCTTGTTTTGTACTTGTTCTGTGCGTGTTTTTATGTGTGCTGCATGTGCGCGCACACACACACCCCTCACAGAAGCTCCATAAAGGGGGTAAGTATTAATATTACTATTTCCAAGTAACCACCGCATGCCAGGCACAATGCCAAGTGCTTTCTCATACATCATCTCATCTCATCCCTATCTTCTGTGAGGAAGACATTATTCTCCAAATTTTATGGATGAGAAAATTATAGTATAGAGAGATTAAATGGCTTATGTCACAGAGGACCCAAGTGTCAGGGCTTAGATTCAAATTCAGCTCCATCTGACTTCAAAGTTCTGATCCTTTCTATGGCACCATATGATGTTGCCAAAGGCCGCCTGCGTAGGGGTGACTTGGGAATTCTGGGCTGGATTCCTGGAGCTGCCTCTCTACTCTTTCTACTGGTATCTAACTGCCCATAATCCCCAAACATTCCTCTGGGCCTTAGCATATTCTATTTGTTTTTGCTGGAAATGCCCTTCCCTACAGCATCTGCCTGGAGAACACCTGCTCAGCTTTGAGCCCAACTCAAATAGCACCTCTCCTATGGCGCCTCATCTGATGGCCCTCCCCAGGCATACCCACACATCCTCATGCCGTGTCCATTGTCCTTCCTCTAAGTCTCACCCCCCACCCTGCCACACACACACACCCGTACATTCATCTTATGGGTCTTTAATAGGGTCATAAATATCCCACTGCTTGGTGTCCAGCTTGGTGCAGGGCCTGAGATTTTCCTCCACTTGCAAGCTAACAAGTTGGCCTGCCACCATCTCATAGATGCTGGCAGAAGACACAGATGGCATCGTCACTGTCTATCTCCAGCACCGTTAGCAGTGCCCTGCTCACGGGAGGTACTCCATCAATGGCTGCTGAATAACTGAGAGAGTGAATTCAAGGGAAGACTTAAGGGCCACACCTTTCATGGTACGTGGCTATGGAGATACAGATCTGTCTGGAAGTGAAGAAGGAAAGGGTGGTGAAGAGAAAGGCATGAGCATAGCAGCAGCAGGTGGAATCTGGGAGGAGGCATAGTACCTTCCATGGACCAGTGAAAGGGTCTGTGTCTATTTGTAAGTATTAATGTCCCCAGCTAGAAAATTCAGGAATCCCTGTATGTTCAATCTCTCCCTCTCTCTCTTTTTTTTTAAAAAAACTAAAAGGAACAACTAACCCGGGCCAAACAACGGCCTGAAAAACCTTAAAAAATATTAACATATATTTTACATGCATGTTCATCTTCATATCCTCTGTGACTGCCATAGGGAATTAAGTTGAATGTGGTAAGAGCAGCATCCATGATGTCAGAGGCTAGGTGAGAAAAGGTCAGTTTTGTCAGTTCTCTTGGGAGCTTTGGAAGCTGTTAGCCAGTAGACAGTTCAACAACTCTGAGGCCGGCCTGTAGACAGTCCACATGGAGAGACAGAGAGAGGTCTCTTATTCCAACCCCGGCTCCAGAATGAGAGGAAGTCATGACCCCAGCCCCCATGGCCACTGAGAGAGCCGGAAAAAGGACTGCCCAGCTGAACCCACCCTACTCACAGATTTGTGAGCAACATAAATGTTTTTAAGCCACTGCTCTGGAGAGCCTTGCTGTGCCGCATTAGATGACTAAAACAGGTTTCGGTTCCCTTTGAGATGGGTGCTGTTGTTAGCCCCAGAGTCCAGGTCCCTAACCACTGCACTAAGATGCCTCTATTTAAGCCCATAAAAGGAAACAAACTAGATAATCCTGATCATACACCAGATTTCTAAGTCACAACAGCCTCCTAATGATTCCTGCATGTTTGCAAAATGTCTGCTAAGCCTTTGTTGTTTTGTTCACTCTGCTTGGCTTGAGTTAGAGGTAACTCTAGAGCTGCAGCACTTCCAGCTCTTCCAAAGTGCACATACAAACAGGCTTAAGTGAAGCCTAGAAAGACCTCTGACACCCACAGCAAAACAAAACTGAAGACAGACAAGGGCCCACTCTTCAGTCACATAGCTTGACCAGCGGTAAGAAGAAGCCTAAACAACAAAAATGCCATTGGTCAATGTGGAGTGTTGCAGATTGGGAGTACAGCTATACCACGCAGCTTTATTTAAAAGATATTTTGGGGGGAAAGAAGTATGCCTGACATGTAGACTCTCTAGATCAGGGGTGAGCAAACTATGGCCTGTGGGCCAGGTCTCACCACCCACCTGGTTTTATAAATAAAGCTTTATTAGAACATAGCCACATCTATCCACTTATATATTGCCAATGGCTGCTTTCAATGTACACAATGGAGTTGAGTAGTTTGGAAAGACTGTGTAGCCCACAAAGCCAAAAATATTTACTGTCTTACCCTTTACAGAAAAATTTTGTCAAATACTGCTTTAGATAATGTGAAATTTAGCTATTTTTAAAAGTTTTAAATATCTGTCAAATCATTCGCTCTTTCTTTATTGTTTTTGAAATTTTAATTACGAGCTATTTCAAACATGCGGAAAATAAGACTAAACAGTAAATAACTCACTCATGTACCCACCACTGAGATTAAACAGATGTTAACATTTTGCCATATCGGTTTCAGCTCAACTTAAAAATGAAAAATAAAAAATACACAGCTAGAGTACCCCTATCTTTTTCCCTTCCCTCCATCCCAAGGCTATCATTTCTTAAAGTTGGAATATTTCCTTCCTATTTACATTTCTGTACTGTTAGTACAAATTTACACAATTTGTTACAGGCCTGTGCAGCTTTTCCGTAAGTACTATCATGCTGTATGTGTTCTTGGCAACGTTTTTTCCACTCGTCATTACGTTTTTGAGATTTTTTTGAGATTTATAGTTACTGAGATTTATAGCGTGTGTATCTAGTTCACTCACTTTAGCTGCATTATGGCATTTCATTTTGTGAATAAACCACAACTTATATAACACGGTTATGTAACAACCTAATGAGGGACAATTTGGTCGTTTCCACTTTTTCTCTACTGTCCACAGTGCTCCAATAAACATCTTCGCATACATCTCCTTGTGTACAAATGTATGGGTTTCTCTAGGGCATGTTCCTCTGCATGAAATAGCTGGTCATGGGGGTGTGAGTGTGATTCATTATCTTCCATTCGCCCTTCCAGAGATTGCTCTCCATGCTTTCCCATCCTGCTCCGGGGCCCAGGAGGCCGGAGTATGTGGACTCATCAGCAGGCTCCCTTGCCTCCTGTTCCCCTGTGTTTGGCCAATGAAGAGGACCAAGGCAAGGTTGGAAAGGGGAGGAAAGTGAGGTCAGGGTATTTGTTTCCCCCATTCCCTCCCTGTGGGATCGCAGCAGGCTGGCTAGGCCCCTCCACAGATGGTCACAGGCCACCTTCTGTCACCAGGTTCCAATAACTGCTACTCAACTTTGCTCCCCAGCCTGAGGGAGGTCAGGTCCCACTAACACTAATTCCTGGGGGCTGCCATATCCCTTGCACCTTTTCTGTACCTTGTTCATACCTTTCTAAACAGTCGCATTATTAAACTCTCCTCAAATTCCCAAATTTGCATGTGCCACCTGTTTTCTGCTAGAGCCCTGGCCGACACAACATGTATCTTCAACTTTACAGCATCTTTGTAAATTTCTTCCAAAAGAAGCTATATCAACTTGTACTCCCACACGTCTGTGTATGAGTTCCTGTTTCCTCACATTTTCTCAAAAACTTGGTGTGATTTGCTTTATAGCTTTTGCCAATGAGGCTGAGCAGAAACATCTTTTAATACATTTATTGGTCTTTTGGGTTTCCTCATCTGTAAATTGTATGCTCACATCCTTAGCCTGATTTTCTGGCTTTTTCTTTTTCTTACCAATTTAAATGAGTCCTTTAGATATACCGAATGCTAATTCTTGTTGGATTGAAAAGAAATCTTCTCCCAGTCTGGGTCTGGTCATTTCCCTTGATTTATGGTTGTGGCTTTCAATTTTAAGGTGGTCAATACTGTCGATGTTTTTCTGATTTTGCTTTTTATAACTTAAGAAATTCTTTTCTAACCCATTGTCATAAAGATAATCTCTTATATATTCTCTTCCAATACTTTTACAGTTTTGCTTTTCCCGTTTAGATCTTTAGCCTATCTGGAATATATTTTGACATTAGGTAAAAAGAGGGAATATAATTTTATTTTTCCATATGGATAACCATTCCTTTATTGATTAGTCCTCCCTATCCTCACCAATACATAAGGCCACCTCTGTCACATTTCAAGACTCTATGTGGGCTGGGCACGGTGGCTCACGCCTGTAATCCTAGCACTCTGGGAGGCCGAAGCAGGTGGATCGCTCAAGGTCAGGAGTTTGAGACCAGCCTGAGCAAGAGCGAGACCCCATCTCTACTGAAAATAGAAAGAAATTATCTGGACAACTAAAAATATATACATAGAAAAAATTAACTGGGCATGGTGGCACATGCCTATAGTCCCAGCTACTCGGGAGGCTGAGGCAGGAGGATTGCTTGAGCCCAGGAGTTTGAGGTTGCTGTGAGCTATGATGACGCCACAGCACTCTAGCCAGGGCAACAGAGCCAGACTCTGTCTCAAAAAAAAAAAAAAGACTCTATGTAAACACAGGGTTGTTTCTGGGCTCCCCTATTTCGTTCCATTGGTCTATTTATCTATTCCTCTCCCAAGAACATGCTGTCTTTATGAAAAGTCTGGAAGTATCCTACTACCTCCCCCAAATCTGCTGCTTCTTCAAAATTATCTTAGGTGTGCTTTCCCATGTGCGCTTCTGGTTTTTGGTACTCTATGTCAGATCATGGCAATTTTCTTCTATTTCTAATTTTCTAAGAGTTTTAATAAGTGACAATAGTATATCAATAATATGTATTATAAATGATATATAACAAATGATATATAAATTTATAGAATTATTTTTCTGCACTAAGAAAGTCATATGACTTTTTTCCTTTCAATTTGTTAATGAAAAGTATTATGCTAACAGATTCTCTGATATTGAATTGTCTTTGAATTCCAGAGAAAAGCTCTACTTGGTTTTATTTTTTCTTAATAAACAGCTGGTTTGCCTAGGATTTTTATATCTATGTTAATAAGAAGATTATTCTATAATCTATTTCTTGGGTTATCCTTGTCCATTTTTGGTTAAATAGCTCATAAGTTGTAGCTGTCTCTCTTTTCATATTATCTGAATTAGTTTAAGAGGGATTATCTGAAGATTTTTGAAGATTACCTAGAACTCTCCTATAAAAATATCTATGCCTAGTATATTTTGAATAAGATAAATTACTAATTATTGTTCTTGTTCATTTAATTATTATAGGTCTAGTCGAGTTTCCTGATTCATACTGAGTCATTTTTAGTATGATACATTTTTCTAAGTAATTCTCTATTTTGCCAAAATTTTCAAAGCATTATGCAGGGGAGCAGCGCTGCCATAGCACCACCATGGCCTTGCACAGATCCATCTAGGCCACATAGGCAAAGTACAGCCAGTCCAACCTAAATCCTTGCAGAACACCCTGCCATCCTCCCAAGTACATGGCACGACAGCCTGTCTTGGGAGGAGCTGTCACAAGGCTGATTATCACCCACTCTCTATCTTAGGGAACACTCCCTATTTTGCAAGAGGTTAGTTACCCTGAGGCAGTTTCTCATCTACTGCCTAGCTCTGGTGCAACCTCAATCACTCCCCCAACCCTGTTTAGGGTACATCTACAGGCTATAAAACTGTCTACCTATAGTCTAGCATTGGCTCCCCCACAACAGAGCAACCTACTGCTGATATCATCTGGCATCTGGCATCCTTTGTTTTGATATCATCCTGGGGAACAAGGTACATAGGGAGCTGACACCATACTGATCTTGCTTTTGCTGTCTGTGTAATTAGTAAACTGTCTGTTTGTTTTGTCCTTACCAACCAAATCTATGACAAAGTGACAAGCCCTTCTAATTACCGCAGTAGTCAATGCTGCTTACAGGCTGCTTGATACATTAGAACGATGTTGCTAAATAGTATTCTCTATGATTTTTAAAGTTAAAATCCCCTTTTCATTCTAATATATACTTGAGACTTAGCTCATTTTCTCATTAAATCTCGTTGGAGGTGTGTCTATCCGATTAGCTTTTCCAAAGAACCAGTTTTAGTTTTACAGATCTCCTCTTTTTGTTTGTTTGTTTATAATTTATTATTTCCTTCTATTTTCTTTAGAGTTATTTGGTTCTTCTTGCAATTTCTTACAGTGGACACTTAACTCATTATTTTTTAAGCTTCCTTTTTCTAATTTTTGCTTGTAAGGCTGTAAACCTCCCCTAAGCACTTTTCACTTGCATCTCACAAGTTTGGATTTGTAGCATTTGTTTCCTTATGCGTTGGATTTTGGTTTTGTTTTCGTTTTGTCATTCAGTTCTAAAAAAATTCTCATTTCAATAATTATTTTTTCTGTGAGTCACACATGAATGAGGATTAGTTGGTTATCTTTTCATTAATGATGTCTAATATTATTGAATTGGGACCAGAAAATATAGCTGTTTGATAATAAATCTTTACTTTGTGGCTTAGTGTATGGTCAAATTTTAGAACTGTTCCAGGTATTCTTGAAAAGAATTTATGTTCTCTAATGATTATGTTTAGAGTTCTATATATTTCCATTGAATTAAGCTCATTAATTTTGTTCTTCAAATCTTCTATATCCATATTAAATTTTGCCTATTTGGTCTATCAATTACTGAGAAAAATGTTAGCCTTTCATTATGATTATGAGCTTGTCAATTCTGTCTTATAATTCTGTCAATCTTGCTTTGTTTTAAGGCTGCATATAAATTCATAATTATTTTATCTTCCTGCTTTATTGTTTTATTATTATGTAATAACCCGCTTTTTAACAAAAATGAAACCTATATGGTTGTATATTAATATATCTATACCAGTTTTCTTCTGATTGGTATTTTTATTGTCTATATTTTCCCTCATTTTTAAATTTTATTTTCCATTTCCTTTATTTTTAATCATTCTCAGGTCCTATGTTTTAGAAGTAACTCTCCTTAGCCCAGCATGGTGGCATGCACCTGTAGTCCCAGATAAATCGCTTGGGCCCAGGAGTTTGAAACCAGCCTGGATGATATGGTGAGACCCCATGTCAAAAATAAAGAAAATAGAAAAATAAAGACAGCCTCACAGTTCACAAAACATGATTACAGATGTTTTATTTAAAAGGAAGGAAGGAAGGAA
>NW_012150174.1:8606480-8641696 GCF_000956105.1 Propithecus coquereli
AATTTTTAGATCTTGTTATCCTTTTTATTGCATCTCCTGACTTTCACTCTGCATAAATCATTTCTTCATTTATTTTGTAATTTTTATTTTGAGCTCACATATTGTTTCATGCCAGGGTCTCAATCCTAACATTCTGCTTTAGGCAAAGTCAAGACTTTCCTCTCGTCTCACTATGGATGTTTTAACCTAAGTCCCAAAATCATCAGGATCAATAACCCCCTACAGACACACACACACACACACACACACACACACACACACACACAACCCAGCTACGATTTCAGCTCTGTATTATGTCAGACATTTTATACATTCTTAATTTACCATCTTACTAGAACCAGAAGTCAAACTGAATTTACTGACATGTTACATGTAACATTTTTTAACTATTGTGAAGTCAAAATGGGATCATTAATGAGCAGACCAATGGTGGAGATACATCACTGTATGAGCCACAGAATCACATGTGTGGAAGACAGCAGGGTTTTAACGGAAATATCTTGGCCCTCCAAATTCCATAGACATTACTTGTAATTTTAGCTCTGCAAAGTTTAATACCTATGTGACCTTAGGTAACTTAAAATAATCTCTCAGATTCAATATTTTCACGCATAAAATGCAAATGTTGATGTCTCAAGGTTACTAGAGATGCTAAGCTTAAAGACATGTATTTAGATCCATTTGGGATAAAAATATTTCAGAATTGTATGACACACTTTCATGCCTTCTTCCAAAGAATAAAAATTACATTACCTTGTCTTAATGACTTAAAATCATCATTTCCAGCCTCAGTGAGAAGGAAGAGAGGAACATCGGCCAGGACCAGTGTGGTGTGTGGTCCTTTTACCCACGCACAGGATGACACCAAAACAAAAAGGCCAGACGACAGATGACATGAGACTGCTGTGCTACATGCTGGGGCAGCCCACAGTTAGCTTCTACTCTTACGATGTTCACACTTAAAAAGTCAGGAGAGACACTCATAAGAACAAGCACAAAGCTGATTCCGTGAAGACCTTTATATACACCCTCTCATGAATCCTCACAACAGCCCTGAGAATGGATTATATTATCCCCATTTTACATATGAGGAAACTGAGGCTCACTGAAGGTTATATGACCCCCAAGATTATACCACAATAACTGACGAAGCCAAGGATGAGACTTTCTTAACCACCCCATATCCACTGACAGAATTAGTCTCTCCCTCCTCAGCACTCCCAGAATGTTTTGTTCTTGCCAGAGAGAAATAGCACTCGTCACACTTAAACTCAATTTTTGTTGTAGTGTCTATCCCTGCCCTTATACCTTCTTGAGGGCACTAATTGCCTTGAACTCATCTTAGAATCCCAAGCCCCTGGACAAGATGAGTCCAACAAAGATTTGCTAAGTGAAAGTCAGACCTCCTATCTATAAATCCAGTGTGCTTTTCCTCTGTCCCACGCTACCTCCTGGTTATTGTCACAGAAAGGACCAGAGCCCACCTGGAAGAGCCTTATACCCAAGTGCTCCTGAATTCACGTTCCTCCCCCAAGGTCAGAGTCGAGCTGAGGCCTTTGCCCTGGGTAGCAGGGACTAAAACCATATTCATTGCCGTGTGCCTCTCTAGGCTGGGCACGGCATCTGGCACAGGGCCGTGCACATCTCAGGTGCTCATGCACAGAAAGCCTGGGTGATTGAAATGGATTGGCTTTTTGATTTGAGGAGGCTCAGACACAGAACAGTGCTGACTCGGGGAATCATAGCTCCTGAAATGACTCATACATCAAGACTTCTTTAATGGGAAATTATGGAAATGTACTGCCTGGAGCTGTCTTAATTAGGAACAACCTGATCTTGATTGCAGCTTCTGAGTAGACTCCCCTCCCCTATAGTCCCCTCTCCTTTTCTCCTTGACACCTAGAGGCAGATCTGGCTGCCTTTGACAAGGCTTTCCTTCTCCCAATCATGCTGCTGACAGGCTAGGGTTGGCGACAGTCAAGCTAGTTGGGGGTGGCAGCCCTTCAGCTAGCATAAGCCACCTAATGGGCAAGCTCAATCAGTGAGTAATGGCAACCTCCCTGCCCCTGTCTTGCCCCAACTCTCAGGAAAGGAGAGGGCTGAGGTTGGAAATACGCAAAAGATAATCAACTTGGATGCTCTTTCAGCGAACACTTTCCCCATCCCACCCATGCCACAGCTAGTTTATCCTGGAGACTATATTCTGACTAGAGAATAACGATGGACTCCCTGCACCCCCTACCCCCTCTGAGTTCCAGCCCCCAACCTAAGGGCAGGCTGGGCCTGAGCCCCCAAGAGAAGGAAGGGTACGGCCATGCTCTCTCCATGCACAAGGACATCTTAGTATGCTCAGGGGCCACAAAACACGACTGGGATCCAGGAAGGTTTGGCTTCCCAAGCAAGATTCCAAACCCCAGCCCAGAGCCAGACACAACCTGTCTGTCCAGATGCCCTCATTCAGACTGTCCCTGGTTTCCCCATCGCCACACGCAATCTGCTTGTCACAGCTTCATTCAGCAAACATTTACCAATGTGTGAGGTCCTGGCACTCCGCAGCTCCACGTCCTTCCTTCCCTCCCTCTCCACACACGCACGCACGCACACACACAGAAATTATAATTTTGAAGTCAAGTATTTATTGAACTAATAAAAGAGTTTTCAAACAAGCTTTACCACCATGCATGATTCATCTTTTCATTGGTGCCTTTAGGTTTCTCTAGTCCCCAGCTTCTCCAGGGGGTAATTAATAAAGTGTAAACAAACGTTTAAATCATTTGGGAGCTCACTATTTAAAAGGTCTAGGGATGAACTTCTTAATATTATAATATGGCCGTTCCTTAAATCATCTGTGGACAAAACCTCCTTAAACAGGAAGACCCTTTCATAGAACGCCTACTCGAATGAATAGAGCTATTAAACTTCACCTGGCAGGACAGGATAGGGAATATATGTATCCACTCTCCCTAATATATTTAGCTGCCCTAACTAGTTCACAAGCAGCATCAGAAACCCTAATCCCAACAAACAGATCCTTCTCACCTGGGGCTTAGTTCCACTTTTCCTGCCTAAACCTTTCCAGCGCCTTCCTGTTGCCCAGATCAGTAATCATCAGAGTGTGGCTCCCAAACCAGCAGCAGCAGCAGCAGCAGCACCTGGGAACATAAAAGAAATGCAAATTCTCAGGCCTCACCTGAGACCTATATTTTAGCTGCCTCCCCTCAGCTGGGCACCCTCGTAAAGTGACACACACAGTCGGACATAGAGGCCCTGCCTCCAGGACTGGACTCTCCAGCCGGATGTCCCACCGCTTGCCTCTTCATACTCTGTGTTCCAGCTACTCCAGATATTTTGCAATTCCCTGCACACATTATGGTACTTTGTGCCTCCTTCATACCTTTGCCCAGGCTATTCTCTCCTCCTGGAATGCCCTTCCCCAATTTCCCACCTAGAAAATTCCTGCAACCTTTAAGACTCAGCTTGTTTTCTCCTCTTCCAAGAAATACTTGCTGACTGCAAGAGAGTCAGATTCCACTCCTCTCAGCTCCCTTATTGCACTGTGTTCACCTCTCACATTGCCATTACCTTGCTGCATTTTAATCGTTGGTTCCCTTGTCTCTGTCCTCCTCAAGGGCACAATCTGTGTCTGATTCACCTTTTATCACAGTATCAGCACAGTACCTAGCATATTCCTAACAATGACCAAATCTACTGAGTGTCAATTCTGCACCAGGCTCTCAGCACCAGAGAGACAGTGAGGACCATGTCAGACAGATCAACCTCATGGAGTTAATTCACAGTTAAGTGAATAGTAGGAAGGAAAGGAAGAAGCAAGACCCTTGCAGAAGTGATGGCATGACATTGCTTTTCTGGTGATTTAGAATGATTTAGAGGCTGCCTCAAAAACACAATGACTTCCTCCAGCTCTGGGAGGATGAATTCATTTTCTGTGAGCCCCTCTCCAAATTCATTCCCAAAGCCAAAAAAGTCAAGACCAGTACAAAGCAAGAAAAAAAAAATCTCTAATCAGGAGGTCTGTCCTCCCTCCCATGGGCCTGGGCCCAGCCCCAGCCATTGAAGGGCCATCTTTCAGTCCAGAATGTTCAGTGCCTTCCCCACGGTGGCTGCCACCAAGACGGTGATCAGGACAAAACCGGATTAGAAGTCTTGATGCCTCCCCTCCTCTGATAAGGCTCTAATTACTTTGTCAAGACTCAAATCAGGTTGGCATGCCTCTCCTCAATTAGCAGCTTACCGAATTATAAGACGTCAATTGCAAGCTTCTGCTCGCTGCAGTAATGCAATAATGGGGGTCCTCGTGGAAGCCATTTGACTTCTGGACTAATTTCTACACCCAGTGAGCAACAGAGGTTAATAAAATAGGGGTTCAGTTTACGTGAAGGCAACACGAATTTTCTCAAAGTGGAAGAAAGGTTTGAAGGTGGGAGGGAAGACGATGATGAAGGGGCTGTTGCCGTCATCAGAGGAGAGATGGTGACACCTGCACGAGGGCAGCGGCAGTGGGGGGTGGAGAGGTCATTCCAGGAGGACTAAGAGACGTTTGGGACATAGAACTGGTGGTAGGGGAAAGAGAACAAGAGGAGTCAGGAGAGAGATGAAGGGGTCTAGTCTGGGATCTGAAGGTGCTATAAGAATAGTCAGGACAGATTTTCTGATAGAATAGACTATATTATCACACTCCCCAGCCTAAGCCCAGGTTTACGTACACACACACACACACACACACACACACACACACCCCACAGGCCTCCTCATAGACTCACACAAAAATACAGAGAAAACATAAAACTGAACACACAAACTCATTACACAACAAATAGGCACCCATTGACAGATGTGCATAAATACATTCACTTAAAACAAGAGTTCTGAAATAATTATTCAGAAAATGAAAGCAAAAATACTTTAGTGTCAATTACAGGCATACGTTATTTTATTGGGCTTTGCTTTATTGCACCTCACAAATATTGTGTTTCATTACAAATTGAAGATCTGTGGCAACCCTGCATAAAAGCAAGTCTATCAGCACTATTTTTCCAACAGCATATGCTCCCTTTGTATCTCTGTGTCACATTTTGGTAATTCTCACAATCCACAACTGTTCTCATATAAGACAGTGAATTTAACTGATAAATGTGTATGTTCTGATTCCACTGACCAGCCATTCCTCCATCTCTTTCCCTCTCCTCAGGCCTCCCTGCTCCCTGAGACACAACAATATTGTAACCAGGCCAGTTAATAACCCTACAGAGGCCTCTAAGTGTTCAAGTGAAAGGAAGAATCTCACATCCCTCACTTTAAATCAAAAACTGGAAGTCATTAAGCTTAGCGAGGCAGGCATGTTGAAAGCTGAGATAGGCTGAAAACTCAGCCTTTTATGCCAAACAGTTAGCCAAGCTGTGAATGCAAAAAAAAAAAAAAAAAAAAAAATTCTTAAAGGAAATTAAAAGTGCTACTCCAGTGAACACACAAGTGATAAGAAAGCAAAACAGCCTTATTGCTGATCTAGAGAAAGGTTTAATGGTCTGGATAGAAGATCAAACCAGCCACAACATTCCCTTAAGCCAAAGCCTAATCCAGAGCAAGGCCCTAACTCTCTCCAATTCTACGAAGACTGAGAGAGGTGAGGAAGCTGCCGAAGAAAAGTCTGAAGCCAGCAGAGGTGGGCTCCTGTGGTTTAAGGAAAGAAGCCATCTCCACAAGATAAAAGTTCAAGGTGAAGCAGCAAATGCTGATATAGAAGCAGCAAAAAGTTATCCAGAAGATCTAGCCGAAATAATTGATGAAGATGGCTACACTAAGCAACAGATTTTCAATGTAGATGAAACAGCCTTCTGTTAGAAAAAGATGCCATCTAGGACTCTCATAGCTAGAGAGGAGAAGTTAATACCTGGCTTCAAAGCTTCAAAGGACACGTTCTCTTCTTAGGAGATGATACAGCTGGTGGCTTTAAGTTGAAGCCAATACTCATTTATCATTCTGAAAATCCTAGTGCCCTTAAGAATTATACTATATCCTCATAGAAGTAGAGAGAAGAATTATGGTTATTAGAGGCTGAGAAGGGGAGGGGAGGGGAGGATAGGAAGAGGTTGGCTAATGGATACAAAATTACAACTGGATTGGAGGAATGAGTTCCAGTGTTCTGCGGCACTATAGGGTGAATACAGTTACTATAATTTATTGTATATATTCAAAAAGCTAGAAGAGAGAATTTTGAATGTTCACAACACAAAAAAATGATAAATGTTTGAGGTGGTGGATTACCCTGATTTGATCATTATACATCATATACATGTATCAAAATATCACCCTGTATCCTGTAAATATGTACAACTATTATGTGTCAACTAAAAATAGAAGAAAAAAAAAAAGCCATAAGGTCGGGCGCAGTGGCTAACGCCTGTAATCCTAGCACTCTGGGAGGCCGAGGCGGGAGGATTGCTTGAGCTCAGGAGTTCGAGACCAGCCTGAGCAAGAGCGAGACCCCATCTCTACTAAAAATAGAAAGAAATTAGCCAAACAACTAAAAATAGAAAAAATTAGCCAGGCATAGTGGCGCATGCCTATAGTCCCAGCTACCCAGGAGGCTGAGGCAGAAGGATTGCTTGAGCCCAGGAGTTTGAGGTTGCTATGAGCTAGGCTGATGCCATGGCACTCTAGCCCAGGCAAGAGAGTGAGACTCTATCTCAAAAAAAAAGAAAAAAAAGAAAAAAAAGAAAAAAAAGAAAAAAAAAAAACCATTGATGAAAAAAAGAATTATACTAAATCTACTCTGCCTGTGATCTATAAATGGAATAACAAAGCCTGGATGACAGCACATCTGTTTACAGCATGATTTACTTATATTTTATGCACAATGTTGAGACCTACTGCTTAGGAAAAAAAAAAGATTTCTTTCAAAACATTACTGCTCATTGACAATGCACTTGGTCACCGAAGAGCTCTGAGGGAGATGTACAAGGAGATCGGTGCTATTTTTATGCCTGCTAACATAACATTGTGCAGCCCATGGATCAAGGAGTAATTTTAACTTTCAAGTCTTATTATTTAAAAAATACGTTTTGTAAGTCTACAACTGCCATAGAAAGTTATTCCTCTGATGAATCTGGACAGAGTAAATTGAAAACCTCCTAGAACAGACTCATCATTCTAGATGCCATTAAGAACATCTGTGGGCCAGGTGCAGTGGCTCATGCCTGTAATCCTAGAACTCTGGGAGGCCAGGGCTGGAGGATTCCTTGAGCTCGAGAATTTGAGACCAGCTCGAGCAACAGCAACACCCCATCTCTACTAAAATTAGAAAAATTAGCCAGGCATGGTAGCGCATGCCTTGTAGTCCCAGCTACTTGGGAGGCGGAGGTAGGAGGATCACTTGAGCCCAGGAGTTTGAGGTTGCAGTGAGCTATGATAATGCCACTGCACTCTACTCGGGGCAACCAAGCGAGACTCTGTCTCACAAAAAAAAAAAAAAATGTGATTCATGGGAGGAGGTCAAAATATCAACATTAACAGGAGTTTGGAAGAAGTTGATTCCAACCCTCATGGATGACTTTGAAAGGTTCAAGACTTCAGTGGAGGAAGTAACAATAGATATGGTGGAAATAGCAAGAGAACTAGATGTGGAGCCTGAAGATGGGACTGAATTGCTGTAATCTTGTAATAAAATTTTAATGGATGCAGAGTTGCTTCTTATGGATAAGCAAAGACCGTGGTTTCTTGAGATAGAATCTACTCCTGATTAAGACGCTGTGAAGACTGCTGAAATGACAACAAAGGATTTAGAATATTACACAAACAATTTCATAAAGTGGTAGCAGGGTTTCAGAGGTTTGACTCTAATTTTGAAAGAAGTTCTACTGTGGGTAGAGTCAATCAACGTGGCAAACCTCATTGTTGTCTTATTTTAAGAAATTGCCACAGCCACCCCAACCTTTAGCAATCACCACCCTGATCAATCAGCAGCCATCAACACAGAGGCAAGACCCAACGCCAGCAAAAAGATTACAATTCGCTGAAAGCTCAGATCATTGTTAGCATTTTTAAGCAATGAAGTATTTTTAAGTTAAAGTATATACATTGTTTTTTTAGACATAATGCTATTTCACACTTAATAGACTACAATAGAGTATAAACATTACTTTTATGTGCACTAGGAAACCAGAAAATTTGTGACTCACTTTATTGTACGATTCACTTTATTCCAGTGGTCTGGAACCAAACCTGCAATATCTCTGGGGTATGTCTGTATCTGGACTTTTTCTGCAGCTCCCAGCTGCTTGAAGGAAACAGTCCTTCATCCCGTAATGGACTGAAAATTTATGTCCACTTCGCCCCCGCCCCACAGTCATATGCTGAGCCCTAACCCCCCAAGGTGACTGTATTTGGATGGAGGGCCTATGAGGAAGTGACAAGGGTTAAGTGAGGTCATAAGGGGCGGGCTGGTGTCTTTATAAGAAGAGGAAGAGACAGCAGAGCTTGCTCTGCCCACCATGTGAGGACACAGAGAGAAGGCGGCCAACTGGCTGCAAGCCAGGAAGAGAGGCCTCAGCAGAAACCAGCCATGCTGTCCCCCGATCTTGGACTTTCCAGTCTCCAGAATTGTGAGAAAATAAATTTCCGTAGTTTAAGCCACACAGTCTGTCACCCTCTCCCCACCTCTGCTCTTTTCCCCAAACTGTGAGAGAGAACATGACCATTTGCAGCCCCTCATCTGAAGCCATGATCCAGGCAAGAGCGCCCTCCCTCAGACTCCAACCTGGAAAACCCCAGGAAGGACTCGGATTCGTGCAGCTTACACCACATGCGCCCTCCTGGACCAAGCCTGAAGCCAGTGGCACAGGGTACTATGATTGGCTTTGCTTTGGCCAAATAGGCCAGATTTGCTATCAAAAGGCAAAGAAGCAAGAGAGAGATACTGAACAGAAAAAGGAAACAGACATGATACCCATTATTTTACCAGTTATTTGCTCAGTCGAATTTCAGTAACAACCATGTGACATCAAGCAAGTCACTTTACCTCTCTGAGCTTTACTTTCCTCCTCTGTCAAGTGGAGATGACTGGGGTCATAGTGAGAATAAAAGAAATAATGCACGTTATAGGCTTCCTAGCACAGGGTTGGCACATAGTAAATGTCCAATAAAAGAGAGCATCTCTTAATGTCATTATTTGGAGACTGCTGTAAGCAAATATAATTTTGCATTTCAAACTTCTGAGCCAATTTTCAAAGCACAGATAAAAGGCAAAATTCAATTTGATTTGCTCCAGGTCCAAAAACTCATAACGTTACCAGGAATATGAATTTTTCAAATAAGAACACTGAAGCCCAGAAGAGTTGATAGGTGGCCCAAGATCACACAAAGAGAAGAGATAGGGCTGGAATCAAGAACCCTGAACTCTAATAACATCCCCAGGTGCCCCCAAAATCAGCTGCCACTCCATCCTGCCATTGTCCCCATGTGTGCCCCTAGCCAGACTACTGACCCATCCTGGGTGACGACTTCAGCCTCTCCTTTTTGTTTCCAGACACCCAAGCTGCTCGGCAAGCATTGCTGTGATGGAATTGAAACCCAGTGGGATATCTGGAAGTAATAAACTTCTGACTGCTTGCTCATTTGGCACCCAGTGGGGGTAGCACAGATTCCTCTCATCTCTCTTTCTTAAGAATCGATAAAAAATTAGTGATGCATTTAGCAGAGATTAAATAAATAAAATTAGGTTTCTTTTTTTAATCTTTTATGGGACTGACACTTTGGTCACATTCGTAAGAGTCACTCTGGGTCAATCTGATGCATTATTTGGTAATTGCAGTATAAATTTTAAGAACTGAGCCTTGGTGTTCCGAGAAGAAAGAGAAGTATTTCGCCAGGAGAGGAGGGAGCAACAAGGAGAAAGCAGCATTTTCAGCTGAGCCTTGAAGGATGACTAACTAGGGTCGGACATTCCAGGAAGGAAGAAGCAGTGTGAGCACGTATACAGAAGAAACGTGGAAGGTGTTTGGGACTGGCAGGAGCAGAGTGAGTTCAGAGAGCATTTTGGTGAGCAGAAGAGGCTGGACTGAGGTCAGGATGCAGCTGGTTGCAATGGTCCCTGCACTGCCCAGAGGCTAAGCAGAGGCATGAAGTTGCAGACAAGAGCATGCAGACCAAGGTGGTCAGACTTTGAAGCAATAGAGTTTGTGGACAAACTTGTCTTTTCTGATCCTAATTTAGGAGAGCTATAGGAAGACAAACCTGAGTTCGAATCCCACTGCTGCCATTCCTATGAAGTGAATTCTATGCAAGTTATTTAAGCCCTGGTGAACCACTAGAGATAATAACAATGCTCCTTAGAGGATGTAAACTCAATGCCTGCAGGTGCCAGGGAAATAGGATAAATGTCATCGCTTGGGTATATAATAACAAGGAGTACTAGGGATTGCATTCAATTCTAATCCTAAAAGTAGTCAAACTCAAACATTTTAAAATACTGTGCAGGCTAACCACAACACACTTGGCCAGCATATAGCCAGCATGTGCATTCTTGACTATCTCCTGAGATTGTTGCAAGAATTAAGTGAGATAGTGAATATAAAGTGCTTCACATAGTAGAGAAGCCAGATAAAAAAGACTATATATACTGTGATTCATTTATATGAAGTTCAAGAATACGCAAACTAATCTATGGTGAGAGAAAGCAGAATAGTGTTTACCTGGGAGGAAGAGGGGGATTGGCAGTGAGGAGTAGAAGGGAGCCTTATGGCCAGCTGGAAATGTTCTATGTCTGGTTCTAGGTTTGGTTACATGTCTGTACATAAAGATTCATGTCATACATATTTACTGAGCTGTACACTTAAGTTTTGTGAGCTTTATTGTAATAAGTTACACTTCATTCAAAAAGGAAATTCCAAAACAAGTTCTTCACAGTGTAATAAGTACTTAATAAATGGTTGCTGTATTGGTAATGGTTGTTATTACTAATTTTACTATTATTATTATTAAGCCACGAGGTCAATAAAGCAACTAAATGAGCAACAAGCAAACATCAAAGACTCACTGGATGCTGGGTGTTTATGTGAGATTATATTTTCCAAATATATATATATATATATATATATATATATATATATATATATTTGGCCCTTCATAGCCATAAGTTCTGCATGTATGGATTCAACCAACTGCAGATTGAAAATATTTGAAAAAAAAAATTGTGTCTGTACTAAATATGTACTGACTTTTTTCTTGTCATTATTCCCTAAACAACACAGAATAACAACAACAATTTACATAGTATTTACACTAGGCATTATGAGCAATCTGAGATTACTGGAAGTATACAGGAAGGTGTGTGTAGGTTGTATACAAATACTATGCCATTTTATAGCAGGGACTTAAGCATCCTCAGATTTTGGTATCTGCAAGAGGTCCTGGAACCAATCCCCCAGGGACACCAAGGGATGACTGTACCTATATATACTTTCCACATGTTCTTACTACAACATAAGTTTCATTCCTCCCACCAAGAGGTGGGGTCTGTGTATCCTCCCCTTGGATCTGGGCTGGGCTTATGACTACTGTCACCAATAGAATGTGGCAGATGGGATGCTATGTGACTTCT
This sequence comes from Propithecus coquereli, assembly GCF_000956105.1. NCBI lineage: Eukaryota > Metazoa > Chordata > Mammalia > Primates > Indriidae > Propithecus > Propithecus coquereli. Next base: position 8,618,095 of record NW_012150174.1, read on the forward strand.
GAGATAGGCCATAAAAAGCATACAACTTTCACCCTGCTCTCTCTTAAAAATCCATGCCCTGGGAGCCCTTCTTCCCATGCAGGAGAATCATGTGGAGAGACTACATAGATAGAAAAAGATGTTTCAGAAGGCCTGGCTGTTCTAGTCTTCTCAACCCAGGCACCAGACACATGAGTCTAATCAAGATGCCTTTCACATGTCTTTAGACACCATCTGACTGCAGCATCATGAGAGACCTTAGGCCAGAACACTCAGCCAAGCTGCTCGTACATTCCTGACCCACAGAAACCATGAGAGATAATAAATGACTGTTACTGCTTTAAGCCAGAAAGTAAGTTTTGAGATGATTTTTTAGCAGCAACAGATAACTAATATAGATTTTGATGCCTGGGAGGGGGGTGATGCTGCAACAAAAAAAAAACTAAAAATGGAGCATTGTCTGAGTGCAGAAGTAGGAAGGGCATTGAAGACACTGTGGAATCTGATGACTTCAAGGAGGTGGGTTTGGGCCGTAATCATGAAGAACACAATCCCTAGTACCATAATCCTTAATGTTGAAATTCTGAAAGATTGAAATCCCAAAAATATAATTCTGGAAAAATAATGTCAAAATTCCTTTAAAAATATTTATTTACATTTTTTTAAGTGAAAGCTAAATTTACTACCCCACAGACAGAACAGAGGCAAATTCTCCCTGCAGGTTTCTAGGCATTCCTTAATCTAGTCAAGTTGACACCCAAAATTAAGTCCACAAGTCCACAACTTGGCATCCATGAGCATTTCCTTAAACTATACTTAATTTCCAAATAAAGACAATAACAAGATAATAGCTCTGTCTAACTTGATGCAACTATCCCACATACAACTAAAAATGCATTAATCCTTTCCCCAGAATTCAGCTTTCAGGATTTCAGGATTTCAGCATTCTGGACTTTTTTTTTTTTTCCTTTGAGACAGGGTCTCACTCTGTTGCCCGGGCTAGAGTGCAGTGGCATCATTGTAGCTTACTACAACCTCAAACTCCTGGGCTCAAGTGATCCTCCTGCCTCAGGCTCCCAAGTAGCTGGAACTACAGGCATACACCACCACGCCAGGCTAACGTATTCTGGATTTTAATCTTTTAGTATTACGATTTGGGGGATTTTAGACTTTAGGGATTATGATCTTTATGGAGTTTGATCTTTCAGTATTTCAACATTTGGGATTATGGCTTTCAGAATTGTGACTTTTAGGCTTATGATCACCACCACAAGTGGGCTATCCACGAGTGCTTAACAGAAAATAAGAAAAATAACATTGGAAGATGGAGGAAGGGGAATACTAGTGGTATATTAGTCTACTTGAACTGCCATAACAAAAAGAAAACAACAGACTGGGTGGCTTAAACAACAGACATTTATTTCTCCCCATTCTGGAGGCTGGGAAGTCCAAGATCAAGGTGCTGGCTGGGTCGATGCCTGGTGAGAGCTTTCTTCCTGGCTTGCAAATGGACACCTTATTGTTGTGTCCTCACCTGGAGGAGAGAGAACTCTGGTGTCTCTTCCTCTTCTCACAAGGGCACAGATTCTGTGGAATTAGTGCTCCACCCCTATCACCTCATTTAACCATTATCATCTCCTCACAGGCCCATCTCCAAATGCAGTCACACTGGGGTTAGGGCGTCAACATAGGAATACGTGGGGGACACAAACGTTCAGTCCATAACATGCAGTGATGGTAAATTTAGCAATGCTGTCTCCTGTGGCAAAATAGAAAATGTACCTAATGAACTGGATGATCTAGCAAAAGAGATTTCCAGGCAGAATGTTGAAGGTGCCACTTGGCTTCTGGTTGCTTATAATCAAATGAGAAAAGAGAGAAGAAATGTTAAAGAAAGAACCGTTGGGCATAAAGGGGCCAGGACTTGCTGGGTTTGAAAATAAAAAATGTCTTACTCCAAGACTCTTCAGACAGGAAATGATACTAAAATTTTAAGATGACCTCTAGGCAAAGATCAAATCCAGAGTACTGTCAGGAAAATGTGGTCTGAAGATTTAGCTGAGGGAGTGAATATAAAACCCTTTATTAAGACCTCAGAAATACATCAGGTGGTGCTTCAAATAGGAAAAAAAGTTCCTCACAGATTCTCACCAAGAAACAATAGGGCTTCCAGTCATCTTCAGTGTGGTGTCCCACAGCAGCCTTACAGGAAACTCAAGTTGCAAAGGAGCTAGCTCATTGATACTTGTCGTTGTGACTTTTCTCCAATGGAGCAAATACCAATAAGATTCATAGAATTCTACGGTGATTATACGATGATTGCATCACCTGAAACACTGCCTGCTTGGATTAAAAGGAACAGAGGCAGTACACAATGAAAATGGGTCTTTGAACCTCCAAACCACTATAAAAAAGCAGGCTGATAAAATAACTTAGCTGTAAATACTGACTGTTTCATATAGCAGAGAAAGGATGACTCAGAGAGCTTCTGCTTCTGAGCCCAGAGGGTACAGCCAAGAGCCGTGGAGAACCATTCTCAGGCAGTAGGACTGAGTTCTAATGAAGAAACTGCCCATGTGCCCAGCAGAATTTCAGAAGTGTTAAGGACTCCTGTATATCCCCCACTTTCCCTGTTTTCTCCTTTTAACAGGACAATCTATAGCAGTTGGTGGTTGTCCTGTGCCTGCTGTACCATTGTGTATCAGGTAGAGGGAAGATAACATGTTCCTTTGTTCACAGGCCTGTAGACCAAGAGGAACAGTGCAGGAGGTGCTGTATTTTAGGAATCTACCCAAGGAGCCTCAACCAAACCTGGACCTGATTAGATGATGAGGCCCAGGACTTCCAGCTGATGCTGTAAGATGATGAGACTCAGGGGGCATTGGGAAGAGATGAGTGTACTTTCACGTGGGAGGGATATGAATCACTAGAAGGTAGACTGAGGTAGCCAGCCTCCTGTGATCCTTGCATCCTGGTGCTCTTGTCCTCATGCAGTCCCCTCCTGCACTGAGTCAGGTCTGGCTGCGTGCCCAATACAATACAGAGGAAATTTGGCTGGGTAGTAAAAGGCTGTACAGCTTCTGTCTTGGACTCTCAGACCTCTTGCCCTGAGGAAAGCCAGCTGCAGTGATGTGAGACATTCCTGGTGCCCCATGGGGAGGAACTGAGGCCCCTCCAATGGGCAGCACCAACTTACCAGCGCTGTGAGTAAACCACCTCGAAAGTGGGACCTCCAGCCCCAGTCAAGCCTTCAGATGACAGCAGCCCCAGCTAACATCTGACTGCAAACTCATGAGAGACTCTGAGCCAGAAGCACTCAACCACACTGCTCCAGAATTTCTGTCCCAAACAAACCATGATGGGAGAAAAATGAGTATTACTGTTTAAAGCCACTAGGTTTGGGGGTGATTTATTACACAGCAATAGATAACGAACACAGCTCTATAGGGTACACAAAGGAGAATCAATCAGATATAACCACTAGCCAAAAAACTTGCAGTAGAAAGAGAAGAAAATGTGCAGACACAGGAGTACACACAATTAGTTTAGTGCAGCATGAGATTCACTTGGTCAGCCTATTAAAGGGCAACTTCTCTCTTCTGTTGGACTATTGGCATCGGGGATCAGAAGTGAGGTGTCTGGAGGTGGTGAGACTTTAGGAGACAGTTTCAAGATGTGAGCTGGTACCTTGGACAGAAGATTTTCCTTTCAGCACTAAACTCTACCAGGCCCTGGGTTTGTTGTTGCAAAAGATGCCTTTCCATTTACAGAGCTCTGTTGTACTCACAGAAACAGGTTGGGGATTACCACACCTATAACACACAAGATAAAACTGAGGGTCCCACTAGGTAATTGGCTTGTCCAAGCCCTGGGCACTTTCTGCTTCCATAACAGCTCTCAGCAGCCCAAAGCTGCATTTGGCTGCCAAAGGAAGCAGAATTCCAAATGCCATGGCTGGGCCATAAGCACACATTAAGGAACAACATAGAGGGAAAATGCAAGCCAATTGCTCTGATGGGGACCCTCAATAAGTAATAACAGGCTTTGGCTGCCTTAAAACAATCTTTCACACCTATTAAAATCTGTGCCTCAGGGTGCTGAAGCTGAGCTCATATCATGGCCAAGATTGTGTCTTTCTTTACCATGTGACTTCAGGGTTCTCTGGGTCTCTAAGCCTCATCAATATTACGTGGGGTTAGACTGCCTGGTCTCTAAGGCTACATGTGGCTCTGACATCGTAGGACTCATGAGGAATTTCAACACTTTCAACGCTGATGTTGGCATAATAATACCAAGCTGTTCCCATCTTGAGTCTCCAATCTACAAAATCAATGCCAAACAGGAAATTGCAGGCAATAATTTATTCCAAATTCTCCCACCATGGGACTTGTTTATATACATTGCTACATGGACTCTAATAAAACATTAAACATACAAAGAAGGTTTCTTCCAGCTTCGCCAGCCCCCTGACATATGTTCCCCTTTCTGCCAGACCCCCCTGGAGAGGGTACCTCCGTGGGACTGCAGCTGTGATCAAGAATAACTGCCGAGAGCCAGGCAGGAGGTTGGTTGCAAAAACAACCAAGCCTATAAAACAAAATGACATAAGAATAAAATAAAACATTATAAAAAAATCAAATGAGCAAGCTAGGTTAATGTCAGAGGACCCTCTGATCAATACCCGCTCTTGGTCTGTATATGTAAAGGAGGAGAAAGACAAATTGGAGTATCTGCCTGCTAAGCCCTGCCCAGTGGACTTAGCCCTACCGTATTAATCCAGGTTCCCCAGAGAAGCAGAACCAATAGGATTGATAGATAGACAGATATAAAGAGATTTACTATAAAGAATTAGCTCACACAAGCTAATTCTTGGACTGAGAAGTCAAGATGTGTGGTCAGCAAGGTAGAGACCCAGGAGAGCCAATGGTGTACTTCCAGTCCAAGTCCAAAGGCAGAAGACCGATGGCTCAGCTCAAAGATAGTCATGTACAGAGAAAGAATTCTTTCTTACTCAGCCTTTTATTCTCTTCAAGCCTTCAATGGGTTGGATAAGGCCCACCCACCCTGGAGAAAGGCAATCTGCTTTACTCAGTCTACCAAATGAAATGTTAATCTCATCCAGAAATATCCTCATAGACACATCCAGAAATAATGTTTAACCAAATATCTGGGCACCTTGTGGCCCAGTCAAGTTGACACATAAAATTAACCATGGTACCTGCCCAGGCCCCAGGGAAATGGAGATCACTTTGGCAAAACAGTAAGATGAAATGAGGTCTGGAAACCGACCACTGGCAATGTAGGTGCCTGGTCTGCTGGGAGCGGCTCTGGGGGCAAAGTGAACACTGAGCGGATGCTGCATTTCATAGCAGCCATTATCACTTCACATGAGAGAAGAGCAATCTTTCCCTATTACATCAATCTCCGTATAGCACACAGGACCAGAAATAGCTAGAAACACAGTAATTCGAAGGCTAAATTTCGATCCCCCAAAGCAGGAATGCCTGAGAGTTGTGGGAGAGTGGTATGTCTGCTCTGAACAAAGACATAACTAGAGTAGGGTTGCACAGGCCATGGGCCAGTGTGGGAAGCAGAAATGGTTCAGCAGAATACAGAGAATCAGGATGAGGCAGGTGATGGGACGGGACCTAGATGGTGCTTAAGTCAATTCTGTCTAAGGAGGTCAGTGGCCACCGGGGGAGCTCAGGCTGACAGTTAGCACACAGCCCATTTTGAAGTGGTGCCTCATGTTGTGTGTGGCTGATGTAAGTAAATTATGATAGGCTGTTGAGTATACAAAATACAATTAGCTCGCTTCTTAGCTAATCTTTTTGTTATATACCCAAATTCCTAAGTAAAGGGAGCTTTTTGATACCTTTATAGAAGACTGACTAAATTGCAAGGGCATAGTCAACAATGTACAGTGGCTACCATAATACCCAGCAGGGACACACTCGGGAAACTGGTCCCCTGTTCCTCTCATCCCTAGAGGAAAGAGGAAGAACTTCTTCCTGCTGAAGTGTGGGGGCTTTTCCTTACACTGTCAACCCCCTTCTCCCTTGATGAGAGTCAGACCCAAGACAAGGTCTCATGTCTTGACTCCCAGTCCAGTGCTCTTCCTGCTTTGCTATGAAGAAGCAAAACTCAGAGCTGGGCTCAGAAACAAACACCAACTCTCTGTCCAGTAAGAGTGGGCCATGGAGCACCAGCAAGCTCCTCTTTTGGCTGAGCTCACATCCCTCCCAACTCCTCCTGCTCTGGGGTACCTCTCACAGACACACACACACACAGACACACACATGAGCCCACCACTGCTGGGCCTCAGCACCTGGTATGGACGTGGTAGGGTGAAGGTGTGAGAACACAGCTACTTGACTCAGAGGCAGGAGCTGCAGAGGGCATGGGGCCTGGGCCTGGTTGCAGGATGGTGGCTAGACACTTCACTCTCTCCCAGCGATGCAGACCACCCCGCCCCACACCAGCCCCCTACCAGTCCACACTGGCTATTGTGGCCCATAACTGACTTTCTTATCACTAACCTGCTTCCTCTCTGACCTCAGCCCCTGCGGCAGATGCTAGCCCTGGACTCCAGCACCAGGGACTTTGCCTATGCAAGGACTCTCTAGCAGCAGAACCTCTCTTCTCGGTGGCGAACCATGATTTAGCTCATCCTGAAGATCCCAGGTGCCTAGTAACCCCTTCCAGCGCCAGCCCTAAAGACACCAGCCCAAATCCCAGCCTCTTGGCCAGTCACTCTTGCAGGCCCAGCTGCCCCAGGCAGAGTGAAGACAGACAGCAGGACACTCCTCTATTCCGACCCTCCATCCAGGGGACTAGGAGGCTGAATAAACATGTGTCCAAAGAAGGCATATGCACAGCCAATAAGTACATGAAAAGATTCTCAACATCATTAGTCATTAGGGAAATGAAAATCAAAACCACAATAAGATACCGCTTCATACCCACTAAGATGGCTAATATCAAAAAAACAAAAAACAAATAAACAAAAATAAACAAGAGGAGAAATTGAACCCTGTGCATAGCTGGTGGGAATATAAAATGGTGCAGTCGCTGTGGAAAACAGTTTGGCAATTTCTCAAAAAGCTAAATATAAAATTACAATAAGATCCAGCAATTCAACTCCTAGGTATCCAAAAGAATTGAAAGCAAGAACTCAAATAGATACTTGTATACCAATGTTAATAATAGCAATGTTCACAACAGCCAAAAGGTAGAAAAACACAAATGTCCATCAAACAATGACTAGATAAACAAAATGCAGTATATACATACAATGGAATACTATTTGGCCCTAAAAAGAAATGAAATTCTAATATGTGTTACAACATGGATGAACCTTGAAAACATTATACTAAGTAAAATGAACCAAACACAATACAGATATTGTATAATTCCCCTTATACAAGGTACTTAGAATAGGCAAATGTATAGAGATATAAATTAGAATAGTGGTTACCAGGTCCTGGGTGAAAAGAGGGTATGGGAAGTTATTGTTTTATGGGTGCAGAGTTTCTGTTTGGAATGATGGAAAGATCTAGAAATAGACGGTGGTGAATGTACTTAATGCCACTGAATTACATACTTAAAAATGGTTTAAATGATAAATTTTGTTATACATATTTTACCATGATAAAAAAATTAATGTATTTCACCATTTTAATGAAATATAGGAGAAAACATAGGTTGGCTTCTTCTTCGTGTGCTCTCCATGAAAGATTTTGAGGAGGACAGACACTGGAGGCCCATTCTGCTTCCAGGGCTGGGACTTGGGCACTGTGGGATTAAACACGAGGCTGTCCCAGGAATCCCCAGGGCAGGACAAGGGTGCCAGGGGGAATCACGGCCAATTTGCTGCTCTCATCTGGGTGGTGACCAGGTGCATGGGCAGGAGATGCCCAGCAGCTTGGAGTGGGACGGGGGTTAGAGAGGAAACAGAACTCACTACATCTTCAAATTTACTTTTAAATAAACTTTCTGTAAGTTTCTCAGTGACAAGTATGGGACTTCAAATTAACCAGAAGATTGCCAGCACACAGATTTAACGCCAAAGGAACAAACAAGCTGCACTTGCTTGCCGGGGTTAGGTAGTAGTGTGTTGCAGGAGCTCAAGTTTTGGCATCAGATGGACCTTAGTCCAAGTCCTGATGCTCACCAAGAATATGGCCTTGGATATATCACTTAACATTTAAAGGACTCAGACTCCCCACCATAAACTAGGGACAGTACTGCCTACCTCCCAGTATTGACGCCAGGCTAATAATTGAATACCTATTACATGCCAGATACAGTCCTCTCAACAGCCCTGCAAGGTAGATACTTTAAGCCTTCATTTATTGAAGAAGAAACTAAGGTTCAGAGAAGCAAAATAACTTCATTATTCATTCACCACACATTTTTTAATGTCTTCCACAATTCTAGGCCCTGGGGAAATAGCCATGAACCAGACAGACACAATCTGTCCCCTATCAGAGCAGAGAAGTCAGGCAATGAGCCAGGTGGTTTCAGCGTGTTTCCCGATTGTGAGGACCAGGACATACAGATGGCTTTGGGAGCAGCAAGGGCATCAGGTCTTGTCTGGATCATCAGGAAAAGAGTACCAGAGGCAGTGGTGATAAAGCTGAGAACTGAAGGATAAGAAGAGTTAGGGGACAGTGACGAGAAGAAGGGGGAGCAGGAGAAAGGAACCAGCAGGTCACCGGGTACAAGGGTAAAGATGGAATGAAGAGGCCTAGATACAACCTGTGTGTGGCACATAGCAGACACTGATGAGGTTACCTCTGCCTCCCATCAAATTATAGCAAGATCCAAGAACACCGGGGTGCGACTCAAAGACATGGCATCTAGTCCCAGCTCTGGTGCTCCTTGAGAAAGTCACACCCCAACTCTGGATGTCTCCCAACTATGAAGAAGCAGGTTGGAATGTCCTACCTCTGAAGACAGGTCCCACTTCATTCGTTCATTCAGCCAACATTTATCAAGTGCCTTGTATGTGCCCAGCACTCTTCCCAAAGGTGGGCATCTGTCACTGAACTCAACAGGTAACGACCCTCACCCTATCAGAGCTTACATTCTAGAGGGAAGACAGGCAATACACATACTAAAGACATAATAAATAAACAAATAATATAATTTTTTAAGAAAGTTTTAGGCATATGGGAAAAAAAGAAGTAGATCAGGAATTAGTTTTCATTTTAAACAGGGTAATTAGAGAAGGATGCATTGAGGAGGCGGATCCGAGTGGTGGAGACTTGAAAGAGGTGAGACTTCCAGCCACAGAAGGATCTGGGGAAGGGGCAGTGGGGTCCGAGGGAATACAGCAGGGGCCCTGGCAGAGGGTGCCCACCACTTGAGAGGAGCAGCAAGGATGCTGGCGTCTGTAGCAGAGTGTGAAAGGGAATAACAATGGGAAATGAGGCCAGACAGGTGAAGGGGAGTGGCCAAGAAGACCACACAGGGAGGCCACTGTGAAGACTCAGGTTCTGTAAGTTTGCTCCAAGCCCCCAGGCTTCCAGCCACTGGCAACCCCTTTGACTTACTTGGGCTGCCAGCGGCAGGAACTTCAGGGCAATGGCGCCAGCCCCACCTGTTCCTCCAGCCTGGTTCTGTCTCAGGAATGGCCACCACGTGTCTTGGCACTGAACTTGGCAGCATAGACTCAGGCTTGCAATGTGTGCCTCACACAGGCCACGTACACAGGGATCTCCTGCCCCATTCCCCGCTCTGCAGGGCTCACTCTCTGCCTGTGATCAGCCTTTTTCCTCATTGCTGTGCACAACAGAGACAGGAAGGCAGGCTCTGGCTGTGTTCTAGGTGGTTGAGGATTTTTTTCCAACCAATGCCATTGCTGCTAATTGACCTTTAATGCTCTCCATCACTTGGAAACCCATTTCAGCCCCAACTGTTCTCTGTGCATCTGAAAAGTAAAACATCACTAGGCTTCTAACTGAACAATAATTATCTTGGCACTGCAAGGCCAACCAGACCGCCACCCTAGCCTATTACCTCTCTCCTCTTTGCAACTTGGAAAAAAAAATATGCATCAATGCAAGAAAGTCATTTATTTTCTATTTTATAGGCTGTACACCAAATAGTCTGTCAAGATCTTTTAAAAACCACTTTCCTTCCTCACATTCTGCTCAGCAAGTTGCTTTGTCTTCCCCTCAGTCATTGATTTTTGCATCTTGTTCAGGTTGTTCTATGCTCCTAAGGAATTAATAACAAATTAGCCAAAGTCCATGAGCTGTAGCTCAGCCTGCTGGGCCCACCTGAACAGCCAGCCTGGCTCTGTGTCCCTTCTACTTAATTCCAGGCGAATGAGAATGTTCCCAAGGACGGGGCCTGGGCTGGAGTTTTGCTCTGTATTGGCGAGGAGGAGTGTGGGACTGCTCTGGAGCCCTGAGAATTGAGTGTAGACCCCTGGGGAGAATGGGGGGAGGCCACAGAGAATGGGAAAGTATGTGCTTTTGGAGACAGAGTTTGAATCCAAACCTAACTACTTACTGATTGTATGGCCCTGGGCAAAGGCCTGAGTGTTTTGGGGTATGGGGGATCCCAAGGGTGTCATAGCAGTGACCATCCCACAGCAAGTCATGTTGGGTCCCAGCAACAGGGAGGGGCTGAGGAGGGCTGATGAAGGAAGCTGAGAAAGTGCCAGTCTGGAGTTGGGGCTGTAGCCTGACTAAAGAACAGATCCTTGAATGGGAAAATCAAGAATCCAGGTCTCCATATGCAGACTGGGATCACTGAATATTCGGGTTCAGTCGAAGCTGACATCAGTGTCTAAGTTCTACAAGGGTCCTTGGGTTCAGGAAGGACTCTAACTGGGACACTGTACTATATGCAAAACAAGAAAGAGCACAGTGGTTAAGAGCAGGAACCAAACTTCCTGGATCCAAATCCTGGTTCTGCCACTTACCAGCTGGCAAGTTTTTTAAACTTTTGTGTCTCATTTTCCTTGTCTGTAAAATGGGGGAAATCATCGTACCCATGATACTCATGGAGTTATTGTTGAGATTAATAAGTTAATTTATGTAAAAGCCTTAGAAAAGTGACTAACACCTAGGAAGTGCTTTAAAAAAATTTTTTTTTTTTTTTAGAAACGGGGTCTTGTTTTGTTGCCCAGGCTGGAGTGCAGCGGCTATTCACAGGCAGGATCATAATGCACTGCAGCCTCAAACTCTTGGGCTCAAATGATCCTTGAACTCAGCCTCCCGTGTACCTGGGACTACAGGTATGTGCCACTGTACCCAGCTCCTATCACAGAAATCTAATTGCATTTTCCCTTCCCATCCACTTGTATGCATAAAAATTATTTATGGCTTTACGAACCCAGGCATCATCTTTAATTCTTCCCTTTCCCCCACCACCAACCCCATTGATCACCTTCTTCTTCCTCCACCACTCCACCATGCCGCCATCACTCTCCTGGACTACTGTATCACTCACCTCCTGACTGCTCCCTGCTCTCCCTATCTCTAGACTCACCTTCTCTAATCCATTCATCACACTCCCAGAAGAGTAATCTTTATAAATCATAAATATGATCATATTGTCCACTGCCATTCCATTGGGCTCCTCCAATTGTCTACAAGAGTCATTAAAACTTTTTGGCACACGAGGTCCTGCATGGTCCCCCACAAATTCCTGCAGGTTTATTTACTGTCCTCTGCCCTCACTCTATACTCTAGTAACACTAAACTGCCTGTTGTCACCCACACCACACACAGGTGCAGAGGCACACTGACCACCCCTTCATATGCCCACACTTCGTGCTTTATTTGCTCTGTCCTCTCTGCCTGAAATGTCCTCCTGGTCTCCCCCACCTCTCTCTACCCACCCTCATGTCAACACCACCACTGCCCCCACACATTGCTTGGCCAGCTCCTCTACCCACCTAAGATCCAGGTGTCACTTCCTCCTGATCCTTCCCTGAAGCCACCAGTTAGATTAGAAATTGTGTCCATTAGAATAATCCTAGATAACAAGTAAATTCCTAAATTTCAGTGGTTTAACCCAATAGAGATTCAGTTGTCATTTCAGGATAGTCTAAAGTAGGTGCTCCTGGCTGGCAAGCAGCTTTCCCTCGTGTGGAAGTTAAGGATGCATCTTTTGGCTCCGTTACACCTAGGGTCTCAGGGCCGTCTGTGTCCTGCTCATGGGTGAGGTAAGAGGGACTAGAAGAGGTCCACTCACTTCTTAAAATCCCTGGGCAGAAGCGGTACACCTCACTCCCACCCACATTCCATTGGTGACAACACTCCTGGCTGCAAGGAGGTCGGGAAATGTAGTCCCTGTGCCTTCTGGCTCCACCTTGTTGAAAGGGGACCATGCCATTTGGTGGACAGTTGGCCCTTGCAGCCACGGGGCCCCTTCTTGTCCCTACATCTGCCTGAGAGTTATCACAATGTGTGGCTATGATCTGTTTTCATATCCATCTCTGCCACAGATTGTGAGCTCCTTGAGAACAAGGGCCTAGCTCTTTTCATGTCTACGTATCGGCACCCGGCACCAGTGCTTAGGACTGTTGGGCGAATGGATGACCTGAGTCAGGACCACCTCGGCCACTGGGAGGGTCTGACCCTGCAGGCAGACATTCCTCCCCACAAACAGCTGAGCCAGACTGGGGAACACAGGGATGCCAGGACAGATCATGAAGGAAGTTCTACCTGGAGAAATATAAAAGACAGGCACAATGATTGGGCCCCACGAGAGGTTTGCATCTTCTTCTCCATGATATTTCTCAGGCCAGAAAGGGCCCAAACTCTGAGAGCTCTGAAACACATACCCTTCATAGCTAACACTTACATGTAGCCCATACCACATGCCAAGAACTATCCATACATCCTCAAAATAACCCCATTTTACAGATGAGGAAACTGAGGCTCAGAAAGCTTAAATGACACATGCTACCATCTCTACCCATGGGCCTATCTTCTTTCTCTGGAGCCCCAAGAAGCCCTGGGGCAAGGACAGTTTCAGCCTGTCTTCCAGCATTTCTTTAGTGAAAATTAAGTCTTCGGAGATGGCAAATGTTTGACTTTCTGGAGAACAAAGTAGACACTTTAGAGCTTTCTTACCCCGTCTGAAGATCAGGGCTTAGGCAACAGGTCAGTGGCCTGAAAACAAGCTTCCAAGATTACTCTTCACTGTGAATTCTAAGCATTAAAGCTAAGAAAGACTGAACTTTTCATTGACGTTTACATCTTACAATGTCTTCTGGTCAAATTAAAAAACAATAGAGGTTGAAGCCAAATAACAAAGTGCAAGGCTCCTGGCCCATCTCAGCATGACACCTGTGCAGAATTAACAGTGATAATGTTATGACAGGAGGCCGAGCTCTCTGCATTCAAGGCTTGGGCCAAACACCCAGAGGCCAATGGCGTGGAAACACAGCTCCACTCAGGCGTGCATCACATCCCCTCCACCGGCATTTCCACAATCTTAACTGGACAACAACCACGGCCCCTCCTGGGAAATCACTGCCTCGGAAATGTTTTCACACTGATGACAAGAGAAACAGCTGTAATTTGTCATTATAGAAATATCCAATTATCAGGCTACTGAGTGATGTCTGCAGCCTCCTGTCCTCACTGCCACTGGTCTGGCTCTGAGCTACACAACTGCCAGGGCCAGTTCTGCCAAGTGACAGCCACAGAAGAGCCTGGCTTCCATCTCTCATCACCTGGGAGAGGGTCCAGCAGCCCCTGCCTCTAGCAGAAGCAAGTGCCTCCAAGGCCTCCTCCTGAGACCACCTTCTGATGCAAATGCAGAACAGCAAATTATAAAAGCAACTCAACCCCTGGCCGAACTACCACCTCCTCCAATGTGGCCACTCTTGATACCCTGGAAGAAGTCACTCTTTCTCCTCAGTTTTCCCACAAGAGGGTGGAGTAGACTGCAAAAAAGACTGAAGTGTTGAGACTTTGAAGCCAAGCATGCCTAGGTTCAATTTGTGTTCCCAGGACATCCTAGCTACATGACCTGCGAGGTACACATGGGACAGAATCCTCCACAGATGGAATGCACTAGGGAGAAAGCAAATGAAGGGAAAACAACTGAATCTGATGCAATAGTAACAGCCAACATGATAGGTACTAAGTGCCATATATGTATTAACTCATTTTATCCTCACAACAACCCTGCAAAATGGGTGCTATTATTATGTTTATTTTTCAGATGAGGAAACTGAGGCAAAGAAAGGTTAAGGAACCAAGGACACCTGGCTGTGAGTGGCAGACATGGGATTTATACCAGGTACTCTGGTTCAAGGGTCGTCCTCCTAACATTTTATACTCCTTTTAACAAGCATTGTTGTTTATGTCCCAGGCACTGTGTTAAGTTTTTTTGTACATATGACATTTAATCCCCACAATATATTATCCCCAGTGTACAGATGAATAAACTGAGTCACAGAAAGTTTAAGTAACTTGCCCACGTTCACACAGCTACTAAGTAATAGCCAGGACTCAAATCCAGGTGTTCTGGCACAGTCTACGTACTGAGCCAGTCTATATATACTAGCTACCGTTCTTGACTACTTTATATGCACCTTTGCATTTAATTAATCCTCCCAACAACCCCTGAGAAACATTATTATCACCCCCATTTTTTTCATTTGGGAAACTAAGGATTATAGAATTTAAGCAAATTACAGTTAGTAATTGAGGACCCAGTATTCAACTCTAGGCATTATCTGGAACCCTCTCTTTAAACCTCTATGCTGTAGTAACTTCGTACGCTAACACAATACCTGCTCATTCACAGAACATGTGAATTTGAATATAATTGATCTGAGGCACAAATCATCTACTCAGGACCCAGTTCAATGGTTGCCTCCTCCAAGATGGCCTCCCTCAATCTGCTGGCAGAATTCATCTCTTCCTCCTCTGTTTAATCTCTGAGCTGGCTTTTGCACCCAGAATGGCTACTGATCACAGGGGGTGGTGGGAAGAGAGAAAGCAGCTACAGGCCAAGCCTGCTTCCCAGGGTCAGAGGCCTCATAAAAAACACGAACCACAAGGGTAGGGAACACAGGGAAGAGACCACAACAAAATTTGGGGAAATAGTAAGCTACTCAATAAGTGGTCACTGACTTGGCAGAGCTGAGCTAAATACTAAATTGACAGTGAAGAGAGCTGAGAATTAACACGATAATAAAAGGCACAGAGATTAGCACCACTGATGCCTCTAGATTCAGGGGTGAAGGAGGCAAAAAATGTTAGATGGGTTAAGAATTATTTAAGAAGCAGTTAGAGCTCTAGCTTTCTTCCCTGACTCTATGCCCCCAGGTGACTGCCCTGCTGCATCCCAGAGAAGAGAGGTTTATTCTTTGGAAAGCACCAAATAGAAGATGTCTGGATGGAAGAACAATAGAACCAGCTGAAGGCCAAGATTCCATATTAAATTACGTGAACACATACTGAATGTTCCGGCACTGAGCTCCCAGAACATCAGCAACCAGGCCTTTGCCTTCCTGGCAGCAGAGTGGAAGGGTCTAGAGGAGAAATCTGGTTGGTTCAAGAGGAAAAATTTTCAAAAACTGACATTGGAGTCTTCCCCAACCAATGGCATAGCTGGATCACCCTGCAGCAAAGTTCTCAGTTGACAAACACCTGCTATAGACTTTTTAGTCCCTGGCTCCTAAACATGAGCAGCAGCTATGTGAGGATTACCAGGCACCTCAGGAAAGTCTCCAACATGAAGGACAGAGACCAAAAGAAACAAGGGTGGGGATGGGGTTGGAGGAAAGCAAACTGAAGGACACAGTTTGCAAGAAAGATATTGAAAAGTAACTTTCTCAGAGAAAGTTATTCTCAGAGAAATAAAAGAACATATTACATACATGAAACAAGAATAAGATACTACAAAAGAGGAATGGGACATTCACAGAGCAAGGAGGAGGAGCTCCAGGAAATTAAAAACTTGAGAACAGAAATGATAAACTCAATAGAAAGCTTGAAGAGCTGAGGAAATCACCCAGAACGATGGAGAAGGAAGAACACAAGGTAAGATAATTAAAGAACCAGTTCAGTAGGTCCAGCATCTCCATAATCGGCATTCCAATTCAAGATTTCCCAGAACTATAGGCAATGAGTTTCCAGACTGAAAGGGTCACTGAGTGCCCAGAAAAGTGGATAAAAATACCCAAACCAACGCACATCAATGCAAGTTTTCATAACACAGGGGACAAAGAAAAGAGCTGACAAGTTTCCAGATGGGGAAAAAAAAAAAAGAAATAGGTCACATACAATAAATTAGGAGTTCAAACAGTTTCAGACTTCACAAAAATAACCCTGGAATCTAGAAGTCAGTGGAATAATGCCTTCAAAATTCTGAGAGAAAATTATTAATATTTGTAATCCAAAAATCTTAGCCAAATTGTCAATCAAGAGTGAAAGTCCAAAAACACATTTTCGGATGAGCAAGATCCCAAAAAACTTATATCCCATAGCCCCTTACTCAAGAAGCTACCATGGATTTGCTTCACCCAAATTAGAGCATAAACTGAAAAAAGAGGAAGAATGGAACACAGGAAATAGGAAACCCAACATGGGAGTGAGGCAAAGGGAATCCCGAAGTTGACTATGAAGGGAGGTGTCAGGATAACCATTGTGCACCAACCAGGGAAGGCAACGTCCACCAGCAGTTCAGAAGACTATAGAAAAACACCACTTCAAGAAAATGAATTGATAGAATATCTGATGTGAATGAAAGGAAATGTAGACAACCTTTGGAGAGTTTGGTGCTGAATTGGTGATAAGTACATGAAATATCCAACACACACACAAACAAAAGGCAATTAATTCCAGAGAAACCAAAAGGTTGTTTAGAAAAGGAAAAGTAATCAAAGTTCACTGTAATAGCTCAGACATGAATAGCATGCATGGTCAAAATATTTAATATTATAAACACTGAATATTGATCTAACCAAAATCATATTAATAATTGAGAGGATGGGGACAGGAGAAGGGTGCATGTGTTTGGTAGGACAAGAGGAAGAAATGGAGCCAAATCTCTGTTTTCCATAGTAGGAAGTCAATACATGATGCCTGAAACAAACAAACAAAAAATCAGGAGGTATAAATATAGATTGTCGAAGGGAAGATGGTAAGGATCAAAATGCATCTAGAAAAGGTGAAAGTGGTCCCCTGGAAGGGGACATGGGGAGGTGGCTGGGGGCTGCTTTTTGTCTTAATGAACCTTGTAGGACTCAGTGAGTCCTTACACTATGTGCATGTCTAATTCTGACAAAAATTTAAATTTAAAAAACTTTTCCCTGGCTTTGGAATGGGAACTAACGAGAACAGGATGGTGTTCTCTGTCAGAACCCAGGCACTTTCATGCTGTGACACGAGGATCATGGCAATGAAATAAATAGCTATACTCACACGGCTGTACCTTCATACCACCTTAGGGTTTATGCATTCATTCATTCAGCAAATATTGATCAAGGGCCCACTATGTGAGGGCAATTTCACATCCATTATCACTGGTGATCTGGCTCTTACACATGAGAGATAAGTCGTGTGGGCTGGTGGCTCCTTCTCGTGTCAAGTTTACCTGGGGGCCACTGGCTCCCTGAGGGGAAAAGGTGAGTTCTGGTCCTGTGATGCTGGAGGCAGAAGAAACAGAGGCAAGTCCCCTCTGGGCTGCAGTGGATGCTCCAGTGATGTGTCTAGAATCAGACATCTCACCACCCAAGGAGAAGTTTCCTTCCAAACTAATTCTCTCCCACAAGATAAACTCTGATTTCCCCTATTAACGGGGTGCATGAGAGAATGGGAAGATGAGGAAATATATGTGTCTGGTCTCCCTTTTGTGGAAGATTTGTGACCTATAAAATATGTAGTTTAAGTTCTAACCCCTCCCCAATGAGCAAGTAGGAATCTACATAGCACGCAGAGTCTGGTCACATGAAATGTGCCCTCCCCAAGAATGTCCTGCTCAGTATAAGTCACCAGAAGTTTGGGGCCGCTCTGTCCCCTCTACAGGGAGTCTGCATCACCTCCCCTACTTGGGAGGCAGTTCTGACTTCCTTGGTGATGTCGTCTTCCATGTGAGAGATGTCTGAGCTATATTCCAAGGGCATAACCGAGACTGCCTTAGGACCAAGGCGCATGAAGGCAAGGCCAAGGACTGCGATGCTAAAAAAGAAAGAAGGGTCACTGGGCACCTACATACTCAACAGGGTCAGCCATTCTACCATGGAAAGGAGACAGGGAGGAAGAGAGGGAAAGAGGCAGGGTCAAAGTGGATACAATTAGGAGCTGTCTCTCAAAGTCTATGTAATATCACACTTGGCTATCAATCACTCCTCTTCACTTTAGACTCCCTGAATCACGGCCAAGACAGGGGGACTAGTCAGCACTAAGGTTGTTTGTTGCACTTGCCCATTGTAAAAGCTACATTTCAGAGCCAAAGGATGAGCTAATATCCTACTTCAATGTCAGTAGGAAAAAGCAAATAACTTTGGGCATGAGAACTAAGAAATAAGAAGGGAGCTTTAATGCTTCCATAAAGAAGCAAATATTTGCACTTATTAATATCCTGAAACCCACATTGCCATGAATAGTTCCTTCTCCTTTTATCTCATGCCTTTTGTCTAACACAGTGATAGATTGCCATCCTTTCAAAATCTTGACACAGATGACATTGAAGCAAATTATGTACCTCGGCCAGATTTCTCAGTTGAAATGGAGATAGCTGATGTGTACATTTTTCCATCTAATTAACATTCCACAGTTTGAATAGTTGTTATCGTGCCCTGGGTCCCATATGAATGGGTGAATAGATGAAAAGATCCATAAACAGCTTGGCTTGCACAGAATGAGATTTTTCTCCAGACAAAGAGAAAATGGAATGAATCATTGTTATCTGGATGGCGGCAGTCCTCAGAGACCAGCACAATCACATGCTCCCCTGTGTTCAGAACACAAGTGTGTTGCCTAGCACCATCTCAGGAGGACTTTTGCCACTCCACATCTCTGCATTTAGCCATGCAGTTTTTTTCACCTAGGTCTTTGTTTACACTGTATGGTGGTTTAAAAAATAGGTCCCACATTTTGAGAAGTATAGATTAATTTTCCTTCCCTGTGCTTAATGACTCACTTCCAACAAATAGAATTTGGCAGAAGTAAGGGTGTGTAACTTCTGAGCCTAGGTCAAAAACTGCAATGCTTGCTTGTGTGCTTGCTCGCGCTCTCTTTCTCTCTCCCCCGCACCACCCCCAATCAGTCACTCTGGGCAAAATCAGTGGCTATTTCATGAGGACACTCGTGCAGTCCTATAGAGAGGAACTAAGGCCTCCCGCCAACAGTCATAGGAGTGAACCATTTTGGAAGTGGAATCCCAGCCCTCGTCAAACCTTCAGATGAGACCACTGCTGACTTCATGACTGCAACCTCATGAGCGACCCTTAGCCAGAACCACCCAGCTAAGCTGCTCCTGAATTCCTGACTCTCAGAAACTGTATGATATAATAAATATTTGTTGCTTTAAGCTACTAAATTTCAAGGTGATCTACTAGGCAGCAATAAATGGCCAATATCCAAGTCGACTTTTCCTGACTTTCATCACCATATTTATGAAATAATTTTTTCTCCCAGATATTCAAACACCAAGATGACCACTGCCTCTGCAACAAGACTCCAGAACTACTGTAAAGTGAGTGTGAGGTTATCAGAAAACTGGTAAAGCCTTCAGTGAGCCAGCCAAATTGCTCATCCTAGTGGAGAGGGAGAAAGAGAAACTGATGAAAATTGTCAAGGGCACGTCTCGGGCCACTCAGTACTCACTTCCCCTTTCCTCCACACATCTCCCAAACACTGTCGCCCCCTCGTGGATCTCACCACATGCTCAGCCCCTTTCACTGGCTGCATGCATGCTGTTGGCCGCCTAATGCCCTGAACACTGGTCTTCCCCCAGAAACCTACAGCTGGCAACACTGGTGCTCATCCCTGTAGACTCGGGCCCACCAGCTCCTGAGCCAACCCTGGCCAGGATGCACAGTGTCAAAGGTCCTTCAGTGCTTTCAAAGAAGGCTGGTCAGGGAAATCTCCATAAGTAGAGTTACTATAAATTAGCAGAGTGGTTAAAGGGCTCAGTTTTGAAGCTGGACAGAAATGGATTTGATTCCAGAATCCACTGTTGACTAACTGATTGACCTTGGACAAGTCAAATAACTAATCCTTTGGTTCTCCTTCTGTAAAATGGGAACATAATACTACCTACCTTAAAGGGAATTACATTTAAATCTATATAACCACTTTGTACACGGGCTGACACTTTACTCAATAAATGTTGCTATTAATAGTAGAACAGTTAACATCACAAGCTTAGAATCCCTTCCTAGCCTTGTGCAGTGACTTTATTTCATCTCATTATAAATTCTGCTGATTCTTCATACCTGGTGTGAACTGGTTTCCTGTGGCTTGTTTTGGGTTTGTTCGTTTGTTTTCCTGCTATTGTACCTATTCTTCTCTGGTTTCTAGCAGCTCTGATTCTGCCTTCTGGTTCTTGCCCTGACTTCCAGCCCACTCTAGGCCCTAATCATGCTGCTCTTCCCTTGCTGGTATCTACCCACATCCACCCTTGAACATCCCTGATCTCACTCTGGCCAGCCTCAGCTGATGTATGGGATATGAAGAGAAGCCCACCGCCCCTACCATGACATGTTCCTATGTATCTTCAAAAGGTTTCCTATCTGTTTTTGCTTTGAGTTAGGAGAGAACCTAGTCACCTCCTTTCATGCAGGGCCCTGCCTTTTCTAGGGAAAGCCAGCTGAGGGAAATTTATATACCCTGCTTAATTGCTTCACTACTAGACTCCCAGCTAAGTTACCCTAGCAACACGTAGCAATCAGCCACTGACACCAGCTGCTTCTCTAAGAGAGTTCTTCTGTTTTATACACAATCTTTATTTGGTAGCCTTGGTGTAGAAAAGGGTAAGTTAAATAGGACTCTGAACAATATGTAACTGGTTTCATGCCATCCCTTTGCTTCACTTTCCTCCATTTTCCGGCACAGGCCTAGTGGCATTTCTCCAGGGCTGAGAGTTCCCACTCAGGGATGGGTAGAGGCAGCAGTGGGTGGTGTTTCAGAGCACATCTCTATAGTCAGATAGACATTCTAGCTATGTAACATTGGGAATATTATTTAACCTTGCCGTGTCAGTTCCTCCACCTGTAAAATGGGGGTGATAATATCCCCTTTACAGGGTTGACATAAGGATGAACTAAGATAATGCACAGTGTCTGGCAAAAAGTACATACCCAGCACTGACTGCTACAATTATGAATAATCTCAGAGCAGAAAACAACAGCCACCTTTCCAAGTGACACTACAGCAGAGTCAGCCAGTGTAGCCGTTCCTGTGATTGTGGAGTGAGGAGAGTCTGCCTCTGGGGCTATGCACACTGCACCCCTCGTCCTCCTTCCTGGTGCCCTGAGATGTCCCCCGCCTTGTGTTCTATTGCCACTCCCACAATGTGAGCTCTGTGCGGGCAAGATTTTTGTCTATTTTGTTCACTACTGTATCCTAACACCCAGAACAGTGCTTGAGATGTAACAGGTGTTCATTAAGTATTCATTTGATGAATGAATGTTTCTAGCATATTGTCTTGTGCATACAGGTTCTCTGAGGAGTTTCAAGTGCTGGGATATGGGAATTTCTGGATCCCTGGCTTTATTCATTTAATAACATACCAGCCCCCAATGGCTGCCATGCTTTGTCTTCATGTAAAGCCAAGTCTACCCAAAACCTCAAATGCACTAAGACCATCCTAAGCAGTCATTGCTGTATGACTACAAGGGGTAAACTAAAATGAAATCCAAATTCTGAAGAGCTGGTATGAACTGGAAGCCAGAGGTGGAAAGATGTACTGCCAGGTTTGCCATGGTCAATGTGTTTCTGTCTCAAACCCAGTGAAGCCTGTCCTAATAGGAGGTTTAACAGGAGAGGGAGAAGGAACGTCCAAACCAAGAAGAGAAAACTTGTTCATGGTGTGAAGAGGATGCAGTTTCACATCACAGATGTGAATCCAGAGCCAAAGCCAGAGCCTACCAGCACCTGGAGTCAAGAAACCAAAATTTTAAAGGCCAGAGAATCAAAGTTGTGTGTTTAGAGCAAACAGGGAAGAAAGTCGTAAGTGGAGGTAACAATGGATTCACTGACAGAGTGACCTGGAAAGTGTAAGTGGCTACATCCTACAGATTACAAGGCCCAGGCTCTGCCTCCCAAACCCGGGTCTTCTGTTATAAATCAGAAGAGCCTTATGAATGTGGAGGGAGCTTATGCCTATACCAGGGCCAACCTCTTGTGATATAGGCCATGTGCTTCCAAACTTTCATTGTTGAAGCAAAGTTGAGACGACCCCAGAGTGGTACATTAATTACCACGGCTGCCAGGGTCTCTGCACCACCTGAAGCTGACCCTCCCTAACCTGTGCTAAGGGTCCCTACATAGAGGGGAAGTTTGCTCTGTTGTTCCCAGAGCCTGGTTCCCTTGAATATGGCCCAGGAAGCGTCTCTCCCTGATGATGGCAGAATGAAGGCCCTGCTGCTGCAGTCGTAGCAGAGACCAAGAAGGCCAAGCTGAGCATCAGAGACTCAGTAGCCAACTGCACCCTGGCTTTCCAGGCCCATCTCTCCCCACCAACCTCTTTAGAACTGGGTTCTATCTCCTAGAGTCACAGCCTGTGAGTCCACCCAATGAAAACGCTTATTTACAACATCGTGAAACTGCGATTCACACATCAAATCCACGGGCAAGCTCAGACTGAGACCCAGGACTCTTAACTCTTTGTCCTGGGTTTTCTTTCCATTGCTTCCAGACCCCCCAGGAGGTCTCCCAGGACCAAACACTGAATACCTTGCTCTGAGTAACGAAGAATCTCTCTGGTACTCTCCTGTCATCTCCAGTCCCTCCTGGGGCAACTAGTACAGCGGGGAAAACTTGAGATTAAATGTCCAAAGGCCTGATTGAGTACCCACCTCTCACTACCGGTGTGATGTAGGCAACTCACTAAACCTCTCCGTCCCGTAGTGGGGTAACTGTAAAATGGGAACAACACTAATGGCTGTACCTTATGAAACTGTTTGAAGGACTTAATCAAACTGTGTGAAAATACTCTGTATACCCGAAAGTAACATACATGTGATTTTTATTTTCTTCCCCACACTCTTCTATATTTTCCAGATTTTCTACAATATTGACTTTAAAGGAGAGCATGAAGAAATTACACTTAATATTTTAAAATGTAAAGAAACTACCTTTTACCTACCAAGTTGGCAAAGCTTTTATTTCCTACTTGGACAGTAACGAGTACAGTGAGATGAGCATTCTCATGTAAGGCTAGGGGAAGAATAAATTGGAGCTAACTTTCTGGAAAATTACTTGGCCTCAGGCATCAAGAAGCTTAAAATAGTTTATACTTCTTAACCCAGTAATTCTCAGAATCTACATAAAGAAAATTATCATTGATGCCATTAAAAATAAAAAGGCAGTTTGTCGCAGAATTTTTTCTTAAGTATACCTAAAAACTGGAAACAACCTAAATGTCCACAAATGAGAAATGATTAAATAATTGATGGTACCCCTTATAATGA
>NW_012150174.1:8643082-8669414 GCF_000956105.1 Propithecus coquereli
AAAAAAAAAAAAAAAGTATGGCATATACAATTATGTACAGTACATAATACTTGATAATAAGGGACTGTTACTAGTTTATGTATTTACTGTATTATACTGTTTATCATTACTTTGGAGCATACTCCATCTAATTATTTTAAAAAAAGCTATCTTTTATTTATTTGAATCTTCTTTTTTTTAGTTTAACTAATGGCTTGTCTATTTTATCTTTTAAAAAATGTCAACTCAGTTTCATTGATCTTTTCCATTATTTTTCTAGTCTCTATTTTATTTATTTCTATTCTAATCTTATTTCCTTCCTTTTGCTAACTTTGGGCTTAGTTTGATCTTTTTCTAGTTTCTTGAGGTATAAAGCTGGGTTGTTCATTTAAGATCTTTCTTTTTTCTTAATATAGACATTTATTGCTGTAAGCTTTCCTCCTAGAACTTCTTTTACTGCATCCCATAAGTTTTGGCATGTTTTGTTTTCATTTTTATTTGTCTCAAGATACTTCTGATTTTTTCTTTGACCCACTGGCTGTTCAGGAGTGTGTTCCTTATTTCCACATATTTGCATATTTTCTCCTGTTATTGATTTCTAGATTCATACCAGTGTGGTCAGAAAAGATACTCAACATGATTTCCATTTTCTTAAATTTTTTAAGAGTTGTTTTGTGGCCCAACATATGATCTATCCTGGAGAATGTTTTGTATGGGACTTGAGGAGAATGTGTATTCTGCTGCTTTTGAATGGAACGTTCTATATATGTTTGTTAGGTCCATTTGGTCTATAGTGTTCTTCGAGTTACTGTTTCCTTATTGATTTTCTGCCTGGATGATCTATCCATTGTTGAAAGTGGGGCATTGAAGTCCTCTCCTGTTACTGTATTACTATTTCCCCCTTCAGTTCTGGTAATATTTGCTTTATATGTTTAGGTACTCTGATGTTGGGTGCATATATATTTACAATTAGTATGTCCTCTTGATGAACTGACGCTTTGATGACTATAAAATGACCTTCTTTGTCTCTTGTGATAGTTTTTGACTTAAAGTCTATTTTTTCTGATATAAGCACCCCTGCTCTCTTTTGGTTATCATTTGCATGCAATATCTGTTTTCATCCCTTCACTTTCAGTCCATATGTGTTCTTAAATCTTAAGTAATTCTACTGTAGGCAACATACAGTTGGGTCTTATTTTTTATCCATTCAATTGCTCTATGATTGGAGAATTTATTGATATTTAAAATAATTACTGATAGGTAAGGAATTATTAATATTTTAATTTTTTTCTATTTTGTAGCTCTTTTCTTTCTCTCTTGCCATCTTCTTTTCTGATTTGATTTTTTGCAGTAGTATGCTTTGATTCCTTTCTCTTTATCTTTTGTGTATCTATCTACTATAGGTTTTTTATTTGTGATTACCATGAGGTTTACATAAAACATCTTACAGTTATAACAGTCAATTTTAAACTCATAATAACTTAATTTGATTGCATATAAAAATTCTACACTTTTACTTCTCCCACACACTTATTTCATGTTATTGATGTCATCATTTACATCTTATAGTGTACCCACTAACAAATTATTAGAACTATAGTTATTTTTAATACTTTTGTCTTTTAATGTTAATACTAGAGTTAAAAGTGATTTGTGCACTACCCTTACTGTCTTAGAGTATTCTGAATTTGACTCTATACTTAACCTTTACACCTTCATATGTTTTCGTGTTGCTAATTAGTATTTTTTCATTTCAACCTGAAGAATTCCCCTTAGTATTTCTTTTTTTTTTTTTTTTCATCTTTGCCCTTAGTATTTCCTGTAAGGCAAGTCTAATTGTGATGAAATCCCTCAGTTTTGTTTGTCTTGGAAAGTCTTTATCTTTCCTTCAGTTCTAAAGGACAGCTTTGCAAGATACAGTTTTCTTGGTTGGCAATTTTTGTCTTTCAGCATTTTTAATATACCATCCCATTCTTTCCTGGCTTGCAAAGTTTCTGCTGAGATATCTGCTGATAGTCTTATACATGTTCCCTTGTATGTGATGAGTTGCTTTTCTCTTGCTATTTTCAAAATTCTACATCTCCGGCTTTTGACAATTTAATTATAATGTGTCTCAGTGAAAACCTATTTCAAATGCTGAACCTATTTCAAATTTTTTAGGCTTCATGGATCTGGATGTTAATTTTCCAGATTAATCTAGCCTCAAATTAATCTAACCTCAGATTTGTGAGGTTTTCTGTTGTTATTTCTTTAAATAAACTTTCTGCCCTTTTCTCTTTTTCTGCTCCTTCTTTGATTCCCATAGTATATCTATTTGTTTGCTCAATGATGTCCCATAAGTCCTGTGGGCCTTCCTCATTCTTTTGTTGTTGTTCTTCTGATTTGATAATTTCAAATGATCTGTCTTTGAGTACACTGATTCTTTCTTCTTCTTGATTGAGTCTGTTGCTGAAGATCTCTATTGAATTTTTCAGTTCAGACATTGTATTCTTCAAATCCAGAATTTCTGTATTGTTCTTTTTTATGGCTTCTATTTCTTTGTTGAACTTCTAATTTTGTTCATGTATTGTTTTCCTGATTTTGTGTAATTGTCTATGTTTTCTTGTACCTCACTAAACTTAAGATGATTATTTTGAATTCTTTGTCAGGCAATTCACATAGCTCCACTTCCATGGAGTCACCCACCAGAGCTTTATTTTGTTCCTTGAGTAGTATCATATTTACTTGATTCTTCCTGTTTCTTAAAACCTTGCATTTCTGTCTCCACATTTGAAGAAGCTGTCACCTCCTCCAGTCTTTACTGACTGGCTTCACAAAGACCTGCACCAGTGAGCCTGGCTAGAGATTCTGGGCATCTCTCAGACCTTTTCTACCAATTCACCCACTCCACTCCTCTTGATCCCTCTTAGCAGGGAAGTCCTAAAATTGTGTGCCTTCTCTTGACCCCACAAAGCCAGTCCTGGTGCTGAAAGCCTTCCATTTATTTTCCCTACAACTGTGCCCTAAAGTGTTCACGATTGTGTACCTTTATCCAAACCAGCAGAGAAAAGCTAAGATACACACCTGCTATTGAGAGCCATGTGTTGTCTGTTGGAGCTTGTGTGTGTCATGCATGGGGACATGTGGGCACTGTCCACGAGGGGAAGGGGCAGGGTTCTGGGGGCATGTGTCAAATGGTTTGGGGGTTCCACAGGTGAGTTATTCTGTGGGGCTCATGGCAGGCCTCTTGGTGGACTCCATAAACCAGTTGAGAATCACACATCAGTCAATGTGCACTTCCACCCTTTCTCCCTGCTCCTAGCTGCTTCTAGCCAAGTCAGCCATGCCAATCCCCTCAGTGTTCTGTTCTTGTTAAGTGAGATGAGATGGGCCTCCTGAGCAGCATCTCACAAGGCTACAGAAGTTGGGCACTCACTTCACTCTCACTTTCCCCTGTGTGAGAAATCATGGGCCTCCCTCAGCAGTAGGGATCTCTTTAAGCACAGAGGGCCTCTCTCATACTGAGCTTTTTAGAGAGGGGTGATGTAGGTAAAAGAAAACTGCTCTTCTTATCCTCTTCTTACCTTCTTCAAACCCTCTTGGATTTTTTTGCTCCGCCGATATGCTGGAGCCTCTCAGCCAGATTCTAGGGCTTCCACAAAGGTATTCTGCTATGGGTGGTTGCCAAAATTAGTTTTCTGTGGAGGTATGAGGTCTGGAACCTTCTATTTTACCATCTTGTTGACATCATCCTAACTTTTTATATCTTTAACTGGTTTTAGTGCTGGCTCCTCCTTCTTTCCAATCCCAAATTTCCCATCTTAGGTTCTTGCTTTGATTCATTTTCATGTCAATTGGAGAAATGTTTTGAGTCATTTTTATAGAAAGGGTACTTGAATGGTAACTGTTTGTAGCCTTTGGAGATCAAACAATGCTACCGATGCTGCCATTTACTGATGACAACACGGCAAGGTAAAAGTTCTTTATCACATTCTTTTTCTTTTAAATTTCTGTAGATATTCTACTGCTGACTTCTGGATTTTATCATTTCAGAGAAGAAATCTAATGTTAGTCAGATTTTAATTCCTCTAAAAGTATCCTTAGTTTTTTGGCTTATTTGCCTTTAGGATTTCTATACCCTGAAATTAAATTATACTATAACTCTTATTGATCCTGAAACCCAAGAATCAGGAGTTGGGTGAACAGCCAAAGCCCAGCTCACAACAATAAGCTTTACGAAAAGGTTTAGAGACATAACCCCTCTCTCCATTGGACAATCATCCATATTCCATTTTGACTTCAGAATTACCTCTTTTTTACCAAAACCACCTCTATCCTATTCTTCCACATACCCTCCTCTCCACCCCAGCTACCAGCAAAATAAATATTCAAAAACTTATATGTGGCCTTCACACTTTATCACGCTATCACACATTCATATAATCATATATAAAAATATATATGCATAGTTTGGGGATTTGGACATTAGTTTACACACACAAAAAAAATGTGATTTCACTATATATATTAATACTTCTCTATATCATGCTTTCCTCACCAAATTGGAAATCTCTCTAGGTCAATTGGTATAAATATAACTCAATTTTTTCTAATGGTTGCATAATGATTCAAATTATGAATATATTACAATTTATTCAATAATGCCTCTATTGATGGATATTTAGGTTATTTTTCATTATTCTTATTTGTATCTGTTTTATTGTTGTTGTTTTTGTTTGTTGCCACAATGAAAATTCTGCAATAAACATATCTGTAGGTATATCCTCATTTCTTGGTCCTTTAATTTCCACACAACTCCAGAAGTAAAATTGTTGCATCACAAGCATGTTTTTTTCTTTTCATAAATTTTGTAACAATTCACATTTCCACAATAATGTAAAAAAATGTCCTTTCCCCAACAAACACTTCTACTAAGTATTTTCTCTAATTTTTTCCAAAATGATGTGTGAGAGGTATTATCTCACTGTCCCTTTGATTTGTATTTTCTTAAATCCTTTCACATAGTATTTGGATTTCTTCTTGGAAATTGTCCATATCCTGTGCCTATTTTTCAAGTGAGATGTCTTTCTTTATCAGTTTATAGAGATATTTAAATATTTTAAACATAAATCCTTTATCTGTTTTACATGCTGCAACCTTTTCTCAGTCTATCATTTGTCTTTCAGCTTTGTTTATAGAATATTTTTCCACATAGCATAAAGTTTATACAAGCAAATCCTTTAGAGTATCTGCATTCATTGTCTTGATTAAAAAGACTTTCCATACTACCAAGTTATGTCCATGTTCTTCTAAATTTTGTTCTAGCATTATTGTTTTATTCTTTTTCTCACATTTAAATCTTTCATCCATCTGGAATTTATTTTAGTATGTGAAGACAGTTAGAAGTCTCTTTGTTCTCTTCTAGATGGAGAGGGTGAGTTGGAGAGCAAGGTTTAATACATAAGCTATTCTTTTTTCCACAAAGGCTAGCTTCATAGGTGTACTACAATGTGTAGTCACACAGAACCCCACACTCAGAAGGGCCCTGAATGATTGGTTTAATGCTCTGCTATTGCCATTTTGAAATTCTTCATAATTTTGTCTTTCAACTTGTGTTCTGTCAGTAAATTCTAATGGGACACCGAGTAGGGGGTATGGAGCCTCAGCATAGTCCTGCCTTCCACCGCCTTTTTGTCTCCCTAGGATAGGTTCTTGGCCTCCAGTTCTCCAGCCCCCTAGCACCCCAGCCTTGCCCAGCTTCCCCCTCTCCACCCTTGCTCCTTCCAGACCTTTCCAGATATACAAGTTCTCAAAAAATTTAGCTACATGCAACCTTTCTGAAAAACAAACTGAAGGATATACTCCACCAAACAAAAGAATAAAACAAGAGAGAAAAATACTGAATTTTAGAGACAAAGATTCAATATGGGAGCGAGGAAAAAGGGGTTCAATAAAGACAGCTGGTCCTGAGGACTAGAGAACAACCACAGCCAAAGACAGAGGGCTGTGGGAGGGATGTATTCAGGGAAAGAAATGGAACTGCCAGACTCCCTGGTGTGCTTGCTGGACCTTGCCAAGAGGAATTTTACAGCTCTATGGAAGTTTAGGAAAAAACTGGGATGAATTCATTTAAAAAAATCCCTAGCAACTGAGAAAATAGACTATCACTAACTCCAAGAAAAATAAAATGCCATAAAGGAAAGGAAATGTAATCATAGGTTATTTCTTGGCTAGCTGTAACATAACTAAATGGTCATCAGAAGGTAAATATTGAATGTTGATTTAACTAAAACTTACGGTAAAATTCTATCAGGAGAGTGATGGAGGAGGGGAGTTTGAGGGGAAGATAGAAAAGAAGCCAGAGAACTAAAAGATATCATTATCTTCCATAATAGGAAGTCAATAGGGAAGGTCTAAAATGGAAAGTTTAAGAAATAACAGTAGAGCATGTTACTTAGAAATACAGAGATAAATACCAGAAGAAATAGCCAAAGAGTTATAAGTGTCTCTGGGGAACAGAACATCAGGCATGGGAAGGAGAGGAAGAGCCATAAAACTGTTGCTTTTTATTATAATCTTTATAGTAATCTTTGAATTT
This sequence comes from Propithecus coquereli, assembly GCF_000956105.1. Taxonomy (NCBI): domain Eukaryota; kingdom Metazoa; phylum Chordata; class Mammalia; order Primates; family Indriidae; genus Propithecus; species Propithecus coquereli. Next base: position 8,649,639 of record NW_012150174.1, read on the forward strand.
TTTTTTTTTTTTTTTTTTTTTTGCATCTGCCATGAGCTGGGCAGGCACTGTAGTGAGGTCCAGGATACAAATGTGGAAAAGACATGGTTTCTCAGGATTCAGATACATTTGGGGTATAACCCAAATAATGTGCAGGGTGATATGTTCTTTTTTTTTTTTAAACTCTTTTTTGTTTTTATTTCTGCATATTATGGGGGCTCTTTGAGTTTTCAAAACTATATATTTGTGGCCCTTTTATAAAATAATTAAATTTTTTAAAAAGTAACAGGCAATGGAAATTCAGGCTGTGAATCACTTCATGTGAGTTAGGCTGGCTCTAGTCATTTAAGGCAGATCTGTAATGCCTAGTCCAGTCTCTGTCTGGTTTAAATGCTGACAGTTTGGTGTTAGTTTAAGCTGATCAGTTTTGCTTCACCTCTCTGAAACTACCACAGAATTGGATGATCCACAGCTGGTGAGTCTCTGATTTCAGGGTTTTTTAAATCAGTAAAATGGCTTTTTTATACTTTTCATGACAGTTTCTGATCTATTATACTTCTTAGTCTTTGAGTTTTCATTGTTATTACCACCTTTTCCGTCTCTTTTAACTCTAAATATCTCCTTTAAATTCTGGGAGGGCTTTATAAATTTGACCTCTGCTCCAAAGGTAGAATTTTCCTCTAAGTCCTCAGCACTTTGTCAGTTTCTCAGACCAGGCCCTGGGAGCACTGGGAGTAAATTTGAGAAAAAAGTTCATGGTTTTTCCTGAAAGCAGAATAAAGAAAACTAGAGAACAATAGCTGAGAGCAATAGAAATTTAGCACAAAGGAATTTCTACATTGTACCTATGTAGTTACATTTATTTAGATGGTAATTCTGAATTATCATTTTGCATGTATTTAGTAACCATTCAGATTATCTTAATATAGGATTCTAATGGGAAAAGCATAAGTGACTATACCAGTGGCTTTCAATCACCTGAGAAGCTTTTAAAAATCCTGATGCCTAGGTCCCACTCCCAGAGATTCTAATTTAATTGGTCTGCACACAGCATATGTATAGGAATTTTTTAACTCCCCATGTTATTCTAACATGCAGCAAAATTGGGTACTGCTGGACTGGATCATGTCCCACATGTTCTCGCTCAGTTAAAACACCTGAGAAAAATCTAACTCGGTAACTATAATCCAGGTACTAAATTCACCTGGTGATAAGTGCCCATATGGCATATGAGTTCCTGGAGGAAATAACCAGTGACTCTTGGAAAAAACCTTAATTTGGTAGCAAGTCTCACACAGCCATCCCTAAACCTCATCCTTGGCTTACAATAGGTTCCCGAGATGGCACACCAAGGGCAGCATGGATGGCTGGCAACTGTCCCTAGCCATGGCTTCCCTCTGCATGGGCAACGTTCATCTCATCTCAAGCAGTTTATGTGAACTACAACAGTGCCCATGTTAGAGCCACTCTGCTTGCCAGACAACCATGTTCCCTGCACTTTTTAATCAAAGAATTGGATGGTACAATCATGGTTAGGTCTAAGTCCTTTTGTTCTGCACCCTGGCACATTGGATGAACTAAGGTTTTATGGAGCTCATTTTCTATATGGAATTGGAGGATGCTACGTGAAATGGTTCTTCAACAACTGCAATGGTGTCTGGCCCTCTTGGATAAGCCTGTGTTTGGAGAAGATGCCTCGAGCCCCACAGCTGAGACCTAAGATTGGTGATTGCAGTCAGCAGTTGGTGCCTCATTAGTGTAGCAGGTAAGGAGGCTGTTGAAAGGGATGCTGCTGAGCCAAAAGCCACAGTTGAGACTGGGGAAAGCATTTCTGAACTGCGGACAGGCAAGGGGTAGGTGCCAGCACGCTGATCTAGAGCCCAAGTAGAAGAGGGAGCCAGGCTGGCCTCAGTCCCAGAACAGAATCACCACTGGACCCCCTAGGAATGCAGAGCTGAGTCAGGGAGCAGGAGAAGGAGCCAGAGAAGGCAGAAGGCCATGATCATTGTCCCAGAGATGATCAGTGCTCTGGTCTAATTGCTGGAGAAGTGGAGGAGGTGGGGGGAAAGAGGGCCCAGAGAACAGGACTAGGGACATCACATCTCAGGGCCAGAGGTCTCCAAGAACAAGAAGAGAGCCCCTGTGAAATATCCCAGTCCCAAACCAAAGCCCCCTACCTCAGCCACAGTCTGCAGTTCCTGATGCTATGTGTACCTGGATGGCATGTCCTCAGCTGCTCCCTACCCAGTTTGAGTGCAGTCAGGCCAGCGTGTATGAGCTCAGCTCAGACCTGGGCAACACAACAGGGAGCACACTCAGAATGCCCCCTGAGTCTGGGCCTGGCAGAGGCAGAAAACCATCAGTGGATAATGACTGCAATCAGAACGTAAGTAGAAACAGAAGGGCACGCCCATTCAGCCCTTTGAAGGCTGGACCAGTTTCTAATTTTCCCTGTTATTCTGAAGAACCAACATTTTTGAGCTAATGTATGAGACAGAATATGGATGCAAATTCCAACCTAATTATTAATGAGAAATGCAAATTATCCTCCTCCCTATGTTTAAAATAACCCTGGTCTACATATATCATACACAGTCATCCTAAACCCGTCCCTTTATGCCCATAAATGCCATGAGCAAGGCCAAAAGCTACAGAAAAATAGTGGCCTTTGGCTCTAAGTGTTGAGAAAACCCTACAAACCTGCAACAGATACTAAACAGATTCACAGAGCTATGAACTGTTAGACCTTAGTTCATCAAACATTTACTGAGCACCTACTTTACACTAGGCATGGAGGATACAGAAATAAATCAGACCTAATGCCTGCCTCCAGAGGCCCTCTGAGAAAGAAATATGCACGAACAGATCATTTTAATACAGTACAATGTATGCAAACCACACAGGTATGAATGAATACACGATGGAGAGATTGGCCCTGCATGAAGGAGGGAGGAAAATCAACAAAGCCTTCATAGAGGAAGTGGCCCTAGAGCCTAAGAATGAAGGAGGAGTACAGTAAAAGTTGAAATATCCACTGTGTTATTTTTAAAAATAAGGTCATTCTTTTTAGAGCATAGTGAAAAAATAACAACAGTTGGGGAAGAAACCTTCTCTCACTCGAGCTCAACAATTATCTAAGCAAAGAAACAAGATATCAGGAGTTCAGGAGGAATGATGGCAATACTAGAACCATGCAGAAATGACTAGCTCTTCACCAGTGATGACAGAAAGGTTGACATCAGCATGAAGGAGAGATTTTTATGGGCCAACAGAGCTAGCTCATGTCCGAGGAACTACAGCAAAACATTAGCTGTCAAGGCTTGGGAGTGAGGCATGTAATAGCACTAAGAGCACGAAGACATAGGCTGCAGAGGAGTTCACACGAGTCTCCAGGACCCCACAAGAGAAGGGATGTGTTTGGGGAAAAAAGCCGGAGACCCAGACCAGTCTCCTGTTGTGGGGCAGGGGAGAAGGGAAGGTCCTGAGAGCAAACAAGGATGATTCCTTGTGCGGTGGCTGGGAAACTGAGGCCACAGCTCAAGTACATAAGAAATAGGACTTCACTCCACCCTGTATGCATGTATCAAAATATTACACATACCCCATAAATATGAACAATTATTATGTGTCCAAAAAGAGGTAGCTTTGTTGAGAGATTTACATACAATAAAATTCATTCATTTTTTAAGCCCCATTCCACTAAGGTTCCCTTCTTTTTCCCGGAGTTATGGAGAGCCAAGGCATTGGAGTGGGGGTGGTGGTCTGGTCTTCTGTTATTATCTACCCACATTGATAGAAGCTCAGATGTTCTTTTGGCACCTCTCACTCCCAGCTATACGCTTCATTCAGGTTTGACTTGCCCAGCCACTTCCAAAACACTCTCCAGCGACTAGGGCTTAACTCTGTTCCTCCCACACCATGCCGAGCCGTAGGAAATTGTGGAGCTGTGTGAGACCCTGTGATGCCATGACAGGCTGGCCAAGCGGAACTTCTGACCAAGATACACGACCCAGTCGCTTCTCTGTGGTCTGGCTACTGCTCTGGGGCTCCAGAATGAAATGAATATAGTGGCCCCAGTGTCATGAACTGTGTTAGACTCACTACTGGGCCTCAGTGATTACAGCTAGGCAGGTGCATCAGCTAGATGCTTTCAGATATAAGTGCATTAGTTATCAATTGCTGCATAACAAATTAGCCCAAAACTTAGTGGCTTAAAAAATAAACATTTATTGTCTGTAAGTCAGGAATTTAGGAGTGGCTTAGCTTATTGCTGGCTCAGGTTCTCTCATGAAGTTGATGTCAAGATGTCAGCTGGGGCCACAGTTATCAGAAGGCTTGTCTGGGGCTGGAGAACTGGCGTCCAAGATGGCACACTCACATACCTGCAAGGTAGTGCTGGTGCTGGCAAGAAGCCTCAGTGCCTCACCATATGGACCTCTTCCTAGGGCTGTTTGAGTGTCCTCACGATACGGCAGCTAACTTCCCCAGAGTGAGTGACCCAACAGAGAAAGCAAGGAGGACACCACGCCTTTATGTCCTAATCTCAGACATTACTCACTGTCACTTCTGCCACGTTATCTATTCCTTAGAAACAAGTCACTAAGGCAAGCCCACACTTAAGAGTAGGGGAACTAGGCTCTACCTTTTGAAAGGAGGAATATGAAAAAGTGTGTGGTCATATTTTAAAACCACCACAATCAGTAACTGAAAAAAACTCAAATTAGTTTGAAAAATGAAGATGATATATTGACTCACTTAACTAGATTCCAGAAATAGGACAGATTTTAGGAAGTTAATTTATCCAATGGCTCACTGAAGTCATCAAGGACTCATGATCTTTCTCCTCGCTCTGTCATCCAAAGGATCATTTTAAAGCTGACTCTCCTCATGGTCCTAGGATGGCTGCCAATAGCATTGAGGGCTTTGTGCTTCCTTGTTCATATCTAGCCAGAGAAAAGAAGCTGAACTCCTTCAATCATACAGCAAAAGTCCCCTGTGGTCAGGAGAGAATGATGTGCTAGTTGGCTTAGACCTGGTCTACCTGAGCCAATCACTGCAGCAAAGGGGTGGGACTATCTGACTGATTTAAACCTGGACCTTGGGATTGGTCATTCCCTCCAAAATCACAAAGATTACATGAAAAGTGAAGGAGATTGTGGGTGTTGGGGAAGAAGGCAACATTCCACTGTTCAAGAAGGGCTAGGCAACGTGTGAGCTGACAAGCAAGGTACTAGTTTCAGGAGAGCTAATGCTAATAGCCAGGGCTCAAGCACCCAATGTCACATAGAAAGAACTCTCACTCAGTCTCCCCTCCTGCTCCATTCAAGACCCAGACAGCTCAGAAGTGGAGAAGCAGCTGGGTCAACAAGCTCCTCGTTGTGGAGGCAAATAGTTCATAAGTGTGAATGTATCAGTCACCTTGGGTTCCATCAATTGAATCAACTGAGATCCCAAGAGCCCAGACTCAGGGAGTTAGAATTTCAGGAGGGAGATGAGTAAAGAAAAGAGGGGAAGAGGAGAGGGGGACATTGATCAGCACAGGCCAACTTACCAACCCTCTTCCCCCAGGCCCACACACAGCCTCCCTCTCTAATTGCATCATGGCCATGATGGGATGTCCCAGCTTACAAGTGCCCTAAGCCTCAGAGCATCAGGCACATACAGGGTAGAAGCTCACTATGCTGGGCCCTGTGTTAGTTTCCTAGACTGCTATAATAAAGTACCATAAGCTGAGTGGCTTAAAACAACAAGGATTTATTGTCTCACAGTTCTGGAGGCTAGAAGTTCAAAATAAAGGTATTGGCAGAGCCATGTTTCCTGAGACTCTGGGTAGAATGCCTCCTGGCCTCTTCCTAGCTTCTGGTAGCAGTCAGCAATCCTTGGCAATAGATGGCATGCACCTGCATCACTCCAATCTCTGCCTCTCTCATCATATGGCATTCCCCCATGTGTCTCTGTCTTCGCATGGTGTTTTTCCTTTCTTATAAGGACACCAGTTGTATTGGATTAGGGCCACATTAATGATCTCATCTTAACTTGATTACATGCAAAGACCCTATTCTCGAATAAGGTCACACTCATAGGTATCAGGGGTTAGGACTTCAACTTATCTTTTAAGGGGACACAATTTAACCCATAGCAGGCCCCTTTCATTAGTTCCTCCTCCAGTGCTTCTGGCAATAGCTGATGAGCTGTTCTCTCCCTTAAAGGATAGCCTGTATTTCCCAGTCTAGTCACCCTTAATGGAGTTGGAAGGCGAAGCCAGGGGGATCTCCTGTCTCCTGGGCCTTCAAGAATGTAACACACGGGCTCACGCATGGCTACAGGGTTGGTGGTTTCACTGCTAAATCAGCCCATATACTGAGCACTCACCCTGTTTAATGGCTTCCTGAATCAGGGAGACGTACTGAAGCTGCAGTTAGGCTCTGGCAATACAAACCTAGCCTCACTCTCCTCTCAGGGCCTCCGTTTCCTCTTCTGTAAGGTCTACAGAGACTTCCAGCATCTGACAGTGTACAGTGGGCACATGTGGCCCAAATCAAATACACAACCAAATTCCTAATTGATACACAGCTTTAGTGGGTGTCCCTTGAGACTTGCAGGAAGGCTCATTAGAGCTATTAAAGCACCTCCCTGGGGACAGTGTGTGTTTTAATATGCAGATTCTGAATTGAGATTATAAAGAAGCTACTGCTCTTTTCTTCCCAGAGACCAGTGCTTTGTATTCACACAGAATGTGCCAGCATCCATGAAGACATCCCTTTAACACATAAGAAACCATGGAGGGTGAGGGTGAGCAGGGTGAACTATCTGAATCACAGGAGAGCTGGGGTAGATCACTCTGCAGAGTCACACAGCAGCCAGTGTTCTCTCGCCTTCAGTTTGCAACTGCACAAAGCTAAACAGCTTTCCCCACAGAAGGAAGGAAAATAATCTGTGGCCCAGCAGGACTGGAATGACACAGTTACCAAGGCCTGCAGGGGTCAGCAGGGCCACCCAAAGGCCATGCAGTCCTTGGGGCAGCCACATCAAATCCGTCAATCAGCAATGGGTACATTCAGTAAGGACTGCTGAGGGCCAGGGATCAAGGAAACAGGACCAAGCTCTCTAAGGAAGAAGCCCTGAGAGGACCAGGCGGGCTGATTCATACCAGGGCAGGGCTCCCAGCTCAGCCTGGAACCTCCACACCCAGCCAAGCATCTGATGGGATAAATGCTGATTGAATGAGACAGGCAGACAGACAGAGGTCAGAGGTTGGGGTGGGGGAAATGGGAAGAAAAATAAGAAGAAGAAAGAAAAGGGAAGGAGGAGGAGGAGAAGAAGAAAAGGAGGGGAGGAGCCCAGAGATAAAGGACGAGCCCGTTGCAGAGGTAGAGACCCTTTGCCTTGGTGGGCTGTGGGGACTCAGGGCTCCCCCAGGTGTCTGAAATGTCAAGCCCCTGACTGGCAATTCCAGACCCACCCAGTGGTGGGCCAAGGTCCCCAGGGGTCTCCTTGCCCCTGGGTCAGGTGGGCTGAGTCAAGGCAGAGCTCGAGGACAGCAACAGACCCTGCACTGTGCTTGTGTCAACGTGTTCCTCAGGATCCCCTAGAGAGGTCAACCCTGCCCACTCCCTCCAGCCAATCTTCCTTGAACGAGCCCATCTGTTGGTAAAAGGCAGTGTAGTAAGAGAACAAGATCTGGACTCAGATGTCTGGGCTTGAATCCTGACCCTGCCAATCATCAACTTCTTAACAGTGGGCTAGTTATGCAACCAAACTAAGCCACTATTTCTTCATCTGTCAAATGGTTGTGAGGAATAAATGCGATAATGTATGTAAGTAGTATAAGTGATTAGCATAGTACCTGACACACAATAAATACTATATATACATACATATATATACACACACATATATATTCTAGTGCTCTTTTATAAAAATAAGTAGGGCTTATAAAAGCAAAGTGAGTATTGTCTGCAGAACAGAACCCAGAGTCAGTCTTAAAGCCTCTCAATTTGGCAGCTAAAATTTCATGCAGTCAATGCACCTGCAGCCCCCAAAGGCATTACTTCTACATCTAGAAATTGGAAATTCATATGATAAGAGGCCTCTTTTTCCAGGTCAAAGGAGGCTGCTCATCCTCGTAATAGTCCTGGAAAAACACCAAACTGGAGAAAGGATACCCTTGCTGCCTCACTCACTTGTTCCCAACTAATTAGACAGAGTTTCCTGGCTTCTGCCCCAGAAGACAGATCATTGCCTCTCCTCCTCCCCGGGAGATTAGGGGGCAGGCGTATGCCAGTCAGGGAGGCCTCTACGTGCACTCTCTCCACTCCCCAGTGAAAACGACAGATGCCAAAGGAATCTTGGATGGCTCCAGGAACGTGCTGCTCAGGCCTGGCTTGGCCTCCTCGTGGGCTGAGGGAAGCAGGGTCTGTTGGCACAAGACAAAAGCTCTTAACTGTCTTGTCAAAGCCAGAGCTCCTCAACCAGCTCCCACTGGGCAATTTTTCCGGGTTAATACTGGGGCCAGAAAGCAGAGAGAAAGGCAGAGGCAAAGCCTCTTAAAGCCATCTATACATCTTGCCTTTCCCATTCCATCTTTTCTCAGAGATTGGGATTTTTCCCCCCAGGTTTCTCATGGATTTGCCTAGATCAGTGGGTTTTGATCTCTATGGCATCACAATCATCTGGGAAACTGTGGCAAAAGATGCCTGAGCTCCACCCTGGACTAACTGAACCAGAACCTCTAGAGTATGGAACTCAAGGAATCTATCCTTTTTAAAAGCTCATGGTGCTCAGGCAGGATAGCTCACACCTGTGATCCCAGCACTTTGGGAGGCCAAGGCAGGAGGGTCACTTGAGCCCAGGAGTTCAAGGCTTCAGTTAGCTATAATCATGCCACTGCACTCCAAACCTATAAACAGATGTGTAGAAGTTCTAGACATTTGTCCGTAGGTTCACTGGGCCTTTGTGAAGGAAGGAAGCTGTTACTTAGAAAACTGTCCCCACCCTAACCCCTATGCACATGCACACACAGACACACCACACACACTCAAGAATTGGGAATGTAAGGTGGTACAACTGAGACACAAGCATGCGCTCCTCTTCCTGAGCTGCTCACCCAGGTGAGCTCGGTATATATGAGAGCAATAACGACCACCTGTACAGGTCTTTACTGTTTGCCAACCCTTCTTCAGAGATGTCAGTGTTTTTGATCTTCTCAGCACCCTGTGAAGGAGTGATTATTGTTACCATTTTACAGATGAGAAACTTGAAGCCCATGGTAGGCAGAATAATGGCTCCTCCAAAGATATCCACATCCTAATCCCCAGAAGTTGATGGTTTTGAAAATTGATATAAACCCTTTGAAAAGCATTTTGTGTAAAAAGCCTTTGATCTACTGACTCCATATCTGGGAATCTATCCTGAGGAAAAACTTATAAACACAAACATAAAAATCCTTATTAGCAAAAATATTTTTCACAGTTATTTATATTTAAAAATTAAAACAATTTAAATTTCCAAAATTAATGGAAGTCTTTAAGTAAAATATGATAAATCCATTCAATAGAATATATGTAGTCAATAAAAATGTTTATGTACTAAAAAATAGAATATAGATGATACAATATGTAGTGAAAAACCAGGATTTCAAATTGTATATAAAGTATGATTATAACTATGTAAAAATTATGCATTTTTTTAAATGGAAGGAAATGTTCATTATGTTTATCTTTCAGAAGTGAAACCATGTTTTTTTTATTTCTATTGTCCAAACTGTATTTTATCAATGCTTAATAAATGAGTATTACGGTAGACCCCCCCCAAAGATGTCCACATCTTAATCACCAAAACCTATGAATATGTTACCTTACATGGCAAAAGGGACTTTGCAGATTAGATTAAGATGGTGAGAGGGTCCTGGATTATCCAGGTGGGCCCAGTGTAATCACAAGCGTCCTTACAAGAGAGAGGCAGGAGGATCAGAGTCAGAAAAGGAGACATGATGATGGAAGCAGAGATCAGAGTGATGTGTCCAGGAGCCAAGGGATGTAAGCAGTCTCTAAGAGCTGGCAAAGACAGAGAACAGATTCTCCCCTGGAGGCTCCAGAAGGAACACAGCCTTTGATTTTAATCTCATTAAGATTCATTTCAGACTTCTGACATCCAGAGCTATAAGATAATAAACTTGGGTTGTTTGAAGCTGTGGAGTTTATGGTAGTTTGTTACAGAAGCAACAGGAAACTAACACAAGACCCAAAGAGGTAACACCTGGAGGAGCTAAGACCCGATCTCATTCCCCTCCCACTGTAGCACTCAAGAGGTAATCCATTGCCAAGGCAGGAAGATCACTTGTGCCCAGGAGTTTGAGGCCAGCCTGGGCAACACAGTGAAACCCCATCTCAAAAAAAATAGGTACCCCAAAGCCCAGAGCTGCCCCATAAGGGGAGAAGGGACAGCCCCACTGTGCGTGCACCCCTCTAGGGCTGTGGACTGATTAAACCTATGTCAGTCCCAGCTGCTGAGCCTCGCTCTTTTCCTCTACAGCCTCCTTTCAAGGGATTACAGGGTGGTATATAGACGGGAGCAGAAGGACTGACTTAAATATAAGAGCATTTTCCTTTGGGATACTCTGCTCCTCAGCCACCAATATATTTATGGCACATCACTATCCATAGCAACAAGATCCGAAATTCTAAAACAGGTGGAAGCTGACAATAAATATCTAAAACAGAATATGAGTTCTACCACTTTTTAAAGTGCCTGCAATTGCAAATACCCAGCATCCAGTGGGAGGATTTGGGCTCTTTAGCTTTTAGCTTTTCAAATGGAGGGAACAACAGCAGACCACGTGAGGAAAGTAGTTCCTTTATGTTAGTGGTTCTCCCGGCCAGCAACATCAGCATCTGAGAACTTTTTAGAAATGCACATTCAGAGGCCCTACCCTCCGAATGCCCTACTCTGGCACCAGGCCCTGCCATCATTTCAAAAGCCCTCCAGGTAACTCTGATGCACACCAGTTTGAGAACCACTGCCCTACAAGAATTCCAAATGCTACTAAAAAGGTTGCATATCTGCTATGAAACCAAAAAAATAACCATTTCCCAGTATGTAAGTTAAAGCCAGAATTTGGAGCCAGGCCGGCAAGAAAACTAAGGTGAAATATTAGGAGGAACAAGCCTTTTCAGACAACTTTTTTTCTTATGAACTGTGATATAAATAGTGTGCTTGCTGTGCAAACAAATCCCCAATCCCTCCTTCCAACCACATTGCTGTCCCTTACTCTCCTACAGAAAACCTCTGAACCCTCTGGTTTCTCAGCCCCTACTCCAGTGTCCTTCCTGCTCTCCCTCAAGTGACTCAAACCTCCCCCCTCAAAGCTGCCCCCCTACTCTGCAAATCTAAAACCTTCCCATTCCCTTTCTTCCTTCAGGACAATCCTAAATTCCCCTCCAGAATGAAACTTCATCATCAGAACTGTCCACTGGGACCCTCGGAAGCAAACAAATCCCCTTTGTCTGCCCTGAGAAACATTCATATGTCCCCTCTCTCCTCTTGGGACAGCGACAAGAAGCTGGTTCCATGGCTTAGGGTTTGCTCTGCTCTCACTAGCCAGTGTTGTTCAGCCAGGCGGAGAATTCTGCCTTAAATCCATAGTCTGGAAGGTTTTTTAGACTGAGCTGGAGGGACACCATGTGGCCATACCCAGCATGACACCTCAGGACAGCGGGGCGTCTGTTCTTCGTATGGTTGTGCTTTTGTAAAGACGGTGAAACAATGACATTGGCGATATTTTTGAGAATAAAAAAAAAGGCAAAAAGTTCACCCACAATAATAAGATTATTTTTAACTCTGTTTCTTCTCTTAAATATTTTCTGACCATTACAACCACAGCACCCACTCCATGGAACGTCCCTTTCTTTTCAATGGAAATCTGATCATCAGCATTTTCCACACTCATTCAAGATTTTTGCCACCATTCTCTTCAGTGACAGTCAATAGTAGACCCTCAATAAATGCTGGTTCAATAAAATGGAATGCAGGGGCATTAAACTGTTTGAGAGGCATAGTGGTTAAGAGCACCATTTCGGCATCATTATTAGCAGTTATAAATGCATCCCCACCGGAACCAGCAAAACAGGCACCCGCTGAAGACTTGCATTGGATGGGATGCCTGAAACTGTGCAGACCTATGAACAGGCTAAAGGCTCGAAAAACATAAAATAAGGCGGCCTAGACAGGTGGGTCTTTGGAGACTAGGACTTTGGAGCAAACTAGATTCCAGGCCAGGTCCTCCTGTTCCTGCTCCTCTGTCACTATAAGTCACTATATGTCCCTGGTTCAGGCTCATTCCAGCTTCCTCACTTGCAAAGAAAGAAAGAGATTACCTACCCCAGCTCCATCTAAAACACAATGTGCTTAGAAACATGGGAACAAGCTTAGGATCCCCGCCAGGACACATTACCCCACTACGTACTTGAGATTCATTCAAGGGCAACTTGACTTACATCTGCCTGAGACCTGCCATGTACTCTGCCCAGAAACCTCTCTCTACAGGAAATCATCTCACTGCCAGGTAGCCCCAATAAACAAAGGAAAACAGAGGGAAAAAAAACTCAGAGACACTCTAGAAGAGTATGTAAGAGGATTCTCTCTCACTGGCATCTTCCAGAGAGCCAGACGGCCATTTGATTAACAAACCTTCCTGAGATCCCCTTCTACTTGTGAAGCCAGAGGATAAAGGATAAATTGGACCATGTCTCTGCCCTCAAGGACTCATCGTTTTGTAGGGGATAGGCATAGGGAGAGACACAGGCGCATAACTGACAAATATGATAGTTCCCTAAATGCTAGAATACAGGGATGTTTAAGGCGCAGTGGGAACAGAAAAGTGAACCATTATTTCTGCCTGGACAGTCAGGAAAGGATTCACAGAGGAGATGTAGTTTGGGTGAGGTGATCAAAGGAGAATCAGATTATTGGCTGGAGCCATTAGAAAGCTATTATAGCAACCACCGAACATGATAAGGCCTGAACCAGGACAGAGTCCTGGAATAGAGTGAAGGCAAGGGGTGTATCAGAAAACTCTGGAAAGCAATTTAACACATTAAGTGCCATGTGAGTTGTATTTAACTCACACTAGTTTTGAGCCCAGGACCTCGTGAAGCATATGTAACTCACACATCTCTTTACCTTGAGCTGTGTGAACTATTTTTCAAGTTGCGTATAACTCGCATACAGAAAACAATAAAAAATAACAAATTTTTCATTAAATTAGAAAGTATTGTTTTGTTTTTGAAGTTTTTACTCTATTTTCATAATAAAATACTGTAGCCCCAGGGAAAAGAATTTTTTTTCTTGTCTGGCAGTCAAATATGTGATTCCCAGGCCTTGCCCAGAGACCCAGATCTAATAAATCAGAGGGGGACCCAGGAATCTGAATATATGGAAAGCTCTTCCCATACTGCTTCCACTCAGCAAATGCTTTCTTCTCCTTTAAGACCCAGAAGTTCAAACACCATCAGGATGCTTGCTTTGTGCCACACACCAAATTATTACTTTATGTAGATTATTTCATTTAATCCTCAAAACCCTATAGAACAGACTAAACGCCATTTTACAGATAAGGAAACTGAGGCACAAAGTAGTTAAGTAAATGGCCCATAGCCATACTGCTGGGATGTGTGCATTCTGTCTCCCCACCAGACAGCTCACAGCATGAGGCTCAGGCTATGCTGTTTCTGAGGCCCTGGAGCCTAGGGCAGTGCCCAGCACATTGTAGTTGCTTAGCAAATATTTGTTGAATAAATAAAAGAATAAACAAACACTACCTCCTTCCATCTGTGACCCTCAGCCAGTGCCCTCCCCAAGCAACAAATCGGCCCTCTCCCTCAGCTCTGCTCCCTGTCCTCCCCCAACTGCTGCCTCCCCTTTCCTTCTCCACACCCCCCCTTCCCCATCGCCTCCTCCTTCCCTCCGTCCATGGGGCCTGGGACCCCTTGCCTCTGGGTTCTGTCACTGGGAAGGAAGTATTCAGCAGGCCCTGAGCCCAGCCTTGCCCTACAGTTGACAGACAGGAGTACCAAGGAATGTGCTTTCCATGTTTGTTGAGCCTTTTTATTAGGCAATATCAGAGAGGGAGCTCTCTCTCAGCTGCCAGACTTGCCTCCTCAAAGTATCCTCTTTCTTGAGGCTCCCAGCCAAGCCTCTGCCTCACAGCTGCTCTCTCCCTCCCTCTTTCCCTCTCGGTCAGTTTCTTGATCCCTCCTTCCTTTCTGCTCCCGTCCCTGCATTCTTTCCACCCCCTTTCCTTCCCCCTCCCACTTCTCTCCAGGTTTTTCTCCCTCTTTCTCTCTCTCCCTCCCCTTCCTTCCTCCACCCCCTTTGGCTTTTGGGTTGGTCTCTCTCTCCCCACCTCCTTCTCCCTCCCTTTCAGCTCTGGGCTTCTCTCCTCTCCCCTAACAGAGCACTTTTTCCTCCCTGGCCTCGTCCACACTCCCCGAAGGAGGTCAGCTGGCTGCCCTGGCTCCCTCTTTCTTGCGTCAGAGCCTCTGGGTCTCTCCTCCAGCCCTGGAGACTGGCATCCCCCAGGCTCCTTTCTCCTCCGAGTGCTCATTACTGCCTCCTCACCTCAAACCACCCTGCCCCACCTCCCTCCAGGGGGCTGCCTCCCCGGGCTGCCCCCGCGGCTCTGCCGCCCGCGCTCCCCGCAGTCAGCGGAAAAACAAAAAAAAATCCCGGTCTTCCAGAGCTGGGTCCTCCGGCCCTCCATCCCAGCCTGCCCCCGCCCCCTCTGCTACCCTCAGACACACGGCAGAAACCCTGGAGCCCGGGAGGCCCCAAATTTGGAAGCGACTCAAGCGCGGGGCGGACGGGCCTCCAAGTCTGCGTGCACCCACCCTGACAGCGTTCCTCCGACGGACAGCGCAGTCCCAGGCGGATTCTTCTACTTGGGCCTCCTTCACCCGCGCCTCGCCCGCCCTGGCGCGGGCCCGTGCGGCCTAACGGGCTCGCTGAGTCCCCGGCGTTTCCCGCCGCGCTCCCCGCCAGGCCAGCCCCCTCGGGCGCGAGAAGCCGGCCGGAGCGCACCCCAGCCCCCAGCTCCACTCTTGAGAGAGCGGGACCTGCGGGGAATTGGTTACCGTCCCAGCTCAGGCCGCCTCTCTGCCAGCTGCGGAGCTGCCTGTGGAAGCCATGGTTCCCGGAGCAGAAGCTGTGCGGGAGATTCCAGACAGGCTTCGGGCAGACAGCGAGCCTGAGGGTCCTCGGCGAGGGAGCGCAGAGAACCCTGGAGAGGGACGAAGCCTTCAGAGCCTCTAAGGAAACTTCCAGCAGAGTCGTCCAGCCTTCACTCAGTGCCTTTCCTCAAGAAACACTTAACTAGGGGCCCAGTGGCAGAGAGAGAGAAAACGTGGCCTCTGCCCTCTAGGACCTCATGAGAGAGAAAAACTAGTAAGCAGCAAATACAATGTGATTAAAAAAAATCACAGAAATGAATAATCGTAAAAGGAATCATTTTCTGTGCACATATTATATGCTATAAAGTCCTCTAAGCATTTTAGATGTTTTATTTCAATCCTCATCTGCTCAAAAGGTATTATCCCTATTTTACAGATGAGGAAACTGAGGCTCAGTTGTTTAACTTAATTGCTCGGAGTCAGACAGCTAGTACTTAGTGGAGCCAGAGTTCTTAAACTGCCTCACTGACTCCAAAATGGACTTCACAGCTTCTTACTAATATAAGGCATTATGGATATTAAACTCTGTTAGGGCTTGGGGTACAAAAGGGAAGACTGGAAGGAAAGGCTTCAAAGAGAAAGTGAAGCCTAAGTGGTTTTTGAGGAATGAATAGCCAAAGAACACCAGGCCTAGGAGTGAATGGTGTGTGTGATTTCCTTTGATTTGCTGTGAATTTTTTCTTTAATGAACTTGTTTTAAAAGTCTGAAATAATTTCTGATCAAGGAGTTAAGAATTTTTCAGAGGGTCCCAACATGATTGGGCTCATAAAAAATTTCAAATTAGTATTTAACAGTAATATTAAAGTCAACTTTAAAAAGGAAAAAAGAAAAATCATAATGCCGCCATCCTACCCTGGCTTTTCTAATCACTGTATATTTCCTCCCAATTCTTGTAGGTAAATGTACAGGCACTTAACCTGGGTAGCATGGAAGGCAACTCTGCTAGTGTGACCAAGCAAATTTTAAGAGGGTTTGATGAGATTTACAGATGTTCTAGGTGGATGTTTTTTCATCAGTGAAATTTATCTGAATCACTATTTTTTTGTAGGACCAGCTGTCTACTATCTCTACAGAAGTCATTCATTTCTTGCTTGACAAAGAAGACACATGTAGTACATGGGTACCTGCTTAGTTTTCACAGAGGAGGCTGCATCCTTATCTGGTGCCCAAGGCCCAAGTCTCCTTCCCAAATGAGTCTCTTGCTCCCCAAATTTTTCACTCATTTCAAACAGCTATGCCAACCCAATGTTCTTAGAACATTGCAAGTATATTCCCATCTCCAGGACTTTGCTCTTACCCTTCTCCCTCCTTCCAGTGCCTTTCCTCTTCTCTGCTTTTCCCAAATTTTTTTGGCCCCCATTCTTCAGAATCCAAATAAAGTCTCAGTTTGTCAATAAAGCTTTCTCAGAATCCCCAGGGATTTCGAGATAGCCCCTCCACTTCTTGCTGCCAATACCATTCCTCGCTTATGTTCTTGTACCATTTACCATCATGCTCTGTCTACTAGATCTGAAGATCTTAAAGACAAGGACTATGTCTGATTTCTCCTCCTCTGCCCCTCTGCTCATAGAGGACATTTTGCAGATGTATATTGATTAGAATGAGACTGGTCATAAATGATATAAAACACTGGAATTTCTAGCCATAAGAGAAAAACATGGACTCAGAAGTCACACTGAGTCAGATTCAAATCCCAGTGCATCCATTTACTAATGATGTGACCTTGGGAAAGTCTTTAAACCTCTCTGAGCCTGTTTTCTCATCTATAAAACAGGAACAATGAAAGGGTTATTGGGAGGATCGCATGAGGTCATTCTTAGCAGTGTAAAAAGTGTTTAGTACATCATACACACTGAATAAACAGTGCTGTTTTTTCCTATAACAGTTGACTAGAGAGAGTTTGCTCAAACATTTCAAAAAGCATTTGTTTAATAAAGTCATTTTCCACCAACATGATGAAATTATCTGTCAAAGAATTTCACATTGAAAACTTGTGACAAGTAAGTGGTTCCAGGGACTTCGCACTTGAGTGAAATTCCATAGCTCTGAGATTTCACTACCCAGTGCCAAATGTCTATGACACCTGCTCAGAGTTACCAAGGATATGCTAATCTAAATAATCATTACTTTGTTTCTAGATTTTGTAATGACACTCAAAGCTAACTCGTCCCCTAGAATGTTGGAGCTGGGAGTAACTCTAAGGACAGCCCTTGTTCTGTAAACAAGGAAGCAGCAGTCCTGACAGAGTCACCTGGCAGGTAAGTGGCAGAGCTGAAATTTTGAACCCCAATATCCTGACCTCCAGTCCAGAGCTCAGCACCACCACACCTCACTGCCTCCTTGGACAAAAAGCAGAGCTGGGGGACTCATGCCTCATAGACCAGGAACACTGGGATTTGATCCCCACCAAGTGAGTTATTCCCATGAGTAGCCATAGTTATAGACTCCAGGAAGAAGAGTTTGACTCATTCAGTATCTGTTAAATGTAAAACAATTCGGTTGCTAAAACCTTTGGCCTCCTCCAGTAGTTGCTATCTAAATATTCCATTTTCTGAGAATGAGAATAGTTAATGCTCAAAGATGCTAAACAACAGCTGCAGTCTGCATCTTCTCTCAAGTGTTCATGCTCAGCATTTGAATCTATCCTCTATGCTGAAACTCAAGTAACCTCAGTGCTTTAAGGTAGCTCTGGGGAATATTAAAAAGTCACCAAACCTCCTGGGATTCATATGCAGAGACACTTTTGTGTATGGAAACAAACAGGATGAAAAAGTCTGCATAGAAGCCTGCCATGTTCCTGACACATTGTGGGCTCAAACATATGGTCTTTCACTGCTGTGGTTTCATCTAAGAGAAAAAGCAAAGAAGAGAAATAAATGTTTGTTGAGTGAATGACTAATTACCAAAGGTATAATTCAGTAATCACTCACAGTACCATCTGCCATTTCTGAGCAACTAAAATTTCACAAACAGAATCATCACCCACCTGGCTTACAGGGCAGAGCTTGGCTCCTGTCTAAACATTCTGGGGCTTTCTCAGATGACAAATTGTAGGAGTTCCTGGCATGTAGAATTCGCAACAAAACTTGCCCAATGGTGCATCTTGCCTGAATCAAATTTAACTGTGATGATGGCCCCCATAAAGGCATTTGGCAGGGAGGATCCATCCCTGTGGAGTAGAAACATGCCTTGATGAATGAGAAAGCACCATCAAATTTGAGACCTATACTAGACCCAAATGAAGTTCCTTCCATTCCTCCTAAATTTTATCCTGAGAATCCAGCAGATCTGCTGCTGGCTCAGTATGACCTAATCACAGCCTTGCCCTTCCCTGACCCCCACACATGTGACCTCTGAGTCTTTTGCTTATGATTCTTGCCTACACCCCTGCCAGGATAATGCTGAGCGCTGACCACTACACTGGCTAACACTGCAGAATTCAGAATCCATGAAGCCACCTCCTCTAGAAACTGATGTGTGCAGTTCCTCCCAAACTAACTTTCTTGCCTACAGCATTGCATTTATAGTCGCATAGAATCCCACCCAGATGGGCCCATTTCTTGAGCACTTACTGTGTGACAGGGACTTAGCTAAACATTTTATAGGCATTATCTGATTTTATTCTGATAGCCAAACGAGATAGATTTTATTACACCCATTATACATGTGAGGAAACAGAAGCTCAAAGATCAAGTGCGTGGTCAAAGGTCACAAAACTAACAAGTGGCAGAGCAAAATTAGTACACAGATATACCTGACTCCAAATCTCAAGCTCGTAGCCTCTGCACTCCACAGCAGCCTCTCTCGCAGTGCCTTTCATTACTGAGGTACAGCACGGCACACCCATAAACGCCAGGCAGGCAGGACTGGAAACAGCTGGAACTGGTTCTAGCCTAACCCCATTCATCCATCTGTTCATCCTTCCAGCAGATGTTGATACCTGCTGTGGGCCAGGGCTACAGCAGGTGCGAGGGTTTAGAATAAATAACACAGGTGTCCTATGCTTAGCATGAGGACTTTGAAGACAAACAAGGACTTACTCTGGAGGCTGCTCAGTCTATGGCCCATGTATGTTCACTTTTACCAACAGAGATCATCTTTGCAGGGAGCTCTGGGTTGGATGGAATTGACTCTTGGGACCCTGGTCATGCAAGGTCCAGAGCATAGGGTGAGTGGCACTGCTGTGGATCCCATGCTAGGCATTTATCCCAGGGGAACTTCAAACAGCAGAGTAATCCAACACCTCTCCTTTCCATCTGTCTGGAATTGCTCTTTGGCTACACCTTTGAATGACTCACTAGTAGTAATATTTCTGGAGCCATCACAATTCAAGTGAAAGTATTTCATGTTTCTTAAGCCGCTGGTGTAACCTGATATAGAAGGGCTGGAAGACCCTGGACAAATTCCCAAACACCCACTAACACTCCCCACATATTTTTTCTTCTCATGGGAAACCAATGGGATTAGACAATTGTGACCGACCCTTGTGCTCAAGTCACACCACCTCTGTGTGCACCCTTCCAGAAGACTGTACTTCTTGCAACAGGTGGAACATGAGGGAAGTGCAAGATT
>NW_012150174.1:8669464-8670550 GCF_000956105.1 Propithecus coquereli
TAACGTTCTTTGGACCTATTTTGCATTGAGACATGGTCAGAACTCAGAGTATTTTCAAGAAAACATCCCCAAAACAATGATACTGTTATACTTACCCTTCCAGAAGACTGTACTTCTTGCAACAGGTGGAACATGAGGGAAGTGCAAGATTTCTGTAATAATTTCTCTGTGTCCAACAATTATATTCACTTGCACTTTGAGTATTCTTGTTAAGGATAGAGAAAGCCTGCCCACTGGGGCTGCCCACCCCAACGGGAACACTCACTCCAATTCCTTCCCCAGGGAGGTAACCAAAGGAGCTTGATTATGCTCACAGAACATGACCAGAACAAGTTTCAGGTTAATGACTTCTGTGTTTACTGACTAAGACCAAGTGGGCCATCCCAGCTAGGGGATCCTAGACTGTTGGAACTTCCAGAACAACCCTGCCTTTGGTGACAAACTGAAAAACAATGCAGGTCATATTTGAATGCTGCTTGGCAATGCTTTCCACAGAGAGAAAAAGTAAACAAAGAATATTCCTCTGACTGGTCTCTAGATTTTCAAGTCCTGAAATATCCATCTCATTCCTTAATAAAAAGAATCTAGATTGCCCTAGCCCAGAGAGGGTATACCCCTGAATATTGACAAGGTCCTAATGAGAGACATCTTAGTAGGTAAACCCCTGTTGATCAAAAAGCATTATGTTCACTGATGGAGAAATGACATTATGAATACTAATGGTAGTAAGTTGTCAGTTTTACTAGTTTTACTCCTTTTGTTTACCAATGGTTTTATGCTGCACTGGTTTAAGGCAAGGTACCTCAAATGGTTTTTGTCCCTATAAATTGTGTACGATCTATTCATCCCCTGCCTACTTAGTGGTACCCAAATACAGTTCCCAACCAAGTCCTGCCTCCTCCAGGAAGTCTTCCCTGACTTGTGTTCTGGGTATTTTTCCAGCCTTTGTATGGTGCACCCTCTAAACTTTGGTCATACAGCATTAATGGCCTGGCATGACTCCAAAACAGGATAACAATAACCATGGGATAAAAATGCCTTTTGCCCATTAGATCCTCTATGCTGAAACTCAAGTAACCTCAGTGC